>NC_087558.1:6776363-7100909 GCF_036250125.1 Pseudopipra pipra | reverse complement strand
CCAGGACCTGTAAAAGCGTGTGGAAAAAAAAACAGTGGTTTTATTTTTCCTGTGTCTATTTGAAGGGTTAGTAATATAGAGCCTGCTACTACTAGTAAAAGTATTAAATAGATTTGATAGTGTTTTTTATTATTAACTACTACTAATAATCTATCTTTTCACATGTGAGTGGAAGTATGTGATAAAAGCATTCCTTAGCAAGTCTGTGCAATTTACTCTCCAGCCATGACTCACCCCTTACCCTGAGAAGCAAAGCCCAGGTGACCCAGCTGTGGTGAACACAGAGCCATCACTGAGGCAGTTTCCTTAGCAACATAAGCCACACGAAAAAACATCCAAAACATCTTCTACCTCCTGCTTGCTCTTCCTTGAAGTTGTTCTAAGTAAGCCGATGCTAAACCTCGTACCTGAATCAATGTATCACAAAGCAAATCCTTTCACTTACAAGCAAGTTAACTTTTAGCTACTGCCCTGACTTCAGGCTTAATAAGGAAAAATAACATTAATTTTTTAAATCTATTATCTCCAAACACTGCTTGGGCTCATAAACAAATAACAGAAGCAGCTTCTGGATCCTCAGCTGATACTGATTGTCATTAGGGATTTGTTGAAGTTAAAGAAACCGTGGCAATTCAGAGCAATCAGCCCAGGATGAGCTGGGTGTTTATGGGTTCCAGCTGCTCATGATCAAGGCTAGATTAAGAGCAGATAAATAGTTCACCCAGGAGGGGGGAGGGATGGTTTCTTGAGGATTGGTCTGTGTTGTTTCTTGCTGAGATAGTTTGAAGAAAAGTATCTCAGGGATCTTTTTTTCAGAGGTGTTGGACCAAAGAACTGTGAGCTGTTTGAAATGAAGAAGGCTTATAAGCAAGAGGAAAAGTGCCCTTTGTGCATTCAAGGTATTGTGTCCAGTAGTCCTAAGTATTTCCTATTTGTGTGTGCATTGTTTCTTGGAGTATCTTTGCTCCTTGTATTGCAGGCTTTTGGAGAAAAGTGTGTATGTTGTACTGCATCAAGATGCCACTTTTTATGTTCACTGTAATCTACATCAAAGTTCAGAAAGCCTGAATGTATTACTTTCCTCCCTGCTGTAGGCATGTGGTCATGGAAGAAGTGTGAAGAAAGGAGTGTGTTGATTTATGCCTATCATTGTCTGACAGGAGCAGATGTGGGTCTTGGAGTTTTAGTTTAGCTGATGGACTGTACTAAACCTGACCTGGTTCTGCTGCTATTACATGTGAGTTATCTTTGATGCAGCTAAAGCACTTTTGAAGTATTGTAGAAGGTGAAGTGGAGCCAGCTTTGTAGGCAATAATAACAGAATGAGATTATTTGGGCTAAAATGAGTCAATATTTGGAAAATTTCACTGTTGGTAATAAAATCTTGCCTGAGGGATGCTGATTGATGCTGCCTGTACCAGATGGGAGAGTGGGTTTGTAGCATAAGACTGAGCCTGAGTGCTCCTGTGGACACCCCTGATGGGGATGCAGCTTGGGGGGGAAAACATGAGGATGCAGTCAAGAGAAGACATGTAGGCACCAAGTTATCTCCTTGGGAAAAGAGTAGTCGTGTGTTTCAGCTAAAGGAAGAAAAGGTAATTTTGGAGAAGATGTAAAATGACAGATTTGAGCTCTGGCAGGGCTTTTCTGTGGTGGCCCTGTCCCCACCCAGCATGAGGGTGCCTGGCCTGCTATTCCAGGGCTGTGAGCCCCTGCTGGCATCAGAAGCATGAGGACTTGGCTGTGTTATGCTGACACTTGTTCTATAAAATTGACAGCAATAGTGAATGATAGCCCATATTTCTGCAATATCTTCTTCCTTGGGACACCTACCAACACACTATTGACAATGCTTTTGAAGGCTGGATTTTGGCCAGGTTCTTGGAGAAGCAGTATTTTGGCCTTGGTCCCACAACAGGGAGCTCCAGTTCATAATGCTTATGATCAGAGATGAGGGACTTGCTTTCTCTTTTCTGTGTGAACTACCTCTCCTAAATAAACAACCTGTCTTCACAGCATATGCAGGACTGTCTAGAGGGTCTTTAAGGGTGCTAACTGCCCAACCTGAGTACCTCCTTGGTCTTGGCTTGATGCTTCAACTCCGAAGCCACTGCTTTCAGTTGAACAAGTGTTTGAGCTCAAATGGGTGTTTTTGGGTGGGAGCAGGTGTCTGTAGTGCCAGACAGCAGATCTAATGACATATCACTGGAGCTGTTCTGGGCTAGACTATAGCAATAACTTATTTAATATAATTCTGAGGGAGCCAATTTTGGTGGTGTTGGAGTGATTACAAACATTTGAGGAAAAAAATGAGTCTTTCCATCCTTGGTCCGTTGCACAGCTCAGGACTTCTCTGCCTATTTGTGGATGGAATTTATTGTTGATTATTGTATTCCTTGGCATGAACTGAAATTTCAGCCTCCAGGTTCATGGCCATTAACCATGGTGGAAAAAAGTGACCCATTTGTCTCACATAATGAGTTTGCCTGTGGAAGCTGTAGCCGCTTTGACTGACTTATGACCGTGGCTGGGTACTTGCATCAGGTGCAAACAAAAACAGCCAGTCTGGACTGGGTGCCTGTGTGTGTGACATGATGGTCCCTCCTGCAGATACTGGGCTGGGAGCAATGCTCCACACCAGCTATGGCTTACTGGTGCCCTTAGGAAATTTGCTGCTTCTGTGTTGAGTGTGGTTGTAAAGGTACAAAGGAGAAGAATTCAATACACCTGATCCTTTACAGTGAATTCTGGGCAAGCCTTTCAGCTCAAACTTTTTGTCTTGCTTTCTCTGACCACTCTGACATTAGTAATTTGCCGGTCTTTTTGATTCACCAGCATAAAATGAAGCAGTCATGATTTGTATTGCAGGAGCAAGGACGGGAGCTGAAGCTTTCAAGCACCTTATGTGTATGCAAAGGAGACTAATGCATCTGAGGCTGTGACTGCTCTAAAGACTACTTTAAATCCTGGAGTGTGGG
The DNA here is from genome assembly GCF_036250125.1 of Pseudopipra pipra. Classification (NCBI taxonomy): domain Eukaryota; kingdom Metazoa; phylum Chordata; class Aves; order Passeriformes; family Pipridae; genus Pseudopipra; species Pseudopipra pipra. Next base: position 7,097,931 of record NC_087558.1, on the reverse strand, counting down.
CCTGAGTGGAGTTTGAACAAGCTGTGTGCTTATGCAATTAAGGCAAAGCTGTGCTGCTTCTTGAGCACTTACAGCACTTGATAGGGATTCAGACAGGTCAGACAACTGCTATGTGGTCATCTCTTTAATCCCCAAATAGAGGGAAATTGGTCCCTGTGGTGCATGGAGGAGCAGTAGGTTTCTGTCTCAGGCTGTGTAAGAGCCAGCTCAGATTCTGAGCAGTGACTGCCATTTCAGCAGCACCTGTGCTCTTGTTTTGCTGGTGGTGGTGCTTGTTTTTGTGGATCAGGAGTCTGCAATCAATTCCAAAAATATCAACAGTACAGTTTGAGCCCATGAGATCAGGAGTGGATGTACACTTTGAAGAAAGCACTGAAGGAAAAAAAACAAACACTTGAAAAGCAGCATGAATTTTATAATCATGGTTAAGGACTGACAGACCAAGGCACTGTTTTTTCACTGAGTGAAACAGAAAATAAGGAATCAAAATTTCCATGTTCTGTTTCAGGTTTTTCATTAACTTCTATTTAGAGGCAAACAAGTGCCATCCTTCCCTGCTTCTACCTCCTACAGGCAAGGTAGAGCTGTAATTTGGAACAGGGCTGTCCTATGACTTTAAGACTGTACAATGATGGAAAGCCTTGGTGAATGATCCTATGGAGATATAAAATGATTAATCTACAGGCATCTGAGAACACTTACGACTTAGCTTTTGGTTTGGTATCTGTTATTGCACTTATGGGGCTGTTAATAATCTCATAATGCACATCAGGCCTTATCTTAATGATTAAAAAATGATTAAAAAGGGTCTGTTTTATCTCTAACTAGCAAGAAATGCAATTATTTTAAGTAGTGCAAGGTCTCTACCACTCAGAAGTGATATTAAATGGTTTTAATAACTTGGCTGGAGGGTTCTTTCAAGGTGCTAGAAGCACACCATCCCTCAGATGAGCATGTTGTGACAGCTCTGGAACTGGTGTGGGGGCAATGCAGAGGGGCAGGGAGCCATGAGATCAGGGCAGAGGGATGTGAAGACATTGTAGGAATAAGGCAATTTGCAGTCAGGTGTAGTACTTTAGCTTGAGGACAGCTGGGGAGGTAGCTGGGAAAGGCCTGGGTGGGAAATCTAACAAGGATGACAGAGCTGGGGGACACAGAAGGATGAACATGTGCTTAGTGGAAAGTGAGAGGGCTGAGGGGGAAAATCTCTTTTCCTTCCACACCAAGACCTTGTGCTGACAGAAAATCCCAGAAGCAACCTTTGTTTCCTAAAGCTGACCTGCTAGTGCCTGGGAGGCAGGGACAGTGCTGAGACCTTCTAGGTCTGCTGGCAGTGCTGGGGTGCTTCCCATCATGATCCCCCACCTCTGAAACTTCCAGTGCTCCTCAAAACCACACAGCTTCATGCAGAGATAATTAACTGTGTTATTAGCAGGGATCAGACTTCTGTTCTAAGTGGAATAAATCCAACCGTAAGCATGTGGGTGTTACGTAGATGGGCTTCAGCCATTTTTCACTTGTTCTTCCCTCACAGGAGACATGTTTCATCTCCCCAACAGCCTTTACACATCAGCAATAGAGTTAAGAATTAAAGCAGAATAAAAAATGTACAGTTTTTCAACCTTGTCACATCTCTAAGATGGTGTTCTCTTGCTCAATTCAAATAAACCCAGTACAGAAGAGAATTGCTGATAAACTGAGATCTTTCAAAACTCCAATTAAAGGCAATTTATATCTCCACTGATACTAGGAAGAATATAACTACTGCTGGACACAGCAACTAGCAAGACCAGCTTACCAACTGAGAGGTGCAACTGACCTGCTTTAGAAATGGGCAAGGCTCTGCTGAGCAAATTGGAATTAAACTGATTGACACTACAGAAATTTGGCCTGTTATTCCTCCTGCACACCCCAACAATGCAGCTTGGAAGTGATGTTTGAGCAGTAAGTGGCAGGTATGTGCCTGTGCTGTGCTAAGTAAAGCCAACTTCATCTGAACCCAGCCCAGCAAAGATTATCAATGTGTGCCTGAAGCACAAGGGTTACAAGAATCTGTGGGGTTGCATCAGAAGTGCAGTTTTTTAGTTCTGTACTGGAGAAGCTTTACATAAATGACACCTAAATAACTTTCTGCCCAACTCCCTACTTTACACCTTGTTTTATTTCTGGTGAAACACCTATTGAAATTGCACTGCCACATACCTTTGTTAACAAACAAATGTTCCACCCAACGGTGTCTTCCTGAGTGCGCAGAAGTGAGTCCCTGGCCACACGGGAGCCACAGGGACTTTGCCACTCGGTTCAACTAGCACTAAAACTACTCCTGTAAAAGTGCACTTCTACAGTTGCACTGCAATCTCTCTGCTCCAGACCTCTAGTTAAATGCATGTCAAAGTCTAGGATCAATCTGCCTGGCAGTAAATTAATGGCCCATGGTGTAGCTACTGCTGTGATGCCTCTTCCATTAAGAGTAGCGGTGCTGCCTTAAGTGGCTTGTATGTCCAGAATAATGGTGCTTGTGGCTTGCACCTGCATAGGGGATGATGCTTGTTGCATTTAAACTAGATTATATGGCCCAAAAGGCATTGCTCAGCCCAAGAGGCACTGCAGAGCTGCAGTGTTCCAAAGGGAGACTTGTGGAACAGGGGACTTCTGGCATGTCCCTCCATGCATCATTTCAGGAAGTTTGTGCAGACCCCTTTGCTGTTTGGGTTTTGCTGCCTCTGCCTGCCCTTCACCTACAGGGATGTAGCAAGCGTCAGTACTGCTGTGTTGGCAGCCTTGAACAAGCATGCAAAAGCCAGGAGACTCCTTTGCTACCTCTGCCCCTCTGCTGGCACAACATCCAGCATCTAGTATGGGTACACTGATCTAGAAAATGATCCTTAAATATTAAGGGCAGAGATGTTGGGCTATTCTGGATGCATGCAAGGTTCCAGTGCACTGGGCTGCCGCTGGCATTTTGGATAGTAGCCTAGAAGGCACTGGACTTGGAAAGTTCAGTGCTTGGTGTTGGGATCTCCCAGCAGCCTGCCAGTTGGCATGCAAAGCAGCACAGAGAAGGGGTGACTTCTTCAGCTTCTTTAAAAGAAAAAGTAGAAAGGGGAATAAGAAACATTTACCAGCTTTGAAGGTGGGAAGGGTGCTGAGGCTTTCTGTTTTCCTTTCCCATTGCTGTGCTCCTTGTCTCTCTCGGGCCCCATGTTGTAAATCCTACGCTCTCATCGGAAGAGTGCTGGCTGCAGGCTCCCTCCAGAGCCCATTGACGCAATCTGGGTCATTCAGAGAAGGTTGTCAGGAATGATCCTACACCTCCCTGCTATGCTGGCACTGAGCTTTGCCTTACAGAGCATGAGAGGTGCTGGGTTGATCCTGAGTCCTGTTCCTAAACCTGTCTGACACAACCCCCTGCAGCCCTGGGGCTCCTGGGGGGTGTCCCCGGGGTCCTAACTGAGGTTAGGCAATGTTGGGACACCATGTTGGGGACACAGGGGGAAATACCCTGTGGCATCTAGCCACCCATTCTTTTGGGTGGCGAGAAGTCAGTGATGGAGGCTAGGACTGGGTAACCCTGTGAGGCAAAACCCACCTGCCAAGGGGCTGCCAGAAAATAAGGGGATTTCTAGCAGGGCAAGGAAGCCCTCCTGGGGAAAGGCAAGAGTAGATTATGACAGAGAGCTAATCTGTATGGCTGTTTCATAAGTTTCCCCAGTGCCTGGACTCTGTGCTCAGCAACAGACATTATATGTGCTGAGAATAACTGATTTCTCAGAAGCACCATGTAAAAATATGTGGAAGTCTGGAGCAAACTATGGCAGTTCCTTTATATTTTAGTGTTATCTAACAAAATCTCTCCCCATTCCCACACCAGGTTAATATAAGGGGCCAGATGAGCTGTCAAGCACCACAGTTTGGTGGAGGCCACCCTTCACTTCCCAGCTCACGTTTCTCATGAATCCTCACCTCTTTCCTTGACCCTATTTTAGGTGTTTACACAGACATGTGTAAACCTAAGTCCTAACATGACAAACCTATCTCCAAAGCTGCTGTTTAGACCATTGTCAACCTTCTACTCATTTACAGCAGCCAAAATTCACAAGCAAAGGCAGAATGCAGGTGCTCCTCCAGCCCAGGGACCACACCACAAGGAGTTTTGATACTGTTGGTCCCTGTGCTCAGACCAATTGTGCTGCACAGCAATAATCATGAGCAACTAATTTTCAAGACTTTCCAGATTGCTATTATGTGAAAATGAAGACTTAAGTTCCCAATTGGACACTTGTCCTATTGAGCTGCAAGTTTTTATCCAAATTATTTAAATGCTTGCTGCCTCAGTTTTATGTTTGTCCCTGACCTGCCTGTTTGCTATTCTTGAATTAAAATCACTGTGTAGGATACAGTTCCTCTTCTAGCAGCTGCTTCTTCTTGTACATGTTTGGAAAAACAGACTCTGAATGTATTTTGGGGAATATGGATATTCCAAACCAGCTCAGGGCTGGAGTAATGGCACTGCTGTGGTACAGCATGATGTCTGTAAGCTGGGTAGTGTGGAAGTTTGTGCTCTGCCTATGGGAAGTTGGTGTGCAAGTCCTCAGTCCCTCTCTGTTTTAAATGCAAACATAAATGACTCCAATTCCCCCTAAAGTCAATAAAGATTATAAATATGAAGTCAAATAAGACCCAAAAGCCCAATAAGTGCATTAAAGCTGGCAGCATGTTTTAATTTACTACTCCTACACCTTCAATTTGCCTGACACAGCTGGGAAGTGCTGCCAGTGAATGCTGCATGAGCTCCTGTGTGTGAAGTTGGAGGGGAACGGACAGTGAGTTACCTGCTGGCTGTGAGCCACAGCTTGGAATTTCCTGACAGTTTTTCCTTGTGGTTCCGAGAGCAGCTTGCTGTCAGGGAGTGTTTCTTGCGTCTCTTCCCTACCCCATATGCTGTTTTCAGTCTCTATCGCAGCGTTCTGGAGTATTTTGTTTTCCAAATGAGGTCCACAGGGTACTCTAAGTTGTCCCCTTGTGAAACATCACAATATGGATCACTTAAACATTACTCTAAGCCTCTAACTCCAGCCCACAAATGCTACCAACAGTGAATTCATTCCTCAGAAGAGCAAGTGTAATTTATAACTCAAAACAGCACTTGAAACTGTTTGACTAATAAAATGTCCTTCACTTGACTCCTCAGTTAGAGCCTGGCTCGTGCCAGCCTCTTTTCAGATGTAATCACTCTAGGAAACACTTTTTCAGTGTGCACTTAGCAGCAGAGCCTGAATTTGCTCTAATACATGCTTTAATGTTTACTCCCCAACACGTCATGGCAGCCCATCTAAGCTCTCTGCACCATCCCCATCCCAAATGCCTCAGCCCATCCTGCAGCTTCCCCCCTTAAGGATCAGGTTTACCTTAGCAGCAGCGGAGCAGCAGTGCCCAAAATGGAGATTTCAATGGGATCTGGCAGGGAGATTTTCCCTCTCATCTACATACTCCTGTAGTTTCCACCTTTGGGAAAACAGCCTATCTACAGGCAGAAGGTTTCCATATATCTTGTCTCTCAACGTCTTCAAATACTTCTTACTGCTCTTGTAGTTTCCAGGCAGTTTTAATTACTTTCTGTTTTTAAATAGAGGTGAAGCACCAGAATTCAGTAACTATACAGAAAGAAGACGTCAGAAGGAAGTGGGTATGAAGACCCTCTGAATAAAGTCAGCCTAAAAAAAGCTGAGCTTTCTCTCTCCAAACTTTATTTCGTGAAGCTCCTCATTATCCCCACCTTCATAAAAACTCTTCTTCCCATCTGCTCTGCCTGTGCATCCCTGACTGCCGGGGCTCCTCTGGGACATGATGGCCATTCCTGTGAGGGCAGGATGCTCGGCGTGGAGTCAGTGCCTTTGCTGTCATTTGCCAAAATTCATCCCTCTCATCTGCTCCTGGGAAGAACACTGCAGGAGTCAGGCAGAAAAATGAGCTCAAGTTGGGGCAGTCCCAATATCGTCCTGAGCCCGTGGCCAGCGCACAAACAGGCAGCACCTCTCCTGGCCAACCTTTACTTTCCGAAATGTCAGGGCTGTGTAGAAGCAGGCGTTCAGCTCTTTCTCCAGTGCTCACTCATCCCTGTGTACTCTTGCATGTGCTGATGTGAAATCAGGGGCTTCCCAGCCTTTCCCTCAGTCACCTCCATCAGATCACTTTGTCCTTGGGTGGTATTTGCTTTTCTGAGTCAAGAGCATGCCAGCGAGACGCTCCCGTTTGTCTCTGGCTGCTCGCTGATTTCCCACGCTGTGTTCTTGCTGTTTGCTCCTACGGCAAAAGCAGAAGCTGCTTCTGCTGGTGTGGTCCACAGTTGGACTTCCCCCCCCGCCCCCCCGCCCTGTTTAAAACGTAAGGTCTCACAAATTAAGAAGCTACAGCCTGTCTAGATCTTATACCAGTCAGTCTCTGATTCATCAGAGAATCTCCTTGGTAACTAGCTGTTCCTCTCTGATTTGCTACTAAAAAGCTCTCCCAATTTAAAGATAAAATACAGTGAAAGCAGAAAGAGGAGCTACACCATATAGATACCTTATACAGAAGCATATGTCTTGTGTGCAAAGAGCTATACTGGATATTTTCTGATGTGTGTGGGAAGCAGCCTCTCTGTGAGACAGCATGCTATTACCCTATGGATGGCAAATGTGCCCCAGCTGCCTCATCTCTGCTAGAAATCCTTTTTCCTGCTCCAGGGCCAGTAACCCCATCTGCAGGGTAAATAATCCCACAGGAGAAGATGAGGTTGGCATTTAACAAGGGACTCAGCAGTTCATGCTTTAATAAGCCAGATTTTTGGCCTTGCGTGGGACAGATTGCCAAGTACAAAGATTCAGAGATGGGGTGACTTTCTGCAGGAGGTGTACCTGATGTGTTTGATGCTGTCTGATTACCCTCTGGCTCTGGTAATGAGCCCCTGCTGCCTGACCCCGTCCTCGGCACACAGCAAAGTGCTGCCTGTGCTCTGGTGTCTGTTGGAGTTGGAGAGAAGGTGCTCACTGAAGATTTGGGGAGTTTTTTGTTGTTCATTTGTTGTTGTTTTTTTTTTTTTTCCTAAGAACCAGCATTGCTGGAAAAGTTGATCCCAGGTGAGGCTAAGAACACTTAGTGTTTGAAATAGTGACTAATTGTGCTCAGAAAGTCAGTGTAAGTGAAGAGTTTGACCCATGAATGCCTGAGGCCAGGAAGCTCTGTGGTGCGACTTGCCTGGGGTTATTAAAGGATAAGGCAATGGTACAGAGCTAGAAATGAGTATTCATGTTATGCATGTCTGGTGCACCTACAGCCAGAAAGCTCTGACTCCCTGTGCATGCTGTGCCTGCTCCAGCAGGACTGTGCTGCTGAGAGTGGGGCTCTCTGTGATGCTGAGCCCACTGGGGTAGAAGAGGGGACAGACAACTTTAAATTAGAGTGCAGCTGAGCTGCTTTCAATTCTTTTTACCAGATAAATTAGAAATCAAAAATCGTTCCTACATTTCTCTTGCAAAACCCAGCCAGCAGCCCTTGCCTTGACTCTTGCCATAAGCAGAGGGAGAGAGGCAGGTCCTCAGCCCAGACACTGGGTAAGTCACCTTCCTCTCCATATTTTCTCATTAGCTTTATGAACTTCCTGTCCCATAGCACTAATTCCTCATTGCTACAACAAACAGCAACAAAGCACCAGATCCATGAGGGGTTTTTTATCCCTGCAAGAGGCTTTTGAGCTCACTGTGAGAGCTTGCTCAGCCCTGGGAAGCACTCAGCAGCTGGAGGAAAATTCCTGCAAGCAGTTCTGGCAGTAGGGCTGTTGACACCATGGGTGTCATTGACTTAAGACAAAATCTGTGTTCCCATAAGGTGTTGTGGTGTCTCTAATGTCTGGGCAGGAGAAGCCCAGGATTATATACTCTGCTTGGGCAGGTATGATCCAGACCTGCTCAGATTCAGACCTGTGGTTGCAGATTGTTTAATCTTAGCAGGCAAAAGCTTGTGTTTTAATGTGCTGCCCATACCAGCAAAGCCAAAAGTGCTCACACCTTCATTTATCAAGTAATATGGCTGACAATAAACTGGTTCTGATAAATGAGGGTTGAGATAATCAAGCTCATTTTTGATGCAATTGAACATGTCAGGAACACGACCTCATTCTGGATAAGGGATGAGCTCTTAGATAATCAAAGTTGTGATAGGCAAGGCCTGACTGGCCCCCCTTGATCAGGAGAAAAGGGATGATTGATGCTCATCCTCTTCCTTCCTGCTCTCCTGCTGCCACTGTGCTGAGGCCTGGGGAGGGCAGGTGAACCCCTGCTGTTGGGGTCTGGTGCTACTGTTTCAGACCTGAAAGGAGGTACAAGAACCCTCTCCTCTGCCTGCTTCCTGCCTTTCAGTTTTCTTCCTGAAGCTTCACAACCTTTGCTGCTACCATGTTTCTGGGCCCATGCCTCTTGGTGGGAGGGAAATGGGGGGGCAGAAGTAGCCCCTGATGGGAGCGATGCCTGCAGGCATATCCTGGTTGGCTTCATCACCAGGATCCCTTGATGGAGGGAACGATGGAGAGAGGTCAGGTCCAACACCACTGGTGCCAGTGTTGGGGTCTCTAATACCCAGTGCCATTCTGTGACCATGGTGGGGCTGAAGCCACCAGCCTGGAAAAAGCAGGATCATTTCTTGTTTTGTCCAGGGGTAGCAGGAGCTCATCTCCCCCAGGTGAGCATCAGGGCAGAGCCTGGGTGTCATGTCCCACTACACAATTCTCCTGGAGCAGAGGATGCTCCCTTGGAGCCTGTCCTGCCCCATGGAGGCAGTGGGCAGAGCTGAAGATGGACTGTTTACCTTTGCTGAAGCTCTGGAGCAGCCAGATCTGAATTTTTATGTTATACATTTTAATCGCACTGTTGTGACATGGACCATGGCCTGGGGAGAAGTGGAAAAGCATCAAAATCTGCTTATTCCTCACCCCTCACTTGGTGCCTGCATTTTTCAATTGGTTCCCCTGCAGATACCTGCAGATAACATCTCCTTGTCTGGGTTATTGCCCACCCTGCGTGGTTTTAGTTACAAATTCATATTTATATATACATAAAAAAGAGCTTATGTACAGTGTTTTGCTCTTCCTCTCTCCTTTGCAATGTATTTCTATTTTGGGAAGAGGAGCAAAGGTGGCTGCAGCTATTTATAGCAGGGGAAGGAGCATGAAAAAGGATGCCCACTGCCTAGATGGGCACAGGGCTGTCTGCCTGAGGGCAACAGGGGGTCCCTGCCATCAGAGATATAGGGTTTTTTGATTTTTTTGTTTCTTCCATTTTATTTCAATTGCTGGTCTAATGCTGAATCAGATATGAACCTAAAGGACTGTTAGTGGCAGTGAAAAAAAAAAAAAAAAGAAGCGTGTGGAGCATTGGCAAGTATTTTTTATGAATTGGATCTCTTGAGATGAAAGCTTCATTACTGTGAAACAATGAGCCCACTATACTCTTAGTAGTACAAATGGGTTTCATTTGTATTAGGAAGATACAAGCTTATTACTTTTAGTTTGTTCCTGTAGCACCAGGAATGTTTAATGTGATAATCAATGTAATTGAGGAACTGAAATTACAGAAAATTGCAACACTCTCAGGAGTGATAATGGCTGCAGCTGCAGCATGGCCAAAAGGTTGGGAGATGGGCACAGGTGTGGTTAAAGCAGACTCACATCCCAAGTGTGGATGATCCCCTGTCACACTGGGATCCATGGGAGTGCATCAGGCAGCTCTGGTGCAACCCTTGCACGAGGGGCACCTGTGTTTGAACAGGTCTTTCCTGACTTAGGGTCACCCTGGATAGGGTCACAATTTGGCCAGTTTGGTTTTTGGGGTTTTTTTCCTCCTCCCTCTCCCCTGACATTGCAGAAGGCACACTTTTGACACCCAAAACCTACTGCCAAATTCTCATGTCCTTTTCCCAAGTACAAGGTTGCTAAAGATTTTCAATTAAATGTTTCAGAGCCTTAAACAGAGACAAAACAACATTTCCTCTCCAGCCCACTGCTCATAAAATGTGATGCTGTTTTGTGAAACTTTTCACCTCTGAAACTCAGTCTGTAGCAGGCACCCAGCATGCTTTCAGCCCAAATTCTATGAAAAGCATAAGTAGCAAGCTCCTTGGAGGACCTGTCAGCTATAGGAAGGTCATCTATAGCCCAGCAGCGTGGAGCTCCTACTCTAGCTCTGGGGAGCTGCTGGTTGCCATGTACCAAATCCAACCGCTCCTGCATCTCCAGGCAATTTCTCTGCTCATTTCATTCCTTCTGTGATACAGTGCGTTTTTTTGGTTGCTTGTTGGTGATTTACTCTGTGTTAGTCCATAGAAAAGGTGGTGAGAAGGAAGGCAGCTCCTTTTCTCTGCCTTGGCAGCTGCCCCCAGGGCAAGAAGGCTGCATGGGGCACCTGGGCTGCACTGCAGGCTGCCCAGACATCAGCCTGGGCAGGGATGGATGAGGAGGAGTACCTAGAACCCAGGGAAGATGGAATGTATTTCAGATGCAGCCTCTGAAGCTGCTAAATTAAGTCTGAAAGAAACAGCAGCCTGAAAGGGTGCAGCCAGGTTTGTTTTCAGCCCTCTCCATTTTAATCTGTTTCACTCTGAGGAGGGAAATTTTCTCTGTTAGAGAAGTTGCCTTGTTCTAGTGGTTTCTAATAAGTCACAGCTGTAGTCACCAAAAGCTGTTTGGTGCCCCCCCTTTTGGGAGAGCTGCCTGAGCTCTTCTCCCATGCCAGGAGACGTTCCCATCTGGCAGCATTGGAGCCTGTGCCCAACGCTGCCCCACATCACAGGGCTTCCTCCCACTGCCAGTCTTGAACAGAGAACTACAGAGAAACCAGGTTTGTCCATTAAAAGAACTCACTTTACCATGTGCCATCAGCTGTGCCATGAGTTAAATTTAAGCCTATTGCAGTCAGATGGTACTTCGAGGGACACTACGGAAGGCAGAGCTGAAGGTGGTTATTAATGGGCTGTAGTGTTCATGCTCTTAATGCAATTGCTTACATTACAAAGCAATTATCAGGGTTTAAAATTTCAATAGCATTTGGAAGGCGTATATGCCTGGGGGTTTTCCATTTGCAGAGATGTTTCTTTTATGGTACCTTCTTGCCTAGTAACTTCACCATTTTAAGCACATCAAAGTGTTTTAGAAACCTATTTGTGATCTTTGTTGAAAAACAAAGGCAATCCTGCCAGCTCCACACAGAATACTTGCTCCCTCGCAAGCTGCTCCTAGGGCTCAGTTTGGGTTTTGTGAGGTTTAATGAGGTAAAACCCCCTGTGCAGTGTTTCCTGCTCCCTTTCTTAAATTCTGGCAGCACATGGTTCAGCTGGGGCACTGCACTTCAGTGCTCTATCACTGTGACACCATCAGCTTCTCCCTGTCTGTCCAACCCCTTCAGGAGCAGCAGTCACTCGCAGTAAATTTTTGCTTGGAATAACACATCGTTCTTGTGGCCGTCTCCTGGTGCCCTGCAGACAGGCTGGCTGAGGGGTTGGGAAGGGTAAACCTTCTCCATCAGCTACCAAAGACAGAATTTGCTGCTGATAACTTGAGGTGGTGCCATGGTCGAAAGCAGGGCTTTGGCAGGTCCAGTCCAGCCCAGAAGGGCCAGAACTGAACTGGGACTTACGGGAGGAGGTAATTCAGACAACTCTTATCACTTAGCAAGGGAGAGACTTTCTGCAGAGAAGACAATGTCCAAACCTGAGAATTCTACGCTTTCCAGCAGTGCCACAGTTTCCTTAAACAGCATCACAGACTAATTATCACACAATGGTTTATCATGTGCACAATGCATATGAAACCACACAGGTAATTTCCATAGTAACCATATGAGATTCAAATGCCAATGTTGTATACTTCATAGTACCACGCACCTATATGTCCGTGCAATAAAGCAGATACGTCTTTGTTAGTCAGTGTTTTGTTTCTGGGCTTCCAGTCCTTGGCTTAGAAGCATTTGCAAAACCTTGATTACTCATGTGTAATGCTCTTGCACTAGACACATGCTTCTGTAATGCCTTTAAGGTTATGTGGAATTCTATTTGCAATCCCTCTCATAAAAAAATAACACAAAACACTTGCTGCTAAATCTGTCTGTCAGCAAGTAAATGCCAGGAACCAAAATGACTATTATTATTACTGTTATTTGCACCATTCCAAAATCCATTAATTTGCTTGTTGCGGTGTTAGGTAATGAACGCTTCTGCAGCAAGGTCACAACTCCATTTTACATCAAATAACTATCTTTACTCATGTATGATACATGAAGCATATTTCTTGCTTAGGGCATAATGTTTTATTAACATTATTTTCCTTTGTTCTTTCTTACAGATTGTCTATTATGACTCTAAAGATTGCCTTCATGACATGTCTTTTTTAATTCAATGCATAATTATATAAAACAGAAATTCATCTGATGCTACATTAATAAATCTCTCATAATTTTTTTTTAAACAGGGGGACGTGCTGCTATTATTTACCAGAAAACATGGATTTAGTTAAGCTTCATGGAATTTTTCAGTCACTGACACATGTATTGTGTACAGGCAGAGCAATGATGGAAATGATGTGAAAGAAAACTGTTCAGTTCAAGCCAAAAAGACTAATGGAAGTAGTAAAAATAGTAAAGATATGAAAGCAAGAAGTACTGAAATAAATATCTGAGATGGGAACTTGCGGGGAAGGTTCACTGCAGCTGCAGACGTGCCTGGATGAGTGTCAGCCTGGGTTAATTTGCAGGGTGACAGATGTCTTGGGAACAGGCAAATGCTGAAGAACAGAGCTGATGTCCCTGGGTCAGGTCTGCTCATGGAGCTGAGCCACTCTCAGGTGTCCTTGGAGCATCACTGACTTACTGCAGCTGTGGCTTTGGCGCTTGTCTTTAAGGATGATTGTGCAATCCCCCACCACTGCAAAAAAAGCCTCACCTCCCTCCTGGCAGCACAAACACTATTTTGATTGACTGATCCTATACTCCTTCATCTGCTTCATCCGGTTCAGCTGTTTTTGTCTCACCTCTGGCTCTTCCTTTGACCCCAATTTTCCCTTGATTGACTCTGACCATGTCTTGCTGGGCTTCTTAGTGCTGCCAGGTGTCTCTGGTTCCCCCAGCTCCTCCTCAAGGAGACTGGTCTTAAATTTATTTAGGCTGCTCCTAAATACCCACCCATGCTACCCTAAGACGTGATTTCACAGTCCTCTTCTGTGGCTGAAAGTCTCTGAAGGGTGCCCCCAACTGTTGTAGTATCCATGTGCAAGGATGGAGCAGCAACATGGTCCCCACACCCGAAACTTTGAATTTGCAGAAGGTAAGTGCTGCTGTTACTGTTTTGTAGATAAAAACCCTATTGGTTGGCAGATATTAAGTGTTTGGCTCAAGGTCACAGCGAGTATCTTTGAAGTCACTTGATAAACACTTCATTCACAGCAAAGGATGTGCTTTGGGCTGTGATCTTATCCTATAACAAACGCTGAGATACGTTCCTCCTCTTTCATTCTAGCCTAGTGGTATATGTTGCTCACAGTTAATAATCAGTGGAAGATCATTAATTTTACCTTCTGATATATGTTTTTAATTTCTTTATTCATAATGAGTTCATTGCTGCAGCAGCAGGAGTGAAATATGTGATACTACTGGAATTTCTTTGCAATTCAGCATTAATTAATGTCCACTTCTTGCACAGCGTTAATAATAACATGCCTAATCTTTCAGAGGCTGTTGTGGAAAATTCTCTCTTTTCTAGCTGGCAAGAAGTGAGATTTGCATTTTAGCCTTTTGTTTAAACCTGGCCCTGAAGGGGTTTGAAGTGTTGTAGCAAAGCTGGATGTAGCACCCTTTTTATCCAACCTGGTACCATGTAATTGGGATTCCAGTCCATCCGCTCACCTGGTCTCTTCATGTTTGCTAGTCAGCACAGGGAAGGACATCCCATTTCCACAGAAACTATGATGAACTTTTTGTTAGGAAAACAGGTCTGTCAGCCATTATTGCTCCTCTTCCAGCAGAGTTTTAGTTAAATGCACTGTAACACTTGCTACCTCTGAGACCCTTTCCCTCCCTTTGCATGGTATAGACTCCTGGTTTCTGTATGGTGATTTTCCTCCCCTGTCCATCTTAATAATAACATGCTGTAAGTTTTGCTGGTCTTTGTCTCTCTGGAGGATTAGACATGCCATTTAGCAAAACTGGCCATCAAGGGATAAAAATACATTAGTAAAATCAAGTCACCGTTTGCCTATACTGTGAGATTTGTCTTAATACCATTGCAAGGTTAAACTCGTTTCTTCACGGGTTAAAGGGATGGATTTACTGGCCTGAAATGCTAATTTTTATTTCACCATACCTTGCTGCTGTTTTATGCATGTTTTCCTCCTCAGCCCTGTCTGAGGGAAAGGAAGGGCTTAGGGTTGGGAGTGACTTGCTGTCAGAAGTCTAAGGCCGTTGCACTCCCTATTCCTGACCCTTTAAAGCATAGTGTGACCTTTTGAGTATACAGAGAGCTGAGAACTTTATAAAGGCACACAGATTTAAACAAGAGATGGTGCTTCCTTTCGTGAGAGCCCTGTCAGGCTGTGTGGGAACAGGGTAATGTTGCATGGCAAACTTGGGAATTTCTGTGTGACCTTGCTGCTAAAAGCTTCATCTTGTGGCACCAGAGAATACCCCTGAACTTGTGCATGAACTCTAAATATTTGCTGTTATGAGGCTGCTGAATGTGCAGCTGTGGAAACCAGTTCTTCACTCTGCATGCTTGGGATAGCATTCCCAAAAGCTCTTGCCATGGCCCGGATCATTAATACACAGTGTCTAAGGACAGCCTGGGGATAGGACAGCCTCACAGAGTGGAGGGGTGTGCTAGAGGGGGTTCACCTTGTCCCCATGGCCATCTCTGACACCTTGCTGCAGGCATCAGATGTGCCTGAGCTAGAGGAGCAGCTTTGCTGGCTGGGACAGATGCAGCTGGGGAATCCTGCACCCTAACGAGAGTGACCTCTTTGCTGCTTATTTTACAGCCCTGTTTTGCTCCAGGTTGGAGCTCATCCAGTGCTTGTGCAAAGCAGCAATCACAAAGCCAAATTTTGGATAGGCTTTGGGAATGTGGAGGCACTTTGAGGTCTTGTGCATCAGGGATGTACCAGGAGCTGCATCTGGCTGTTCTGCCCCAGGAGGGCAACCAGGGCAAACTGCTCCTTTCATACATCTGCACTATCACATTGGAAAGAAAATGGAGGTGACAATTATTGCAGTTTCCCATCCTTGCTCACCAAGGCTTGGCAGGGAGATGGCACTCATTGTTACAGCCAAGCCTGCCATCTCCTGACCCAACAGCTTTGGTGGGAAAACTCAGAGGGAGGGATATTGTATCATGCTCCATCCTGCTTCACTGACTTATCAGTTCTTGCTTTTGTTTTTGTGCCCAGTTTGGAATATGTGCAGATTTTGGTCAAGGAAAATGAACAAAGAAGAATGCTAATTACTGCACTCTGAGGGCAATGGCATCACTGTCCCCATATTGCATCTGACTTACTGGGCCTAAGGGAGGGGCTAAATACAAATTCCAGCAGCAGCACAAGCTCTTTAGTAATATATCATCTCACTTATAAATGTGCTTTGCAGAAAAATAACTACTTAAAACCTTCCTCTTTGTTACACTCACTGACTAATACAGCCCTGAGTTGGTATAATGCTGTCTTTCCACAGCTCTTCTTTGCATGTCTGTGCTGAATTCATACGCAGAAGTTTCTACGAGGAAATGAATTGCTAAAATTCCTAATGAATTTGGTTATCAGAGAGGCTTTTCTAATAAAGATAATACACATCAGCAGAGCTGGCAGGTTTTTACTGGGGCAATTCTTCATTGAGTCCAGAGTAGATTTCTGTGATAAATCTTGTTAGTGCTGTCACTCTTGGTCCTAATGGTGTGAATAACCATTTAGCTTGCAAAACAGCAGAGCCATTCAGTGGCTCGTGGGTTTTGGCATCATGCTCAAATGTTCTCCAGCCTTTCCTGTCTTTTGCCAATCTCTCTGACTAATTCACCAAATTTTTTATAATACAAGAGAGGCTCCCACAATAAATCTCTTAACCTCTGCTGTTCAGACTCTTATGATAGATGGTGCCTACTTTCATTGCAGGATGTGATCCCTGCTGCAGTTACCTGGCTGCATTATCAGAGACTGAGGTGTAACACTTTGTTCTTAGAGCACCTGCATGATTTGTTTTATATCTTTGCCTTTCAAAAGCTTTTGAATTGCACTTCCTCTCTGGCTTTCACAGCCAGTTGCAGCTCTGGACTGAACTGAAGCCCAAGCGATAAGCCCTGCTCTGTATTTTTTGTGCAGAGTACAGCAGGTTCATTCATTACAGGGGATGATGCTGCCTGTTGAGCCACCCCCAATCAGTTGTGTATCTCTTGAGCATCACAGTCTGTCTCATGGAGACACCCACAGCCTGAGGCTGTGAGTCCACACTGTGATGTTTGCTTGCTATCATGAGGACAATGAACCTTGTTTCCCTGGTCACAGTGTAATGCAGGGCACACACCCTAGAAATGGGGACAAGTAGGGAATTTGGAAACAGCTGGCCTCTGCCTGGTACCTGGGGCTAGTGCTTCTTCCTTGCCATGTGCTGTGTGGGACCAGTGGATCTTAGTCCCACTGTGCCAGCTGCACTCTAGCAAGTGGTGGGAGGGTTTTTTTATATTTCTTCTTTTAAAATATCTGTCGCTGTTCTTACATGTCAACAAACACAAGTGTCTGCAGCAGAGACAGTATCTTAATGAGTTGTTTAGCATCTGTGGAGATCTTGGCAAAAACAAAAAAAAATGAATAAATGCTAGATGGTTCAGTGAGACCTGTATCAGATTTATCTAATACTGACCTTGCAAGAAGTCCTTGGATGATATGAACTGGCTGTTATTGGTAGCGGAGAAAATAAAGTTGCAGCAGTTTATACCAGCTAAGCACCTGGTCATTATGTCTAATGTTGTAAAAGTTGCTGTGGAAGCACAGGCTAAAATCGCTATTCATCTTTGATCCCTCAGCAATGCAAGAGGCTCTAGTAATCTCTAAGATTATCGTTATAGAGAGATCAAATTTTATATACAACCTGCTAAACCATGTATACAACATGTTTCAGTTCAAAGAGGAAAGTACTGCATGTGCAACGTGTGTGGGTCTCCCCTCCTCCTCTGTGCCTCTTCTGGGCTTTTAAGAGTGAGTCTGTGGTGCCTTGGAAGTCTGACTTTGCAATGCTGTGGGTGCTCTGAGCTGAAGGCCAGCACTGCTGGCCCAGCACCTGGTATTTCCAGAGGAGAAAGTGGAGCTAGGTAGGAGTTACCACATATTTACATATTCTTGGGGAGCAGAGATGGAGCCAGGCTGTGTTTGAGAGATGATGTAAAACCATTAGAGGAATATACCGTCCTGCAGGACTGGAGTTAGTGGCTTTGCTGTGACTACAAGTTTCCAGGTGACTTTAATTACACTCCTATGTGGAGGAGGGTGTAAAACACAATGGCACAAATAAACAAAATGATCCAACTAGTAGGAGGCACAGTTGCAGGCTCTTAGTTTCCAATGCAACATATGCTCCAGCCACTATTTCTAGATTCCCTGTGTATTAATACATGTCTTACAAGGAGCAATTAATGTGAAGGCTTTCAAATGCCAAAGCAGAAAGTCACTGAGACCAGGAGCCAACTTGTTTTTGGCTGTCTTGGGCCAAGCCTGGGACTGTTCCCCAGGCTTCAGTGATAGTGGGTTTGCCCTGGGAGAAAACATAATTCAGATTGCAAAGCAGAACAGATCGAATTTTGTAGTTTTCTTGCCAAGGTCTTGTTCTTTGAAAGTCTTCTCTGGTCTTGTGTAGGACAGTGCAAAAGAATGGATTTGGTAAAGGTTAGGACGTTTCAGTGACTGAAGGAAAATTGCTTTCCTCCCTCTGGTTCCAGTAGTAATGCTATGTATCTGTTCATATGTTTCTTAAAAAACTATTTGTGTCCTTCCAGCAATATTTGATACCCTGGGTATCTCACAGGCTGCAGAAAATATTTACTCTGTCTCATTTGCCCTTCTCTCAACAATGCACATGCACAAAAGACAGATTTGAAGTGTTTGTGCCTTTTGATTGACAATAGAAATCTTTTGCTTTGAATTTTGGCAGAATGTTCATGGTCCCAGAAAGCTTTTCAGTTAACTTTCATTTTGTTTGCATGACTAAGCAGTGGTTCTGCATCACTTAATTACAAAAGATTTGCAGAACCTCAAAAGTGTTTCACTGCTGGAGAAAAATCCAGCAGTAAATCCAGCTTCCATGGATTAAACTGCTTTAAACTAAAACCCCCAATGGCAACAATTCTTTTTCATAGAATCACAGAATAGTTTGGTTTGGAAGGGACCTTAAAGATCACCTACTTCCAACCCCCCTGCCATGGGCAAGGACACTTTCCACTAGACCAGGTTGCTCTAAGCCCCATCCAACCTGGCCTTGAACATTTCCAGGGATGGGACAGGCACAGCTTCTCTGGGCAACCTGTGCCAGGGCCTCACCACCCTCACAGTGAAGTATTTCTTCCTAATATCCAACCTAAACCTATCCTCTTTCATTTAAAAGCCATTCCCCCTTGTCCCATCTCTCCGTGCACCTGTCAAATGTACCTCTCTGGCTTCCTTGTAGTCCCCTTTAGCTACTGGAAGGGGCTCTAAGGTCTCCCCGGAGCCTTCCCTTCTCCAGGCTGAACAACCCCAGCTCTCTCAGCTTGTCTCCATCGCAGAGGTGTTCCAGCCCTTGGAGCATCTTTGTGGCCTCCTCTTGACTCAGTCCAGCAGGTCCTTTATTTTGGGGACCCCAGAGCTCAATGCAGTGCTCCAGGTGAGGTCTCAAAAGAGCAGACTAGAGGGGAAGAATCCTGCATGATGCCAGATCATGTGCATCTTCTTGACAATCAACACCCCCAAGTCTTTCTCCTTAGGGCTGCAGATGATTTTTCTCCCTTCAAGTGCAGCCTTAGGTAAGAGGAGACAATGAGGCTTCAAGCCTCTGAAGAATCTGGGTGTGGATGGTGTAAACAATGAGAGATGTAAGAAATAATCCAAGCTACTGTCATGGTAATAATGTGAAACACTGACTGCTGGAACTTCCTACCACATCAAATATACTGCCATGAATTATTTAGCAAATCTAATTGAATGTAATTTTGCTATTCGAGATAAGTAGCCGCTAAGCTCAGTCTGAAAAATCAATTTGTATATGCCATAGTACTGATATCCCTTAGAACCAGCCTGGGATCATCCACAGCGCTGCCTACTTTACACTGCAGTTTCATGCTCTTCTTTTAGTATTAGCTTGGCCTGGGACATCCAACAGCCCTGGGCTCTCTGAAATTTTACATGCAGGAGGATGTAAATCTCCTTGAATTTCCAGGGTGGCAGACTTCTCAAACGTTTCTTTGTCCCTTCTGGAGCATTTACAATACTTTTGGGCAGTACAACAGACCCGCTCGGTTCACCGTGTGGTGCAGAAGGGCTTTGGGTTTGCCCAGAGCAGCTGGCAAGGCTTGCAGTGGGTATGCCATGGATCTGCTGAGCCATAGTGAAAGCAATCCAGGATGTAACAGCTGGAAAGTAGCTCTGCAGTGGGAGCTAGAAAACAGTGTAAAGGGGTTCTGTAGGCTAAGAAACCTAGATTTGGTCTATCGAGGTCAACATCATCTACTGGGGATTAGGTAGGATCAAGTAATTAATGAAAAAGATAATTCATACCAGTTTTCTAATCCCTACAGACAGTGTGGATGACACACTTCTGCTGTCAACCCTTCTATCTATGTTTTCCTGTGAAGAAGTGCAGAGAAGGGAAGGATGGGCAACAGGCTGCAGAGGTTGTCACTAATACTTCCCGAGTGCTCTTCTCTGCTGGTCCAGCAGCCCTTCTTCCTTGCAGATATTTGGTATGTCCAACTCAATGCCTGCTCTGGCAGCCTCACTGCTAGGGTATGCCAGCTCCCTCTGAGTCCCCTAAAGCATGGAGCAGTGCAACCTGTGCCTGCTCCAGCCCCACCACTGTCACAGGGAGGATGGTGGTGCTGAGTCAACTTATTGCTGAAATTATTCCTGGAGACATCATCAAGACTGTTAAAAACCTCCATTACTGCAGTTAGATAATTTGAATGTAGCACAAAAAGCAGCATCCTGGGGGATGCCCAAACTCTGGTCTTTACGTGACTTAGCCTAATTGTCTCCATGGCTCACACAGTCAAAGTATTTGCATGGGAGCTGGTGTGTGATGGGGCTGGAGCTGCAGACTGGCAGGTCCCACAGCTCTGCACAAAGGGCTGGATTCTGAACAAGCTGATATCCCCCTTCCTGGTTTTCCTTGTTGGTTCTTACTAGGAGCATGGTGGGAGGTGTCTTTCTCTTAGGATGTACATCCAAATGACAAAAAAATATAGTTGCAGTCAAAGGTAAGCTGACCAGCCAAGGATTGTTTAAAGCAAAATTATCCCCTTGGTCCACAACAAAGTGGTTTGCTACCTTGTGAGTGCTCCCTCACCTTGTGTGGATGTGCAGGTCTAGGCAAAGTACAATTCCATTTGACATCTTCAGCAGTAGGGCTGAATGACCTCAGTGGAATTTTTTTGCTTCAAAGTGCTCAAACTTTTCACAATAATGTCCTAAGTCAGAGTGATGGTTATGGGTGCAGATAGGAGGAGAGCTTCTGAAACTGTCACACTCATTGTTTTAAAGTTCACAAAATACTGTTTCAATACTTTCAAAGTTAAACTCTTGGACTCTGTTTCAAAATAATTTTCTAGTTTTAAAATGTCCCTTAATTTAAAAAATAGCTATATTTTAAAATATTTAAAGTAGACTTGAAATGAAATGTGGATTTTATTATTTAAATAGAAAATGTCCTTTTCAGATCAACTGCAACTACATTTTTCCTCTCTGACCTGCTTTGTCCATCAGACTGGAAACTCCATTATCTCTCCATTCCTACAAGAGAGATTAGATTCTCAGCAGATGGAAATGCTGATCTCTGAAATTGGGTGCTGCTTCTGCCAGTGCCCAACCTGGACCCTGAGATGGGAGAGCACACAGCTGGGTTGGCCATAGGAAGAGATTGCACCAGGGAATCCCTGCTGGGTTTTGCAGCAGAGGTGTGATGTTTCAGCACACAACTGCATTGCTCTTCCTGACAGAGCAGCTTTGATGCCAAGGAAGTAGAGCTCGAGTGCTCCAATGCTTGCAGTTTCAATATGGGTAGCTAAGGTTGTCTCCTACAATGTTCTTAGTTTTATTGCTGAAACATGATGCACCAAATTACTCAACTGCAGCAAGTGGAGTCATTTAGCCTTGTTGTGAGAGCGTGTTTCTGGGTGCACATTGCAGGGCTCCATCCTGCCCTGCTCTGCAGCCTGTGCCCACTGACACTGCCCTGGTCCCTTGGTGCAAGAATGTCCATTCACTCTCTATGACCCTCTGTTGTGGGGAACCTTAATGCTACATTAAAAGTGATGTAGTTGTGGAAATAAGTCATTTTCTTTGTCCCTGAGTTCCTGCTGTGGCTGAAGCTGCCAGTGCAGGAGCAGGCAGAGAGCAAGAGCTCAGATACACAACCCCCAGGCCAGACTTGCTGAACTCAGGAGGAAGCAGGGTGTTGCCACCCACAGCTATGGGTCTGTGAAGGTCAAATATGGCCAAAAGCCATTTAAGCTCCTCTGGCCTTCAAGGAGAGGTGGGCAGATTTGTAGGCAGCTTTGGTCCTGCTAGGAGAAGCTTTGGTATGCTTTCCCCTCTGCACAACGTGGGACACTTCCCACCTCCCCTGCTGTAAATGTATTGTCTCCTCTAAAAACTTTCCTGAAAGCTTGAATTTTGCTTTGCCTCTGCACTCTTTGCAATCATTGCCTGAAATACCAAAGCAGCATGTTCGATTACACTGGACTTGGCCTCTGCCTGGCAGCACCCAGCCCCTCTGCTGAGACAACTTGCTCAGAAATAAATTTTCAGATTAGCATAACTGAAGTGGGAAGGGCTTCTAAAACACTGGTAGAGATAAAGCAGCATGATCAGATGCAACATGCCTGTTTTCTCTGGGATATTGCAACAAGATGTGATAGATGGTCACCCCAGCAAAGACAGATAAGAAACGCCTGGAGGTAGAGGGAAGAAACTAAGAACATCTTTCCTACTGCCTGTTTGTAATAGTTTGTAGAGCACTACAAGCTAAACTCTGTATTGTCTTTAGCCTGCATTATTGTCAGCCTATAGCATTCAAGAGCACTTCTGACTCAGAACAGGTTTTATGTGCACTCGTTTTTGTCTTTATGTCTCTACAACTGTGTGACACATCACCGAGGCTGCAGCCAGGTGAGGAAGCTGCCAAGAAGGCCTGTGGTGGGGTCTGGAAAACACAATGGGATCCTTTCCTTTGAAGGTGGATTTCCATTTCAAATGTTTCTCCAGGAAGACAAGTCCTTTCCTCCACTGTCCTCTTCACCTTATCCACCAGGGAGCCTCATATTCCCAACAAGACCTTGGTATCATTATGACCCTGGTCCTCTAAATTTGATCCCAGCACTGAGGATTTAAAGCCAGTGAATTGGTGCAGTGCTGTATGCACTTTATTGTGTAGGATCTTCTTCACAGATAAACAGGGCAGTTGCTTTGCTCTTGCTATATTTTTTATGGCAAAGTGCTAACTAGGAGAGGATGGTTATAAACTAATGGGAAAATGAGAACAGTAGACCTACAGAGCATAAAATACAAGCTTTGGGAATTGCATATGGTCATTCAAAAGCAGGATAAAATGCAGAGGTTTTGGTGCTGAAGTTGGAAGTGGCTCCTGTTAAATTTGCAAAGAGCTGCTGGGAGAAAGGCCAAACTCCTACTCCACAGCTGGGTAGGGAAAGGGATTCTTTTCTACACATCTAGACTTCACTGACCCCTCTCTGGCAGCTTTTTTGGCTCTTGCTCCTGCCCAGCCTCTTGATTATACTGGCCTTTTTCTCTGCTGCATGCCCTGCCCTGCAAGTTCCAGCAGAAAAGCAATTAGCTGGGGTAGAAACCTCTGGAATGACTGGGAGAACTGCTCTGTGGTGGAGGATGAGATGAAGAGGGAACAGGGAAGGCTGCCCTGGGCTTTCCTGGAGCAGGTGCCAAAGCAGCTAGAGTCTGGGGGGAGTAGAAAGAAGAATTGGAGAAGGAGGGGCAAGAAACTGTAATAGCTCCACTCCCTGGTTTCATAGATCCATGGCTGATTAGGATTGTCCTGAAGAACTAATGTGGAGTTGGAGCTCCAGGAAATCAATCCTCAGGAGTTTGTGCATTGATCTGTTTGGAAACATTAACCTGAGGAATTTCTCCATCTACACTTGTTTTCATTTGGGTGCATGTTCACAGGGATTGATTTTCTTAAGATCTGAGCATTGAATTAGATGTTTTTTCTGGATGCTCTGGTTCAGCCTCAGCTTTTGTAAGGAGGTATCAGCTGGGATTTCACCTAATTCGACTTTGTTATTGAGATTCACTGACAGTTAGCAGTAGGTTTGTGACTGCATTTTCCTCAGCAGCCCTTGAAGGGGTAGAAGGCTCTTTTATCCACAAGGTTGAACTGTGTTTTCACCCAAATGCTGCAGGAAATGGGGGTCAAATCCAGCTATTGCTGTGCAACAGGGTCATGTGGCATGACATCCAATGGGCTGGATTCCTACCCCAACAAAACATTGTGGCCTCTTGACAGGTAAAGACACTAAAGTCTCATCTTTTCTTAGGAAAATAATGTGTTTAGATACATAAGACGTGCATGTAAATGTATATGTGTGTGTATATATTTTCTTACCAAGTTGCTTTGTTGTCCTCTGTGGCTGTAGAGGAATGAGAGTAGACCCTTAAATAAAGTGAAAGTCAGGTGGCCCTAAGTTCTGCAATTCTGGTGAAAAAAAAAAATTTGAGGGGGGGGAGGAGAAAGAGATCATAAAGTGCACCAGAGGTCTACAGAAGAGGATCCCCATTGCATCTGCTCAGTGATATTGCTGCCCATGTTCCAGCTAATCTGATTCAGGTGCAACCACATCTGCCCTTTGCTGTGGCTGTCTGCCAGTGCCAAGCCCCTCTAATGAAAACAGTGGATATCTGTGCCCAAATTGCTGAAACAGGCAATAATATGTTTTTGGTTCCCCTGTCTTCACCTTCCCCATGCTCCTGCCCACTGCTTGCCACTTAGCCCCAGTGGTCTCAGGATGGACTGCCCTAAATCCCGGGGAGTCTGCTCCAAAACCAGCTGTAAACGGAGCCACTGCAAAGTTACAGAAATGAGTGGCTTTGTCCTCTGTAGGCTTTGAACCTCTTTACCTTTTACCTGTGTATAGCTTGGCATGCAGGGGTCAAGTCAGAGTGAGATAAGGTACAATTCATTCCAGTGGTATTTTGTATGCAGGGGCTGAGCTCAGTCTCACTGTGTTACCAAAAGCTGATAACAAATAGATATGAAACACCTTTGAAATGCTAACTTATCCTAAAAAGCCCATTTCTTCAATACTTCTAAGCAACACAAAGCTTCATCCTAGACAATCTGCTCCCTCCTCTCTGTTTTAATAAGCAAGAAGCATAGTACCTGGCTGGAAAGAATGCAACAAATATTTTTGCATTCACACAGCTCAGGAAAGAAGTGATGCTGCAAAATTTCAAGAAATCCCAGTTTCAAAGTACCAAGATGAACAGAGGAGAAAGCTGGGAGCAGTGAGGTTCCAGGCAGGACTGTGCTTCCTCCCAGCTGTACTGCCCCATCTTTTCCCTACGGGCTGTAAGGGGGTGCTTAGGCTGCATCCTTCCAGGGGATGTTTTATTTTTGACCTGCATTGCAAGAGGAGCCAGAACACCAGGTTTCTGCCACACCAGGTTCTGTTTCGTGCATCATGCACTTGCTGTCCCCAGCTGCATTTTCCCTGTGCTCCCTCTGAACTCAGGTTTGCTCCTGAACTCCTTGTGTGGGTACACCATGACCCATTTCAGTTCAAATGAACTAGGTTAGCTAAAGCAGTGGAAAATGTAGGTCTTTTGCTACTTTGTCTCACTTTGAGTGAAATCCATTGGTTGCAGAAGACCAATCCCTTGGCCGATGTAAATCACTGTACCTCCTTTGACTTTGATGGAGGCTCATGTCTTTGTTCCAGCTGCTGATCTTGCCTGGCATCTGGTACACTCTATCCTGTGTGGTGTTTGTTTTAATAGCCTGATAAAACTATTATTCTCGAAGGGAGATAGCGGCTGGTAGCTGTGTGTTTAGCAAAAATCTGCACCCATACAGATTCCATAAGTGTTTGCTTCAAAGATGTAAACACCACATTACCCAATTAAAGGAGTGTCCTTAATAATTTATCAGGCAATTAAAACATTCATTGCCCTTTATCCCAGAGAGCTTCACCAGTGATATATAATGTGAACCTAAGCTAAAATGCTATAATAAATGAACAGTGATGCAATGCATCAAACATAATGGGAACATTAAGGCAATGAAGGGTGGTTTATCAAGAATGGAGGATATAACACAGTTAGTGGAGCTAACTTAATTTCTGGAAATACCATTGCTCCTGAGGAGTGGGGCATGGCACAGGAGGTGTCTGCAGAAGAAACCTCAGTAATATGTTCCAGGGAAAACTTACCTGTTACAAAGTTAAGAGACAGAAAAGATATCTCTCCCCAGTTGTTATTAATAATCCTTTTGAGAATGTCAAAAGAAAGGGAAATGAGCAACTGAAAGAGAGGGATTATAGCAGAAGTGGTGTTTCAGCTTAGCTCTAACTGCTTCTCAGAGTACAGTATTGCTTCACACTCATGTAATGAAAAATGCAAAACTAAAGAGGGAATAAAAAAAGGCAAATGCTTTTGTTACTAAGTCGTGTCTGGATGTTCTAAAAAAAATGACTCAAGAGGTTGGGAGTCCAATTCACACTGAGCTAAAATCAGATTTGAACACTTCGTTTCCCCTCTGAGAAATCTCAGTCACTATTGTAAAAATGCCAGAGCCTCGGTGGTACCAAATCTCCTGTCTGTGCTGTTCCTGCTGCTCCTGGGAGCTGCTCCTGGTAGTATTTTGCGGTGTGAAGGTGTACCCAAAGATGTGTAGGTCACGCAAACATAGAGTTGGGATGTGCTGCAGTGTGGATGAGAGAAGGTTGATAATTTCATCTTCCCATTTTTAATAGTATCTTTAGGTGGGAGGATGATTAAGGGCCATGGTTACTGTTTTTGAAGAACTGTTCTTGAGCCCTTCAATTCTGGGTATGAAAAAGGATGGGATGGAAGTGAATGGTGATATAAAAATGATGGTCCTCCAGTTCCCCTTTCCAAGTTCTGAGGCTAAACATGTTGGCAAGTGATTTGCTTTAATGGGGAAAACCCACATGAGACTTGTTCTCTGACCAGAGTTTGAGACAGGCTTCACAAACGTTCACAGATACTTTAACTGTGAGTATGAATGAGGCCCCCCAAATCTTCGTTCGCAAAGCCTAGTCATGATTGATGAACGAGGCACACTTTAAAAACAGGTTTTCACAATAGGGCTTTTACGTGGGTGTATCTTTGATCTTTTTATGGTGACGCACATCATCTGCCAGCCTAGGGAAAAAGTGCCTTGTTCAAGGTACTATTCCATGCCTGCTGGTTTATTTGTCGGCCTGTGTGGACCTTTATGATGCCTAAAGAAACTATGGTTATTAATGCTGGAGTCTTAGCACAGCATCTTACATCAAGCAGAGCTAAGTGATGTGGAGCCCACTCCATGCAGCAAGGGCAGGAAGGACGTGGCTTCTATTCCTGCCTCAGCTACTGACTCGCTGCCTAATCTTGGACACTTTGTGCTGTTATTATTTTTTCTTTGCTTATGTGGTCCCTTGTGAACTCTCTGGAGAAGGAGCAGCTGCTTGCTGCAGGATTGCTGGGTGCTTAGTGCCATTACTCTATGGCAACTCATAACAATAGCGTGGAGGGTTATTGGATAGTGAGCTTTTTATTAAGTAATTTGGAGTGGATTATATGGACTAGAACAGTATAATGGAATGCAGGCTCATCTTCTCCTCACCACTTGCGATATACATTAACTCCATTTATTTATACTGCCACTCTTTCTCCTTCGTGGGATGCAAAGGAGACTCAGCCTCCCACTACAAACTCCCCAAAGATTTTTGGGGCTAGGATCTGCTCTTTAATACACACAAGAAAACTTCTGCAGTTGTTTCTAGTCTCTGGAAAAGCTGCTACCAGATGCACATGTGCATCTCTGGCATCCTGGCTTGCACAGCAGCATCTGTGGTGGTGCCTTTGCCCTTCCTGGAGTAACAGGCTGGGGAGCTGGACACTTATTGGCAGTCCTTTGTCCTAGTTTAAAGAATAACCACATCTGTCAGGATAAAATATTTTGGTTTGTCACACCTTTTCGGAATAAACTTTTTCACTGAAGAAAACTTAAGGACAAAAAGGAATACATTTAAATAAAAGCATGAGCCACAAAAACAACAGCAGAATACACTTTTCAAGTGATACTTAATACAAACAACTTTTCATTGGTTTAACTCATCTTTTAGTTCTTTGTGGGAGGTTAAAGCAGGCAATTCCCTCTCTTAGCCCTAGAAAGGCACACAGAAAAATTGATATCCCCATTTCTGACATCAGGAGACTGTATGTCCTTGTGTTTCTTGCCTTTTGTGCTTAGTTCCTTTCTTTTTGCAAATGAGCATTTGGATGCCATTCAGCCCGATGGGGGATTACAGCTGTTCTTTCCCTCCTCATCGTTCTGGTCACCTGGCTGACATTTCTACCACGTACCTGAACTTTCCCATTCCTGGATTCTGCGTGCTTTTCCTTGCACCTAGGTAGAACAGTAAGACCTTTTGTACTGTTATGAGATTAAAAAAAACCAAACAACAAAACAAAACAGACCCAGTCTTTTTAGGACACTCATAACTATTTTCTCTTGACTTTAGATGCTTAAATGTAAAATGGCTTGTGTAGTTTATTGATGCTCCACCTCACTGTGGGGTTATAGGGACTGCTGAACCTCCCTCTGCAGTTAGATACTGCCATTACTTCCTTTGTGTAACTGCTATTCCTTGGCATAAAACTTAGAAGAAGACCTGAAACAAAGCCAAAGATATAATATCCTATCCTCAGAGAATCAGAAAAAAGTCGGCTCTAAATTTGCTGTGAAAACATTTGATTTGTGATGAACTTCTAGAGGAAAATAAAAATAAAAATTGCTGCCTTGCAGAAATCACAAGAATTGCAGTAGCTTACAAGAGAAGTGTTCTTTTTGATGACTGCCTGAATCCTCCTCTTGTCATATAATTTATGTTAATTAAATGCTGATGGAATCTGAATAAGCATATTGATGGAAGATGTATTTGAGATACTGTTATTAATTCATCATTCAGTAGCTAGTGCATGAAATAATGCATTCCTAGGCTCTGAATTAGGACATTTCATTTTCGGTATTACCGAGATATCTGTTTCCAACAGAAATAACCCTTTAATCTACTGTTAAAAAACCAACCAAAGCACAGCACAACAACACTAAAACAACAACAAGAAGCTCACCAAAAATCTGATTGGAGGCAGCCTGACTGAGCAACTCTGAAGCAGTAATTATTTATGCCTTTCAGAGCTATAGCACATACTGATCCCAATTCTCCAGGCAATGGACATAAAATAACGATTTAAAAATAATTATAACATTCAAGTACGAAGGAGAACCTCTAAACTCAACAGCATGTGCTTTATTGCACCTCAAGCTTACATTTTGGCAAGTATAAGGACATGGCAGCCTTCCTGGGACTGTGCTGTTGTACCTAAATCCTCACCTTGCTGGTAGTGAGCTGTGGACAAGGTTCAGCATCCTGCAGCCAGGCTGGTGAGCTGAGACTGGCCACAAACTTCACCTGATGACAAAGAGTTATTGGGTGGTGACTGATGTGGATGGCCAGGAGACCTCCAGTGGCCTCAGAGGTGAGGGATGTCCCTGTTCCCCTGCTGAGCCTTGCCTTCTGCCAATGATTCCACCAGCGCCAGTGCCTGGGGGTCAGCCTTGGCTGACACCGACCTGCCACCAAAGTGACTTCAGCAGCTGAAAGCACAGAAAAGGGGCAGCCTTGCCCCAGCTGTTGTTGCATCACCTCTCACAGGATGGTGTGGTTCAAAGCCATTAGGTCGGGTGAGTCTCTAGAGTGCCCCACACCGTGCATTGCTGCTGTGCCTGCTGCCACTGCAGGTGTCAGACAAACCAAAGCAAAGATGGCCTGGAGACCTCAGACCCTCAGCAAGAGCTGAACTAGGAAAGAAACTCCCCAAAACAGTAAAATGGGACATTTTGGAGTACAAAAAGCTAAGGAGCAGTGGTAATAATAGCCTAGAAACTGAATGTTTGCCTTCACTTAAGGGGGAGCACTTCTAATTACTTCTACGTGTTTTAGGTGAGGTCCCAGGTAACTGGGGTGCTCATAAGTGTTCAGAACAGTTGGAAGGTGGGAATAAAAGCATGGGAGCCGGTTCTCCACCATACCATGATGTTTACTGCTGCTGGGGTTGGTTTCATAGGTCATCTCTAAATGTTTAGTAAGTGTCTTATAAAATCATTTTGGGAATCAACAGTGCCCAGAAACTTAACTGCTCCCATAACTCTGAGCTTCGCTGGAAGAAGGGAGGCACTTTGATCTCCAAAATTGAGTGTTCTTTGCTAAAGGGCTGCTCTGTAACCTGCCCTGCTACTTACACTTAGTGTCACCGAGGGGAAGGACACACACCCTGAGGTTTCCTCAGCTGAGGGACAGGGGAGGTCTAACCCTAAATCCAGGAAGAGGCTGATGGGAGGCAGTGACATACAGTTCCCACCAACACTATAGTGTCTCTAAATGGACTTTCCTAATTTTGTGGGATCACATGAAACTGGGTCCTGATTTTTCTGCAAAGTCTTTAAGGCTTACAGCTCTCTCCCCTCTACAAAAGTGCCATTGCCTCAGGAGGTGGGGAAGCATTGATGTTGACAAGTGTTACCTTAATGCATGAGGTTGTTCATGCTTTCCCCATCGCTGCATTGAGCCCTGGGGGACCAGTTCAGAAACGATGGAGAAACCTAATGATGAGCTTCTCTGAGAGAATTACAAATGTAATAGGGAATGGAATGAGGTAAGCAATGAAAACCAAGGTGAAATTTCCCGACTGACTGAAGCTGAACTAACTGTGGACGCTGCTGAAGGAAAGTGTTCCATCCTCCTCCCCTAGATCTGCAAGCTTTGCCACTTCACCCAATACCATTAAATGAGTGGCAAGATGAGTTCCTTTAGAGCTGTGGGGTTAGTTTTTAGGTGGATCATTGAGCTTAAGTCAGTAGGAGATTTCTTCTCATGCTTAAGACGAAGTAAAGTGGCAGCACTGCCACACTGCTGTGTAATTGAAAGTGTTACACGGTAACTGATAATGCTGTAGGTTGGATATAGGGGCATATATGACAAATACACTCTTTCTCTCCAGCAGGGAAATATAGGCTTCGCAGTGCTCGTAAGTAGCTGAAAGTATTTAATATTAGGTTTTAACCTCCAGGGACCTTTATACTGCACCATCAAGAGAGAAATTAAAATCTAGGAAGAGGTATCTGAGCATCTGCACAGGAAGGACAGAGGTGTTCCAGATTGCAAACAACCACCTTCCCCTTCTGCTCCCCGAGACTTGACAACCCCAGAGTGATTTTGCTTGCTCATAACCATTCAGATCAGTGAATTCTTTTATTCAAATGTGATGCCTGTGGCTTCTTAAACGGTAGCTGGAAACCTTTCCTTGCGACTCCACCGGGTTGCTTGGAAAAACGTGCTTTTAGCCTGTTGTGTTTCACTAATGAGATCCTGCTATTCAAGCAGGTGTGAAAGGGTTTCGAAAACAGTTTGTGTGTTTGTATACAGCAGGGAGAAGTGGCTGCTCACATTAATTCCCAATTCAGGCTGTGCTTGTGAATGGCTTTGACTACCCCAAAGATCAAAGGTGTCTGTATATATAATCTGCTTCTGGGCTGCTCTCCACTAATGATGGTGTCTGGCCCAACTATTAGTAGTTGTAATACATGGACAGGTCTAAGTAAGAGATACAAATCTGGCAATACTCAGGAATTGCTCTTTGCCCCTTAAACCGTTTGAATTGCTGGAGGATTGACTGAAAAAGACCCTCACAGGAGACACAGCCAGGAACTACCTGCATCTAACACTGGTTGCACTCATGGACTCAGGCATCCCTGTAGCCTGCAAACCTGTGTTTTCCCTGCCTAGCTATCATTCTTTAGTGTTTAGGTGGTTTTGTGACAGTAAGGCTTATGAATACTGCTTGCTAGGGTTGGTATTTGCCTTTGGATTTGGCTTCTTCCCCTCCCAGTGCAGGGCACGGTGAACCATCAGAAACTGCAGTCTGCAGAACAAAGCACAAGAACTTTTTGGCGCCTGCATCTCTTTTGCGTCCTCTCTGTTTTTACTGTGGGTTTATGTACATTCACTTGCCTGGGGACTTGTCATCTTATTTGTAATCTATTGTTTTAATTATTTTCTGTGAAGGTGCCCAAAGACCTTAGGGTATTGAGACACAAATACATTATTTATTCATTAATTATTCATTATTGCTAACTACTTGCTACAATGTAGTTGTCTGCAGTAACTGCCTGGGTGAACCCTCTCCCATGGATAGGAGGGAACCTGCTTTATTTGCCAACTATTCCTCGGACAGGAGGAAGATTGCTAAAAAAGTGGAGGAGGAAATAGCTACATTCGGCCAATAACTCTTTTTCTGATGTGTATCTCCAAGAGCTGACCTAAAAAGTATCAGAGGGAACACAGGTTCCCTAATGCACGTCTGCAGTTCATAACTATTGCTAAATTGTCCCAGAACTGCCTGGAAAGGGATTTAGCAGATGGGTAAAAGGGTTTTAATTTCACTGCTCATGACTGACTTTTTCCACTTAAGAAATGTCTCCTTCTGCAGCTTCACCTGCATCTGAGTTATCCCTGCAGTTCTGTTGTCTGCACTGCATTTTTGATTGCAATGCAGAAATAAACACAGAAATGTTAAAAATAGAAATAACCCTGAGCTGAAATGATTTCCCCTTCCTAGCTGGCTACCTTGCACACCAGACTTCAGTCATATATCATCTCAGATTGCTGAGGCTGGAGCTCCCCAGTGCTCATCTCAGAGAGGTGTTTTTCAGAGATATACCTGGTCCCGATTGTTCATGGGATTTTACTCATTTCTTGTCTCTCTGTGATCTGATTTCCATGATTTCCCTGCACTGATTGCTACAAAAGAGGGGCCTGAAGCAAACACCCAGATGCAGCAGACCCATCTTCTTGGCCAAAAGGCAGTGACTTCAGCCTGCCTTCCCCCCTCAGTGCTGCAGTTCATTGCACTCCTTAGTACCAGGGAGTAAATGTGTGGTTTAAAACTGGGATCAAAGTGTGAGATCCAGTCCTAATGGGGACTGTGATCCTCCTCCAGCCTGAGCACTGTGCATGTGGCTATGGGTGAACTGGGATGACACCTGGTGAGCTGCTGCTGGAGGACACACAGCTTTGGAGAAGATTAAATACAGTCTCTGATGAGTGACAGCTTTGAAACCTCAGGGAAGTTTTAACAGGCTACAGGAGATCTGTTTTGCTGTTTTATTTAAAATAACTAATAATTGCTGAGCTTTTGATTTTTAGCTGGGGAGGAAATCTCTTAATTATTTAATTGATTGGTAACAGGTCAGAGAAGTTGAAACAGCTCAAGTGGATTGACGAGACCAGACTTTATGGGGATAGCAATGTTGACTGGAGAGGTCTGAGGTGGAGGAAAAATCATGTGTAATACCTAGTGATAGGGTTTGTCCTCCTGAAAGACCATCTCTTCTCTTCAGGGACTATTGCAGCAACCTGAATTTGTGTGAGCACTTCTGGAAATGGAGCTCACCCACTCAGGAAAATTAAAGCAGGCTGCTGGGCACTGCTGTGACTAGCAGGTCTGAAGAATTTTTTAACATTTTGAGATCATTTCTGGGAGTTCTAAAACTGAGTGGAAAACCTCTTTGGCTTCACAGTCTCATCAGAAATCTCCTCGGGACATTGTGGTCACCATGACTGTCTGCTCAAGAAATGTTTGCATCTGCTTGATTAGTGTGTCGGATTGCTACAGTAAACAAGGAAATTAAGTGTTTAGTGATATGGATGGATATTCTGACAGTCATGGAGAGGGCAGAGAGGAAGTTTGTGTAAAAAATCCTGACACTGGAAGGGTGAATTGAACACCCAGCATTGCTCTCAGCTGTTTAACGGAAGGCAGCTCAATCACTGGCAGGATCAATCCCTATAGATTGAGCCCATGGCTATTATCAACTTTTCTTATGTCCTTGCCGCTTGTAAGTTTAACTCCACCTCTCAATAATGTTAAGTGAAAGGCACAGCAGCACTGCAGAGAAAGGAAACAAAATGATTCCCTAACATGTTGCTCTTTGAGGACACCTCTCCTCTGTATGAAACTTAGCTTCGGCCTGTGCTTGAATTTGTCCCTCTCTTCCCTGTCTGCTGTGGTTGAGTGGAGTCACAGCGTGATACAGTTGGGAGGGTACCTATCTCTGCCCTTCCATAGTTACAGAATCCACTTCAAAGAAAATGTTCTTGGGAGAGCACAGCCCATTGCACAGTGGTGAGTCCTTCTAGTAGAATAGCATATATTAAATGGAAATCATTTTAGATATTTTGCAGGGTAATTCTCCCTCTGCTGCTCTCTCCAGTGCCCCTGTCCTCTCAGAATTGTGTGGAAGCAGGACTCAAGTGTTTTCGGTCTGTTGCTGATCTACCTGCAGAGGTCTAGAAAGCAAGGTGGGAAAGTGCTGGAAAAGTGCCTGTAAGCACTCTTGCTTGCACTTGCCAACAGCTTTGGAGCTGTACCTCTTGTCTGCCACCTCCATTTGAGAGGGCCATAAAAAGGAGCATCAGTGACCACCCCAAACCATTGGGGCAGTTGCTGAGTGCGGCTGGCTAAGCTGCTGGGAAGAGATGGCTTGGAGCTGGGGTAAGGAACAACAGAAAAAGTCTGCCTGATGCAAGCTCCAAATCTGGCTGAGGGCATAGAGTGGGTATTTTTAGCTTTCACGCTCTCCTCACCACTTAGGTGTTCATTTTATACCCCTCTGGTCTGTTTGCCTGCACGGCCCTGTCTCACACAGCCCTGCTGTCCGCTCCACATCGAACCCAGGCACGGTGCCAGCGACTTGAGGCATTGGATACGGCAGCAACAGGAGCATCCTACGCCAAAGCCACCTCCCAGGCCTGGGTTAATGGAACACTGATCAAATGCTTGCTCAGTCTAACAGGGAAAAAAAAAAAGTCAATATGTCCTGGCAACTGAAGGCCTTAGTGTGTGACTGTGTAGCGACTACAACAGTGCAGGAAGTGATAAACTCTGAGAGTGTCTCAGCATTTATGGGAATGAGGGCACATACGTTATTATTGGACATTACCATATAAATTATCACCTCCTCTATACTTCCCAGTTGTACTATAATCTCTCCAAGTGCTGCTCCTCACTGTGCAAGAAGCAATAAGGGAGCTGGTGCTTCACACTGCTTTCCATACAATGAAGGTGCAACACTGCTCTGACAGCCATTCTGTTTGGTGCCCACGTGCCTGGAGCACATCCAGAGCCATCTGCCCCACACCTGCAAGACAAACAGAGCTAATCTGACACTGCATCTGCCCACTCTGCCCAGTGCTCCTCACAAATACAGAAACAGTTCAGACCAACATCTGTAGAAACTGGATCTTGCTGTCACATCTGTTTCTCTCTCCTTTAGCAAAGATTGAAACATAAGTCTGAAAGGACCTTTGATGCATGGTTGCCATAGTAAAGCCAAACTTCTTTCATGCAAAGGTTGTGGAAAGGCAAGTGTCTGTACTTAGAGCAAGTAGGTTCATTACGGGAAAGAAAATAATAGAGGTGAGAGCCTCAGGGAAGGAAAACACTCCTTCAGATATTTCTTCATGGATCATGTGAGAATAAGGAGCCATTGAAAAAGGTTTTAACACATTGCAATTATCTTGCTTTCAACAGAACTTGCCAAAGTCTAAAACCACAAGGTTTCAATCTGAATGTGATAATGATGGAGATGGGACTCAAAAAATCCAAACAGTGGAAATTGAATCTGATATGGGCAGTTTGCTTGAGGTTGTTTTTAAACAACAGAATTTCTCTCCAAATCCTACCTGTCTTAGTCTGTCAAGAAGATATATATGTGTGTACAGGATGTGCTCAAGACCTGCATGATATATCACTGATGAATAAAGAACTTTGTAGATGAATACCTGCAGGTTTAAGACATAAACAAACCCTCTTTCCGTAGTCTCTTGCTACCTGTTGCAATCTAATGAGAAGAAATATGGCAGGGAACGCTAACAGCTTTTTGCCAGCAGGTTGTCTTCAAATGTGTAATTGGTACCAAGTTGGGACAATACAGAAGCTTGCAAAAATTGTAACTGATGACGAGAAGGCAGCATTTGCCAGAGGAAGAGTTTTCTCCTTGATTTTGCAGATCCTGTTGAGTTAATTTAGCTGATCATGTAGGGTGTATGAGTGCTGCAGGTATGGCTTTCCTGCTCCCCAAGTGCTTACAACTGCTGTCCATGTTCCCCTCT
The DNA here is from genome assembly GCF_036250125.1 of Pseudopipra pipra. Lineage (NCBI taxonomy): Eukaryota > Metazoa > Chordata > Aves > Passeriformes > Pipridae > Pseudopipra > Pseudopipra pipra. The sequence goes on along the minus strand of NC_087558.1, from coordinate 7,062,204 downwards.
TGTCCACTTTTCATGGCTATTTTGATGCCAGGAACAGTTTGCAAGCGCCTGAGGAGGTTTGCAAAGTGACATTATCCTATACCCAGCCAGGGGGGCTGCTTGCCTCCTGCACTCGGCGTGGGAGCTCTGGGGTGCAGGAATGGAGCTGCAAGGACACTTCATGGAGGGGTTTGGGGATCTTTCCATTATGAAAGCAAAACAGAACCCATCCTCAGGTCTTTTCCCTGTATGAAGACAGTTTTTACCCATTTTTTCTGTTTGTCACAATATACATATGAAGACGTCTCCCCCTTGACCTGTGACAACTGGTCTGTGAAGATCATGTACCACTCACAGTGATTACAAGGTCATTTTATCCAGCATGGGGCAGATCCTGGGGCTTTTACTCAGATTTTTCTCAGCCATTACTTCAAGCCAAAGATCTCCTTTAGACAAACCATCTGTAATTATAGCTGAGCTAAATGTTTACAACATTTCCCCAGAAACCCTCTTGTTTCCAGGTCCCCTGCTTTTGCCTTGCAGAGTGTGCTTGGCTTGAGACCTCATTTTGCCTTGAAGGAGCTCAAAGGAGGCCAAGGTGAGATGCTGTGATTTGACCTGACTCCAGATGAAGTCAATGCAACTTTTCTTTCTCTCATCCTATTCATTTAACATGCATCAGGGTAGGGTTTTCCAGATGGGCATGGTGTTTGCAGTATTGCTATGGTGTGGTAAATAAACACCCCAGCCCACTGTGCCTGTGGAAAGTAAATTTGCCCAGTGAGGTTGCTGCACAGGGCAGAGGTAGCTGTTGTATGTTGTAAAAAGGCACCAAATATAAGGACCTGGAGGTAGAAATAATAAGCAAGAAAATCTGCTCTGCATATACACGGGAGGTTTCTGATCAAAAGCAACACGTTTTTTAGATTACAGAAATTATTTATGAAAAGTATCTGGGGAATTCTAACTGGTACAAATGAAAGGAGCTTGTCCTCCCCTCCCTGCATTTTGTCAGTCTCCAGCTTCTCACTTTCTGCTTGCACAACTGAAAACTGGGCTTTTACATAAGGAAGTGAAATTTAGTAAAAAATATTTTTACAAAAGTGATCTGATCCCTGCAACTGGGGGGAAAACATTGCAGCTGAAGTATTTAATATAATTTAAAAGCTGATTACTCTCCATGTGGAGTAAGTACTTTCCATAAGGCTTTCTACTACATGTGGTATGCACCCTAATTTGTATTAACGGCTCCTAAGGAACCATCATAGTTTATCAAGAAAGTAATATGCATTTTAAAAGCACTCAAATAAAGATTTACATGATAAACCTTAATAACTCTGGAATGCATTATTAGCTGTAGTACACTTCCAGAAGCAGTCATTCACTTCTGTCAAATTAGATAATTCAAAGAGCCATGAAAAACTTCAGCTCAGAATTTAGCTGTTGTTTGGTCACTCTCTAGGATTTATTTCGTGCATTAAGGGGCACTTTCCACCTCAGCCTGCGTATGGCAAGTGGCTATTTTGTGCATAGGAACTCTGCTATGATTCCTTCTAAAGAAAACAACCTGTTAAGCTTTAAAGCTCATTATTTATCGCAAAATGGCCTTATATCTCTGGCAATATTTTCCTGCAATTGTCCTGTCAGCCAGATGCTAAGTAAGATATCAGTATAAACCAGTTTCACAATATCTGTGAAATATGGCTGGGAGATAGTAATGTTACTGAGATGACGTTTTAAATCATGAGAAAAACCAGTCAGTAAATTGGTGGCTTCCGTAAAGCCAATGGAAAAATTAATACTGTGGATAAATGGAGCTAAAAACTGCATTTTCTCCAGCAAGATGAGATCAAAGCAACAGTGCAAATGAAAATTCAATAATTCTTAATTTTGTTGAAGACTGGGACCCCTATGATACAAAGACTTGCATGGAACAAGAGAAAATACATCCTAGGGAATAGCTACATGCTCAAAGTAAAAGGATTAACTGACCTTTCTCTGCCCTAGTCCAAATAATCTTACTTTAAATGTACTTCTTAGTGAGACCAGTCATGCCCTTAAAAATGAGTGATTTACACTTTTTTTTCCCCACTGAATTCTGAACTGACATTTTCATGCTGTCAACTCCATTTCCTGGGTGTTCTGTATTTGCAATTATTCTTGTGTGGACAGCTTTGGTACTAGGGACTCTCTTTGTGCTCCTCACTGGTCAGCCTCATGGCGCTGGCTGGGCAGGAAAGGCTGATGCCCAAAAAAAGAGAAAACAGTTAATTGCCCAGACCCATCCTGTGCATCTATATACAGCCAGCAGGCTGCCATGGCACTGCCTGAAAGTGGGATTTGGGTTTCCCTTTGGGCTTGTTGTGCTCTGTGGTTTTACACCTTCTCTGCAACTTTGGAGGAACTGAAAATATTTGCATATTCCACTGCTACCTGGAATTAATGAGAACGAAAGAATGAGTTTTAAGTGCACTGTTTTTTAGACATTTAGATACCAGAGAGTCTTATCTGGAGCAAACTTGGATAGTGAACAGCTCGCGAGGCAAATTGTTCTGAAAGATTAAAGACCTTAACTTATCTTGAGTGGCACTATAAATGTCTGCCTGCCTTTGCAGGGCATGTGCTGCTAAAGATCAGCTACTCACTGTGGTCAGGGGAAGGGTGTAATGAGGGAAAATGGGATGGAAGGACAGAGGGATAATTTTACCTAAATGATCTGCTCTTTACCCATGTCCTCTGCATGACAGGACGGCGAAGAGAAGTGTGTGCCAAGGTGAATTACAGCTGAGTGGGGCAAAGCAGGAGCTGGCAGAGAACCTGGCTGGCTGCATCACAGCGATGAGCAGTGACTGCCTGGCAGTAGTTGTATGGTTTGCACTACCCAAAAATTATTATCTGCTGGACTGCAGAGCAATTGGTATGGCAAAATCACACAGAGCTGGTTAGTGAGAAGCAGTGAGTGCCGTGCCCTGATGGCTCCTCACCTGGGCTTCATCACAGCCAGAGTGGGAGCAGTGTGGGCAGCCCAGCACTGCAGGCACCACCTCTGTGGGGTGGGGAAGCTGAGCCAGTCGTTGCTGGCAGCAAGATCATCCTGCCCAGATGTCTAACAGGAGAAGCTGGAAAAGGCTGCCTGGGGTGATTCTGGGGATTTGTTTGGATTGTTTGCTGTCTCTGAAGGGCTGCATAGCAGCAGCTGAAGGAGCAAGGTCAAGTTACTGCCTGTGAGGAAGAGAATTGGGCCATCTTCGTTCTCTTAAACAAAAAAACTCAACTTTTTGAGAGTTCTGTGTATCTTGTAAGGCACTGACAACTGAGTTACTGTCTTTGGAGCCCCTCTGCCCAGGCTGCTTTCAGGACAAGCATGAATTTATTGCAGTGGGAGTTTTATTGCAGGGAAAGAAACTGCCATGGCCTATCCCCAGCTGACCTGAACTTGTTACCTGTTTACAAAAAGACTAAATGTCCAGGAATGCAATTGCAAATCTGAAAAACTGTGTGTCTCCAAATGAGCTGCAGCTGCTGTTGGGGTAAATGACACAGCTTTGTTTCATGCTGGGGAGTGGAAAAAAGGAGGTTTGGGAAGTGCCACATTCTCTAAGATCTGTGAAACGTGGCTGGCAGCAAAGCTCTCCTTCCCTTGGATGGGTTATCCCTGAAATACCACAGTCCTGCCTCAGTCCTTGCCTTGTTTTTATGCTTGATTTACGTCTGTATGTCTCTAATTAGGTACCTAAGAGAAAGTACATTCATGATCTTGTCCATACCCTTCTTCTTGTCTGGCAAGTGCTGTGGCAGCCTGGGCTTGAGGGGAGGAAACCTTCTCCTAGTGAAACCATGGGAGGCAGCAGAGAGGGCAAAGGATGATCTGGGATATTTGGAGGCACCTGGAGAGGGAGTGGTAGCAGCGGGGAGGGGGTTAGTGCAAATGGGGTGGTTGACTCGCACCCTGGAGAATTTTTCCTTAGCACAGGAGAGAAGAAGGGGAGTTGACTCTCCCACTGACATGTGCCTGTTGAGCAAGCCACTCAAGAAAGTGAAAAACAGAGCCTGGACTCATTACCCCCTTCCTTCCCCTGAGTATCTCACTAATAGCAGCCCGGCGTGGATTTCCAGCTCTGTTAATTACCCCTAATTGCCTGCAGCTTTCTGGCCAGCCTTGCCTCTCCCCAGGAGGTGATGGCTCCGGTGGAAACAGGGATGATTTGATCCGCGAGGAGCTGCTCCTGCTGCTTGTGGCCAAAGACCACCTGCATGCTTCTTCCCCCAGTGCTCAGCACTAAATCAGTTTGGACATCCTTGTAACTTCAGGTAGTCGGGGAAAAACGTTTTGGCTCCCACTAGTTTGATAATAACTTTAGAAACATGCATATAAAAATAATGTTTTTTCCACATAGGTTTATTGTGACAAATTTCTTTTAGCTGCCTGATACAGCTGATATCAACTGGACATTAATGTGAGTTTCTGGGAGCTGTAATGGGAAAATGAGCCTTGAAAAGGGAGTAAAAAGTATTCCTATAAGAACACAAAAAAGTTTTCCTTTTCTTCCTACCCTAAAGCTAGACTTTGCTTTGTGTGCTTGGGAAAAAAAAAAAAAAAAAAAGCTGATTAAGAGGTTTAGGTGCATTTGGTATCTGTTTACGCAAAATCCAGGGCTTAGCTGTGATGAGACAAAAGCAGATCTGGCTTTATTGTTTCTCTTCTGCATTTAAGTGATCACAGAAAGAGCAGCCGTAGCCCTACTGCTCAGACACGCTCCTTTCACATTTGGTTGTTGCTTGTATTAGCGTAAGTCAGACTTTGAAATGAATTTTCTGCAAATTTGTTTGTATGAAGTTTGGCACAAAGCAAATTCAGAACTTGGCGTGGCAATAGGGAAGGGGAGGCAGTTCAGAAATCCAGGGAAGCGAGGCTGGCAGCATTTCAGTGTTATTTACATTCCTCTAAGATCTTACTCGTGAATTCTGGGACTAGTCAAAAATAAGCTGTGCTCCTCTCCACTCTCCTGCTTCATTAACCTGGTGGTGCTCATTAACTGATGAGCCTCTGGGTTTTATATGATCCTCTAATGTCCATCACAAATAATTGCACTAATTAAATAGGTAAGCGAACAGTTCGGCGTGGGAGTGCAATTCCTGAGATGGAGTGGACATGTCTGTGGGCAGTGAGAGTGCTTTGAGTAATAATATTTAGCACTAATAAATTAAATTTTGGAACTCCATAAAAATTCATGCTTCAAGGTTTAAAGTTAATCTCTGTCAGGATAAGACCAACGCTGGCATAGATTATCCTGCATTTACCAGTTAAGGAATTTCTAGTAGCTTCCTCAGAAGGCTGTTATTGGCTGGCTTTGAGATTGTGTCTAGGCAGAGCATTTGTCTTACTTGGGTGGCAGCCCTCACACCAGGTGCATTGACCCAGGGCAATAAAGTAAAAATGGGCATGATTCCATGAATGTAGGAGTAGGAAACATTAATTGGGGTTTAGTCATTGTGCTGGGATTTGGGAGACTGGCTGCTAACTTGGAGGCTTCTGATGTGTTTTTGTACAATACAGGCAATTTTTCTGAGCCTTTGCTCATCTGCTTTCAAATGAGTAGGGATCAGTACTTGCTATGGGCTGGTACAGTCAGTGCCTGGCATCCTGAAACATTGAATTTGAGGATTTTCATTTTTAACTGTGATGCTGCTGCCATTCTTGGTGATAAGGATGACAGCTGTAGCTTTTCAATTTCTGAAGTTTATTGTCTTCAGCATTTACTTTTATGTTTTATTTTCTTATGTTAAAAACCAACTTTTCACATATAATATCCTGTTAGTTTGATTTTTCAGTTGTGAGGATTGATAGTAAAGACAGCCAGGAGTTAGCAGAAGGTGAAGTAATTTGACAATATCTCTAGAATCTGCATGAAGAAATGAGGGTTAATTTACGATACAACACTTCTTTTCAACACATGTTCTGTCTTATTCATAGAGATTTAGTGAAAGAGATACCACAATGTAAGACACGTCTGAAATCTCAGGAGCTGGGGAGATGCTGTCATGAAATTTTTAGCTGTTTTTTCATGTCTGGCAATAAAATAAGTTATAGATGAAAAAGATGAGTTAGAGAGGAAAAGGAACTCTGTTTGGATAAGCAATGTTTCCTAGTCATGTTCAAGTGGAAAGCCAGAAATATAACATATGAAATAATACATGAGAGGGAATAGGAAAAAAGTACTATCCTGGGAAAAGCAACCTAGAGAATCTGAAAGGCAGATACTGCTTCAGGGAGGGAAGGTTTGTTTCTGTAGTCACTATGAAACCTCATGAATGAAAATGTCATTCTGCTGTATTTATGCTATTATGCATACTGCAATTTACTGGCAGGCAACAAGCTCTTTGAAAGAAAAACTAATGGTCCAGTTACTGTGATGCTGTAAATACACAACCCAGAAAAAAAACTGCCAGAGAGAAAGAGCTAGAAAATGGTGTGGTCTCTAATTACCCTTCCACCTTTCATTTCTCTGGCCAGATCACTTTGCTCTCCTTCTCTCCACCTCAGGGCATTAGTCATTGCCCATCCAGCTACAGAGAGCTGCAAAATCATCATTCAGTACCTGTGATACAGCAGTTCATTTGCAGCTGTTCCTGTCCCAATCTTTCATTCCTCTCAGCTGCTCACACCAAAGAGTTCAGAAATATGCCTACAGGAAAGTGAAGCAGCCAGAGAGAACGTGTGTGTGTGTGTGTGTGTGTGTGTTGAGTTGCTGGGGTCTGTGCAGCCCTCCCTGTGCGAGGCACCCCATGAGCTCACGGCCCAGCACACTCTTGGGCTGCCTCTTGCGTGCATGTGCAACCTCTAAATGCATTTAATTGATCTTTATGGCTACATGTTTGCTTTCCACCTGGCACAGCATGAGGCTTTAATCAGCTACCATGTCACACACATCAATAATAAATACGGCAATTAACTAAAACTGTGCTTATACGTTCAGTAACTCCGCTATGTTTCGTGTCGCGCATGAAGGTACAGCAGTGCTGCTGTATGGTCTCATGAACTGAACACACAGGTTCAGACCTCATGCTGGGGAAGTGCTCCTGTGCCTGCAGCAGCTAATGATGTGTTTCATCACAAAAAATAAAGACTTTTGATATTAGGTGACACTTAAAAACCGGTTTATGCAACTATTTACAACTGTGAAATCCCTTAACATAAAATCACTTGCCCACATCTCGCCTGCTTGGTGACCTGTAGGAAACAACTCTTAGTTGTTTTGTAGGCTAGAAATGAAAGACCAGTGCCCCTCTTCTCAGTTCTGTGTTTCCCAAGGAAGTCTGAAGGCACTCTTGATGCCGAGCCGCTTTGAAAAATCTAGCCCTTAATTCTGGCAACTCTTTGAAGATAAAGTGTTGTTATTGTTGGTGTTTCCAGCTTCCAGCAGATCTCAAATTTGTGATATTGTATTTCTGTCTCCCACCAGCCAGAATAAGGCAGGGCACAGCCACCTTGTAATAAATAGAAGAAAGTGAAGTGACTTTGTCAGACCTCTGATGAAATACTTGTTTGTGTTTGATTTTGTACCAACTTTGAGATGAGAATTGGGCTGCGTTTTGTTCATCTTTAGCTGACAAACGGGACTAAAACCTTCTTTATGCTCAGTCTCTGGCTATTGTTGGCACTGTCCTGTATAATCCCTTCTGCTGGGTTATCAAACTCCATCAAAAAAATAATCAGTTTTTTCCCCTCCACCACTGAGGAATGCTTTTCATATTCTGATCCTTTTAGGGTAAGGTGATTTAACACCTAATATTTCAAGACAGAATCTATTATGAAAGTAAAATTAAGCAACATTTATTCTCTGATTTCCTTTATAAACTCCAACATCTCTTGGCACACTTTGCTTTTTTAGATCTCTGACATATGCATAAAAGATGAAAGTTATCACTGTAAAAATGTTAAAATCATTAAAGATGCTGTCACAGGTGACTATGATATTTATTCATGCACATCTGGGGGCTTGTAAGGCTTATGGTGTAGTTCAATAGAAATTACAGAGAGGGAGGGTTTTTTAGTATTAACGGTTATTAAATGTGTCAAAGCTAGTGAAGTCAGAAGAGGTTTACAAAGACAAATGTACAAGAAGCATGACAGCTGGTGAAATTCATTGATGAATTCTAGTAAGATGGATTGGAAAGAATCACCTCAACTTCTTATGTGTCGGTGGATTTTAAATTAATTATATTTTAACTGCTTTGGAGGCAGACCTGAGAACAAATTCGTGGAGTCCAATGTAAGTGGCTGTTCAATAAATGAAAGAGGCATGGAAAAGTAATCATCATTTTAGCTGTGTACAGGATGAAAAAGAAATCAAACACTGAAAATATTATTACAGAGCCATTAACATAAATCAATGGCATGCTCTATCCTCAGAATCTTTTTTCATTTCTGGTCGTCCTATCTCATCAGGTCTTTAATGGATATAAAAAGAGTGCAGAGATTGACAGAGAAAATGATTAGAAACGTGTAGAGATTTTTGTAAGAGGGGAGGCAACGGACTGGAACTGCTTAGAAAAAGCTTTGGCTCCACTGGGAGACTTGAACAGCTCAGCAGGGCCAAGGCAGGTTGTAGGTGCCGAATGTGGTCCCTTTACCACCTCACTCACCTCCTTCTCAGGGCCCCTAAACTCCATAAGCAAGTTGGGATTTTAATTGGAGGCCCCAGAGGCTCAAGGTTGTGGACCTGAGCTGTTGCTCCAGCTGTGGGTCACAGTCTGCTTTGGGACGGGCTGGCCGGCCACAGCCCAGCCTGGGGCTCTTCCCCAGGCTGGTGGTCATGGAAACAGTCAAAATGGACCAAAACACTATTGAAAGAGGCACAGTTCTCTGAAATACAGATTGAAGGTCTCACCATTGAGATCTGGCTCTGTCCCATGTATCCCTTGGTGGAGGTGGGATTTCAAGCCTTTCCTATCAGGTCCTTTCCCAGGTCCCACTGTTGGGGGGGGGGGGGGGTCCAATGCCATGTACCAGCTGGCTCCAGGGATTTTAATTCCCTGTCCTCTCCAGTACCAACTGCTAAAATGAATCTGCTGGAACTTGTGTACTCTGCTAAAATATTTGCCACGCGATACACACGAATTACTAAATAGGATTTAAAAAAAAACCACAGAAATTTCTGCAGGAAAAGAGACCATCTATCAGATTTATTGAGCAAGCTACATATTTTCAAGGATCTGTTATCTCATGCTTTAACGTATAAGTCAAACATGCAGCTACAGCAGATTCAGGCAATGGTTCCTTTTTTGGGGATTGCTCTGCAGTTTGTGCTATTCCTGGGAGGACGCTGGTGGGATCCCCAGACATGATGCAACTGGGAGTTCCCATGGGCAGACTTCTCATGGCATTTCAGCAAGGGCTGAAATGACCTGTCTCCCCTGCCATTGCATTCGTGATGGGCTCAGACCCCCACTGCCACGGGGGGTTCTGGCACTTTTCTACCTTTCTCCTCGTAAAATGGAAGAGAGAAAAGAAACAGAATTTCTGAGATGTAAATAATGTTTAACAAGTGGGCCTTGGAGTTGAAAAGGAACTCCTGCACTTATGCTATAATCATTTTGGTGGTTGATTTAGAGCCAAATCCTGCTGGCCTGACAGAAGCAATTAGCCTGATTACTGCCAGAGGGATACTCACACAATTAAGGTGAGCAGTGTTTGCTCTTTATTCTAGAAACCAGTTGTCTGTGTAAAAGTAGTTGACATAATGTGGTGGTGCTGAGGCAGTACCATGATGGGCTCTGAGAGAAACCTTCAAACCTGGGCAAAATCTGATATCTTTCAAAGAAGAGGGATGGACAGACGGACCCTGCTCTGAGGCGAAAGCTAAAACCTGACAGTGAGAGACGTCTCCTGGTGTGTTTGCTCTGTGCCACTGTTGTTGCTTCTCCAAAGGAGGGAACTGGCTAATTAGATCTACAATTGCCATTTATCAAAAAGAGCATCTGAAGTCTCCACTGATATTTTCCCCCTCCCCTTTCTCAGTGCTATTTCTAAGGCACCTATCAATGTGGTACATGAGTACCATCTGGATACCTGGCTAGTGACCAGCAGGCTGTGATATGTGAGGCTTTTAAATAGAGTCAGGAGAACAGAGAGTAGAAGGAGTAGACAAACAGCATGTTTTAATGGAAGATGAAGAGGGTATAAAATGAATTGAGAAGCAAAAAGGGACAGTGAAATTCCTTTGTTCAAGATTTCCTGCTCAAAGAAGAAATGGAGTATGTGAAATCTTCTAGGAACCTCCCTAGGAATATTTATAATTGCCCGGGAAGTGTTCTTGCAGCTGAGCAGGGCTGCTGCATTGACTCTGTGGATAAATACTCACCACAGGAACACCTCTCCTCTGCAGAGGAAACTTCTTCCTGCCCTGCCAGGAGAACCTCTGCACCTTGTGCTGGATGCCAGCATTTATCTGCATTCACAGCACAGATGTGCTGGAGTTTTGTTAAGGGCAGGCACAGCTTTGAGGTCAAGAGTTCTGAATTCCTTAACCCTCACCCTGAATTCAAGGAAATTTAGAGGTTTTATTTTATTCCTAAAGAATCAAATACACTTTACAACATGGGAATTTGCCTTTTGCTGGAACTGAAGAGTTTATGAATAGCCTAGTCCAAGATTTTAGTGTGAAGCCACTTGTGTTGTCTTGCTGCTGATGAATTCACTCACATCAATGGAGTTTACTTTTTGTGTTAGCACTGTCCCCCAGGTGGGTGTCTGTGTGTGCACAAAATAATGTCTCAGTCTGGCAGAATATCCTCTCTAAGAAAACTTCTGTTGTCAATTACTGGGAATTTTCCCTGAACTCTGATGATTCTGGAGCAGAGTTTGGACTTCTGGTGTTATGACAGAATTTTGCAGGTTCACTGATGGCTTTTGACAGTTCAGGTCCCAGCAGGGAAAGACTCTTCACTTGAAATCAATCAACTTTATCACACAGGAAAAAAAGAAAAAGGAAACCCACCTGAAACTCAAACCTAGTTTAACAAGGGATTCTCTCCGACTGAGCAGCTACTGCAGATATCTACATGACAAACATATTCATGTAGGGAACCACCAAAAGGCGGGTGCACCTAACAAAGATCTTGTTCACGCTTAATGCACCAGATAAATTGTTTTTAAATGCAGAGTTATTTTGTGAGTTCTTAGTAAATAAGCGCATCTACATATGCATTTCTGAAGAGATTTTTAATTAATTGCTTTCAGTCATTTTCTTTTTATAAAATTAGAACAATGATGGAATAGACTGGCTGTGGAGTTTGGTCGAGGAAAGATTATACTAATCCACTTGAAATATGACTAAAACAGAAAGCAAGGAGAGATAAAAGCAATTTTTTTTCAAAGCTTGTTTACCTGTGACAAAATCCTCCCAAATCAGCTGCACACAAAATACCCTATCCTCTTAATTAAACTCAAGCAAAAAAAGATTTTGCTGTGGACTTCTTGGAATATTTTATAACCAGAGAGTGTGTCCCATGCTGCTTTTAGCAAGGGGGGGGGAATACATGTTTCATGCAATTATTAATTAGGAAAGCAGCAGAGCTTTCAAAGAGCAGTGTGGCACCAAGATTAACTTGTTATATGGAAGCAAATAAAGAAGGGGAATTTGTCAGAAGGTTTTGGTCTACCTGGGACACAATTAACAGGGGTTTTCAAAAGTCAGAGCACCTTTCATTTGCATATTCTCCAGTTAATAAAAGGCTATTATTACAAATGAACTTCCTTTGTTCCCTGCTTGGGTTATTGCTCCCTATGACTTGAAGTACATATGCTTTGTTGGAGGAATTGCAAGGTGTCCTAGTTGAACTGATGTTTTCCACTCAGGCTTTCTAAAACTCTTATTTCCCAGATCAGTAAACTTTGCCAAATCACAACATTCTTCCATACACCTGCTCTACAAGGAGCTGTTTTTCACAACCGAATCAATTCTTTCCCTATTGCCACAACAGCAGCTCTGGAATTCCGTGTATAAGCCTAAAAACAACTCGTCAATAACCAGATGGTCCCTGACGATCAAAAACCAATGAATGCAGACAAATTGTTGTCCTTTTTTGTCCTTCAGTTCTTTTATAACTCCTGGGCTCTGCAACACGTTGCTGTGGTCAACATGTGGTTGTCTGAGGCCTGTTTCTGCAGCAGTCTCACCAGGTCATTAAGACAGAGCAATTTAGGGGTGTTCAGCTGTGCCAGGACTGTGACTGCTCCTTGCTCCCCACACCTTGCACCTGGCTATGCTCTTCTCCTGCTTTTCTTGCATCAGGTCTGGAGCTTGTTGACTCCCAGCTGGACTCCCTCAGGAGTCAAAACCAAAGCACAGTTTTCAGGAGGTTTCATGAGCTGAACTGTCTCTTTGGAGGTCCAGGAGAGCCTGGGAAGGTGCATGAGAAGGTGACTGGATGAGAATGGGAAGGCAGTGGGAGAATAAGGGGTAATGCCAGCCCTGGGGAAGCTGCAAGCTGCCAGGGCAGCCTGGCTGATCAGTTCCCTGGGCTGTCCCCCCCAAAATCTCCATATACTCCTAACAAGTCAGAGAGTGAGTGTATTCGGCAGTAGCCCTGAGGAACACACCCTCTCCTGTGAATGGAGAGGGACACGTCTCCAGAAGGATTTAATATTCCTTTATTTCCTCTGACTTTGATTTAACCATGGGTTGTGATGCTTTAAGTAGCAGATATTAATTAGAAGTGGTTGGGGAGTCCCAATGGGACCATACCCCAGGTCTTCTCACCATTTCTACTTTGACTTATTTCAAGTTACTGCTCTGAAACATTATTTATTCACTCAGGTACCTGACGTTTATAAGGCCTATTTAAAACTGCAAATAACTAATGGTTGTCAGTAAGGAGTGCCACTCTGCTGAGGCGGAAAATAGCTTGTCCATGAGTAAAACAGCCAAGTATATTGAATGTTTTCTGCAACACTTCTTCAAAGCAGGCAGTGTTATTTTGTCCCCTCTTTGGTACCACACCTAAGCAGGCACACAAGGACAGTACTATGTGGAGGGCTCCCACCAGGATGGCAACCTTGGATAGATGAACCACTTTGGGCTTAAAAGCAGAAACTTCAGTCCCAGTCTGAGCTTTGCTCCTCTAAAAGAGAAGTGGGGAAAACCCTTCTGCTAGTGGTTGATTTAGGACATGCAGAGTGGGAGGAACACTGAATTCAGGCAAAATTGCTGGGTACCTGGGACTGGCTGGGGCATCCCATTTAGCACCAGCAGAGATGGAGGTTAGTTATGGGTAACGGGACAGCTTTATAATTAAGAAAGAAAAGGTATCTGAAGAACTCATATGAGTTTTAGCAGTATCTAGAGGGAGTTTCAAGTTGAGATTTCATTCCAGACTACATTGAGTCAATTTTTGTCGTAGCAAAGATCCTCTGTATTTGCTCTGGTTTTAGTTCCTCTAATTCTCCTCATTCTCTTACTCTCCCCAGGCAGTATTAATGTGGTGTTACATGTGCCCTGATAGAATGTGAACGCACGTGCGTTGCCCACAGTGACTCTCACTGTGTGACTCACACACAGCACTTGCAATTGAGGCCCATTTCTATTTTTAGAATAAATAAGGATATCTAGGATCACTGGACTTTAAATTCATTGAGAAGCTAAAAAATGTCCATCTAACGGGCATAACTGTTGGTTAGGTCTGTGCAGTCACAGCAACCCTGTTGATTGAGCACACACCAGACTTTCTATATAAAGTATTTGGACAGTAGAGCTCACTCAGTGGGAGACCTGAGGTTTCCTCCTATATGGCATAAGTACAGTGCAAAAATAATTCAAAAGGCAAATGTATTCATGTTTTATAACCTTCTGTCCCTCATTTGTTTCTAAGTCAAAAGAGCTTGGTGTTTTGACAGCTGAATGTTTTTTGTGCCCATGAGAAAAAACCGTTTGACAGGAATTCTTCGCCCTACTGGTTTTCACTTAATTTAAAACATGCATCAGATTAGTTACATAGCTAGTTTTCTTCTTGTCTGTTATTTTTACAACTCTTCCATAACTTTGTGGCACGTCATCAGACCCCTGCAGGACAAAAGCTAAACCATGGCACCCCCTTGCTTGGTTGGACTTGTGGTGAACACTCATGTAGTGCCTGCACAGGGACAGACTGGGAGCAACAGGCTGAGTCTGATAAAACCATAAACCTTGAAGTTAATGACCCATTGCACTAGATTCATTGTTAAAAATTATACTTGTGTGTTATGTGTTCCTGCTGTGTCCATCCATATGTACCTGCTCTACATGCTGCTGATCCCCCTTTACCAGTGGCCATCCTTGTTTTTCCCCTCTTTCAGTGTTTTCTCTCCTGTATCACTGTTGATTCTCTCTTGCTGCCCTCCCTGTTGGCTGTCTTCATGTCACACGATGTGCAAGACGGGCACAACAGGAGAGGCCACAATGTGGAAAATTTAGAAGTTTCCATTATGGTGTTTTTCCCTTCTAAATTGGCTGCAAAAACAGTTTCCACAGGCACTGTGGACTTACACAGGAGAGTTGTGGAGGCTATGGGGACATGGCAAATACTGTGAGAGAATGGCCCATGCAGTGCTTGATGGATGATGCCGACTATTCATTTTAGCAGAGCTGCAGGAATTCAAACACTTTTCATGAATATTCATAAGAAATTGAAAGCTGTTTAACCTGGCTCTCACATCTGTCTGGTGGGAGCACTTCAGTGCTTATGTGTTGCTCCTATGACTACTTGCAAGACATGAATTTTAAACCTGACTGCTCAGAGAGTGATGGAAATCCAGTATGAAACCGTATACTTGGTTGTGAAATTTGCAATTTGCTTTCTGCCAGTTAGCTATACAAATCAGCTAATCAAGGAACACCATAGGACTGAACCAAGCAATGCAGTATGAATTTGCAAACATTTGCCATTCCCAAAAGATCTGTAAGCAAAGAGTTATTTGCTGAAGAAAGCCCCAAATAATATAAGATAAATAAATTAGAAAATTGCATGACCTCCACAGACAATTCATAAGCAGAAAGGGCAAGTAAGATTCATGGTAAAAAGTACTCATTGAGCTTCTGAAGAATACAGGGAAATCGTTCCTCAACACAGTGAATCAATCTGATGTAGTTTGCTTCACTATCTGCTGTGCATTGATGGAATGATGAGAGATTTGGAGTCATTTCTGACAGGCTCTCAGACAAATGGGTATTTGCTGCTGGCAGAAGTTTTTGAAAGTGGCAAATTTGTCTGGGATAGTTTTGAAAGCAGATTTAGTTTTGGATCATGGGATTTGTGTTATGTCTTATTTTACAGTTGAAAATGCCTGAAATATTAACCTCCTTCTGCATTTTGCCTTATCTGGAGCTCTGTGTTCAGCCTCATTCCTTGAGCACCACAGTCTGTATTTTTTTTGCATCATTACCACACTATCCCGCCTCTTATTTACAAGGCAGGGCTATTCCCCTTCCCCTGTCACAAAGAGGTTGGGGGATTTGCCCAAGTCCCCCTGAGAAGTCTGTGGCTGGGCAGAGGTTGAACACAATCTCCCACCTGCTCATGGTTTTATACTTTCAGACCCTTCCCTCAGAGAGGCATTGAAGTAAAACAAAGTAAAACTGTCCAAGCCTCTGGACAAATGTGAAGCGAAGAAAAACCATGTACTAGATTTTCACATGCCTTGCTCATTTCTGACACAGGTTTAATATATTTGCATAATGTCTCTTTGATTCATACTGCAAACCTCTAGAACAATTTCTTTGGAAGAAAGTTTTCACTGTTATCGTTATGTACTCAGTAGTGTATGTAACACAGGTTAAAATGATTTCCCCCAAAATTTGCAATGCAAAGTAATGCACTTGAGTGAAAAGTTGTTGCTAGGATCAAAAGGAGAATATTTATGTTTCTTAAAAGCAATTCTTACCATTCCCGATCCAATATTGCTTCTCTTTGGCACAATCTGTATTTACTTAGGCTGAATGCATTTAGCACTTTTGTTGTTGTCATCAGTGTTTTGTTATTAAATGAATTATATCATGACCTATTTACAATGCAGTATAGTACACTGAAGTTCTCCTTAAAGGGAACATTAGTTAGGATGAGTAAATTCAAATTACTTGGTAAGTCCCTGCTCTATAGGAATTCTTTTTTTTTAATGAAGATTTAATGAAAACAATCAGTCTAGCAGAATTCTAGAAGTTGTGAGCTTTTGACAGCAGTATTGTAAAGTATGCTTAATGACACTCACATTAAAGTAGACTTAAAATGGCATCATATACTTAATTTTAAAATTTAGCACAGCAAGTGACACCATGCCTCTTACTGCAAGATATGACTATCAGCTTCTTTAAGTGCATTTTTAATAGCTCCTGTGAGGAGCATTTCTGCAAGCAGAACATTTTATTGCTGCTAAATACCGCTCACTCTGAAGTCTCTCTGTTGTTTAAAATGAAATTTTAATGAACAAGTCGAAACAATTCATCAACACAGGGAACATCACACTCAGATCAAACACACCAAATGATAAGAACTGTGCATATGCATGGAAATAATATTTTCATTCATTAATTTCCTGCTGCTCATCCTGGCGAGGGTCAGAGGCACTGACAAAAACACAAACTCGCAGCCCAGCACTGCCCAGCACCCCGTGCAGACCTCACTGCCCTGTTTGGCCACACAGACCTGAATCTTTGATGTTCAGACATTTTCTTGTCTAGTGATGCTAAACAGGCGCATCATAAAAAAGTACATGAGGCTTCTAACTTTGCCTGGCACCTCTTGGACTTCTGGCTCGGGAGAAACAAGCTTTTTCAAGGGGAAGCTTTCCTCTTATACTACTGCGTGTTCATTCAGCCCTTGCTCACAACCCTTTCAGCATCCAACTAAAGGTCCTGCACATCCTTCCCCACGGCAGAGGGGTTGGCAGGGGGCTGGCAGTGACACAGGAGGAAACCATCCTTTTTCTGTCTGAAACTACAATTCTTGTCCAGCAAAACAATGACAACAGTGCAGAGAAATCTTTGATTATGCAAAATGGATGGACACATCACGCCTTTTTTTTTTTGCAATAGGTTATAACCTCACCCGGAAAATTCCTCCCATCCCCAACCTTGGTTGTTTTCCCCCTTTCAAATGACATCGGTGACACTCCAGGCACATTTTACACATTAATAGCATGTCTCCCTCATCTTACAGACTCCATAGCTTTCCTCTTCCCCTTTTATTTTAGGGCAGCTTCCCCCTCTCCCTTCTCCCGTCTCAGGAAGAGCCCCGCTGGCTCGCTAGAAAATGAGTAAAGTGTTTTCTGCATGACCTCTATGTATTTTACTCCGTGGGAAAAGCAACGTGGAATGCACACTCAGCAGGGAGTGAGATTTGAGCCAGTTTGTCCTCGAGGCATTTCTGCCACAAAACACAGAACTATCCACAGTATTTCCACCCTCGGCTCTCCCCCCACCCCACCGACCCCTCCTCGCCGCTGCCGGCTGCACCTGGCTGCGCTCGGAAAGCCGCGGAGCAAAGCACAAACAACGGGCACCGAACAGCAACAGCTCCCTTTGTTTCCCATGCAAATCCTACCTCCGATAGTTGTCACATCTTCCTCCGAGGCGAAGCCTAATTATTATTAAACAGAGATCCAGCGGAATCCTCCGAACTGCCACCAGTTGTTAAGCGCTGTCATCGTTTCCTCCTGGTGCTTAAACCTTTTTTGACCATTAATGTCACAACCCCTGCTAACTCATCGCTTAGTACTCCCTGCTCAAAATGTCTGAAATAGTTTGGAAGGACAATAGGAATGACAGGCACACTAGACAGCCATGCTTGAAACTATTTTTCTCCAGCTGACTTAAGGCTGTTTCGTAGTGCTTTTAAGGCATGCACTCCGTAGGGTTTACTAACCTAGGCTAGACATGCCATTCCTGCTTTTATTCAGAGCTGTAATGGGATGGCTGCTGGCGATGCAGCGATAGGTCTAACCCCATTCATCCCTCCGTGGTTTTTAAACCTTCCTGGGAGAGTAAATAGCTTCAGTCATCCTTAAACTTACTGAGGCTACTGTTTCTGCAGAGCAGGGTTTCACACATTGTTTTGAAACTAAAGAGAAAATCACTCCCGGGAACGGAAGGTGCCGTAGCTCTCCTGACTGATGCGAACGGCAAGACGAACAGGCAGCATCCGCCCCCGCCGCAAGCTGAGGCTGGCGCAGGAGTTGGTGGAAGTAGTGATTGAAAGCTGAAAGTTCTTAAAACTCTATAAAGGCAGATGTGACACAAAGAGAACGAGGGGGGTGTATGGACCGTGTTGTCCTTTGTATGTACAGAGCCACAGATGTACACTACTCTTCCCAGAAGGCAAAATACTGTTTGCAGAGGGCAGGGTCTTGCAATCTAGATTTCTTATATAGTAAGCAGCACCTTGGATAATGATGGGCAGAAGAAACGAGACCGATGTACAGTATTCGAAGTGTCTATGAAGTGGGGAAGAGGAGGGGCGAGATGATGCTACAGGACCCTGCTGTTTTCAGTAAAATTATGCACATCTCCAGATCCCAGGTCAGAGAGATTAGTGCTCTGCTGAGATTTTGGAGACTTTTTCTTCTTGGTTGTCAGCTAATAACCAGCCCAGGTCAAGATGCATCAGGGCTTGTTAGCATCTGCTGTCAGTTTGGTGTTGCTGATCTCAGTGTGGTCCCTAGTGGACAAAAGTAAGAGCCACCAGCACAGATGTGTCTCTGCCAGCAGAATGGCACACATGGGCTGAAGAGGGGCAACCTGGTGCCAAGGCAGGCTGGGACACAGCAAGAGGGGAATTAGTACTTTTGCTGCTTGTTCAGCACTTGCCTAATTTTTTTGGTACCACCCAGTTCATAACCCTTGGCTCAAAATGAAAATACCACTCATAAAGACATCTCTGAAATGAATGATGTTTCGAGATATTAAGGAGTAAAGCAAATCACAGTGAAAACCCAGCTATGGCTCCCTAACACTCTAGGAATGGAAAGGTTAAGATAGCAATAGTGGCAGATTTCCATTAGATTTTTGAATAGTTGGGACCTGAGGGCACTGAGGGCTAGTTAGGGTGTGACCTTTCTCCTTGGAGAAGCTCTGGTTTGGATTTGTGTTGGTCCTTTGCACTGGTGGCTGTTACAGACTATGTGAAAGCTGCCCTTGCATGAGGGGAGGCTGCAAGAATGTCCTGAACCAGCTGGTATGTTCTACCTGATTCTCAGGGGGAGAAGTAGCCAACTTAAACCCCTCTTTTTTTCCATGTCCCATCCTGCCACCGACACGCCAGGTGTCCCCACTGCCCCCCAAACAGCACGTCAGTGTGTGTGCCCAGCAGGGGCGACAGGTCTCTCCTTCTGCCTTGCTCTTCATTGAAACTGTGAGTTAAAGCAAGCTTGTTGATGGTGCAAGTCAGCCATAGCTGCTGGTGGGGACATCTAGGGGTACCACGAGCGTGACATTTGCCCATGAACCAACACTGCTCCTACCAGAGCTGCCTTTGCACTCTCTGCTTCCCCTGCCCATGCTTGCCATTTCACCCACTGTACTTACACAGTCATTGTGTTGGGAGGGAGGGCTTAGAGCTCCAGTTTTGTTTCTCAATTTACAGTGGGGTATTATGAGCACCTTAAGCTTCTCCCAGAACTGGTGAGAGCAAAGGGGATTTTGAATTTTGTGGGCATGAAATCTCAGGGTGGGCAATTACATGCTGACTGCTAGCGTGGCTGCCAGAACAATACCTGCTTTTTGAATAATTTAAGGAATTTTTTCACTGTCACCTGTCTTGCATCTTTTGTGTGCACTACATTCACCTTAAGGCAGAAAAAGAAAACGGAAAAAAAAAAAGTTCTTCTTGTCCTGAGCAATATACTTCTTTCTCACTGTGCTCTTGATTTGTAAGTGGGATGACACAACAGTTCAAGAGACATTTGATTCCTGTTGGGGATACCCAGGTCTAAAAGTCCTGACTTTGCTGATGATCTTTTGAGATCATCAGCACTGAACTGGACACAAGCGTGTTCCATGACAGGTTAAAGCAGGTGATCGTTGCTACCCATGCTCACAGTTCCTCAGTTATGTGTGCTGAATAAAAGGAGATTCATAAAAAATGGATGACTATCCCAGCTCCCCCTTTCCTTAGGGACCTCTCTGCCACAGTGATCTCAAAGACTTCAATTCTTTGCAGTAAGTTTAAGTCACTCACAATTGGTGGCCAACAGGTGATAACTGTCAGTGAGAGCTGCGTAGTTGAACATTGGTGGAGATGTTCTTATACTGAATGATAATTGAAGGAGGGGTAAACTGTTCAGGGTGTGAGGTGTAGGCTAACAGGGAGTGACCAGAAAGATCTTGCAGGGGCTAGTTAGTTCAACATGGCTCAGTCTTAGGGAGATATTCCATGGTACTCCCCCTTTCCTCAGGGTCTTTCTAATCAGTGAGCAGTAACAGCAGCTGCCATCAGTAATGGGACTCATGTACTGTGGCTCTACTGCTGTTGCATTTTTCCAGCACACCAATCTACTGCTTGCTGGCAAGAAGTTACACAAAGTGATGGAGCTGTGATCTGATCGGGTATGGCAATTTTCTGTCTTTCTGGACTGTATGGATGTTAGGGAAGTAGGATTGCCCAGGGAAACAGAGGGCTCACATGTGCCCTCCATCAGGAAAATCCTATTGACTTCTGTAGGAGAGGAGATTGCTGCTCAACTGTGCAGTAGTGGACCCTCTTTGAGAAAACCCATTGCTTGCAGAAGAGTTATAACAATTTAAAATGCTTCTATTTGTTTCTGACCAGTATTTGCTTAGGAGAAGGCCAAGGAGGATGAAGGACAGGAGGAATTCAGGAGATTTGTAGTTTGCATGCTGACTGTAAGCCAAACAAAATAATGAACAGAGCAATAGTGCATAATTTCATTATGAGTCATCCTAATTATAACATGAATTTGATAGACATGTAACTAGAAAGTGTAACTATCAGTTACAAATACACATTTCTAATTGCAAGGGGAAGTGCACGATATAATTAAAGCTGCAGGTTGCACATACAATAACCTTTTCTTCTACCGTGGTCACAAATTCTCTAGGAACAGTATGAATATATTTTGAAGCTGCATACCTATCAGACAGCATTCCTTCTACCCACTTGCTGAGTCTTTTTGAAACAGCAGCAGGTAGTCTCACTAATCCATAGATACTTGGTGTGAATCGCGCATTAAAGAATTGCAGGAATGATCTGTTGATGGCTCTTCCACGCTGGGTCTCTGTAGAGTGTCAGTGTTCAGTGACAATCTACAGTGTTAGCCTGGCAGAGCTACAAATGTGATGTGCAGGGCAGGTAACACGTTGTGTTCAGTATATATAATCACAGTGTAAGTGAAAATCAGTCTAACGAGAAAAAGGATCCTTCAAAAGGGCCCAAATTCTGTCATACACATCTAGATACCCTCAGGTGTTGTGAAGCCTGGACTCAGAACCGAGTTTTACACAGGCCAGCTATTCCCTAAAAAGAAGCCAGTGGGGGGGGAAGATAAATTCCTAGCAATTGTCTTGGTTACATGCATTAATCTCACCTCTGTCTTTTAAGTGAGAGAATTATCAAGAAAAACCATTAATGTCAGTCCCTATATTTACAGCTCTGTCTGGTTTCCTTTCTTTTTCTTGTGGTAGAACAGGCAGCACCTGTGTGAATGCAACCCTGTGTTTGGCCACAGTCTTGCAGTCTCCTTTGTGCTGAGAATCACAGGACACCCCAGTGTTCATTTCACTGAGTTATATCACACTGACTAGCTAATCGCTTCCACATGCTGCTTGATTGTCCCCCTTATATGCCAACTCTGCCTTTTTCTTGCACAGCTCTTTTTGAGCCACTTGCCTAGGAGAAAATAACTACATCTGGAGTGTTGTTAAATGACCCAGAAGTTGCTGCTTTGCAGACTGACAGTATTTGATGCAAATAGATGGCTTCTTGCTGTGAAAATCTCCTTGGCTGACAATCCATCGGGTACTTTTGATGATAGTTGTCTGAGTTAAAACACAGGCTCATCTTTGCATATTCACACTAACATTCTTACAGAACTGCTGGTATTAAAATCTTCCTGTGCAGTTTCAGCAGAGGCCTTTCTCCTCTCCATTTGTTCACCAGCTGCTGGTGCACATCGCTCCCTCTCTTTGCCTTCAGCTTTTGCCATCTGCCACCATTAAGTTGCCCAGGTGTCGGAAATCTTCTTGCTCTTCTCTGGTAAACATTATTCTGCCTTCTTCTTCACTAATTCAACCTCCATTTATATAGAGGCTGATAGATCAGGATAGCTGTTCTCCAAACATCTGCTGCATTTCATACTCTATGGGGGTGGATGGGGAACAGAGTACGTATACTTGCCGGCAAAAATAAAGGCTGGTTAACCCTTCCTTCACTTTCTTTTCCATCTTCAACAGCCTACTGTTTTCCTGCATTTCTAGATGTGCCAGTTAATTAATACTTGCCAGTTAGGATGTTACCCAGAGCAAATATATCCTAAAGCACAGCTAATTTTCAGAAACATCAAAGCTTCCACATTCCATAACAGTGTCTAGTCATGGGGTATTGAGGAGCAGAAGAGATGGGGTGTATCTAAGACAGTTATCAGCAAAGACATCAGAATAAACCTTTTTTCCACATTAGACTGCTTATCCTGTTGCAAACAGGGGCCACACTACTGCCTTTGGTATGTTTTCTGCTGAGATACAGGTCAGGCATCCTATTGTAATTGCCTGCAGGGGAAATCCAAGCTCAAAGATCATCTTGCACGACAATGGATAGTGTAAACTATTGAATTCTTTTGGGAGAGATGATGAAATTAAATGTGCTCAATCCTCTTCAGTAAATCACTGAAGATTGACTGTAGGTTTGAACAGCAACAAACCAGAATTCAACAAAACAGGCTGCTTACACAATGCTGCTTGCTGGGCCCAGGGAATATTTACTGCTTGAAGGCTAGTAAAATATGTATCTGAGGATGCACACCCAGCTGCTGGGGCCAGTCTTCAGTGTGAGTGTTGAGTAATTCCAAGAGGATTTCACACTTCAGCAATTTTACTCTCCTCAGTCTGGGTCTCAGTACCAGTGCTTTCAGAGCCTGATTTTGTGTGCAACTCTTGGGCAGAGATGGTTTCCTGCTCTGAGCAGTTCTGCTGAGCAGCAATTGCTGCCTGCTGCTTTTCCATTTGTTAAGCAGTGGATTACTGCTCAAACATTTGTCGGCCACATTGGTCTAAACCCTGTGTGCAATTCTCCAGATTTACTCCTCTCCTGGAATGCCATGATCAGAGGTTGTTTCTCGCTTGTTCAATAATTTCCTGAAGCACTGCTCCAATCTGTGCCACTGTGATTTCCTTGCATTGTGATGGATGATATTTTGTGCTATTCACTGTTCACAGAAACACCAAATTGGCCACTTAGATGCTCTCTGATTTTACACACAGTGCCTAGCTGTTTCTCCAACTCTTGATTGCTTTTTCTGTCCATGCTTTCCTATTCCTATGTTAATATTACTTATCCAGCAACTTTAGCAAGATATTGCTAGATAAGTCTTTTGCCTATTTTTTCACCCTTTACAAATCACTTGCTATGCAGAGCTCTCCTTTCTTCAGGATTCAAGTATCTCCTTTTATCTATTCTTCCTTTTATTCTTTACTCAGCTGCTGCTTTGCTTTGGTGGAATAGTCACTTCTCTGATGAAACTCATGCTTCTATTTTTATTCTCTCCCTTTTTGAAAGGTCCTTTGCATCAGTGAGATGCCTGTTTGGGTTTCTTTGATGATTTGGTGCTGTATACTGAGCTCTACACTCCAGAAGTGAAAGATCAAGTTGTGGAGAGAGTGTGCAAAGGGGGAGGGAAGGGGACTTTGCCATGCCCCAGTGAGGGAGTTTCCAGTGAAGTAATAGCAGAAGCAGACAGGTAAAGAGCCAGCCCAGGAGCAGTACTGTGGAGAGGCTGTTCTCTAACACTGTTCCTCAGTTTCCCCATTTGTAAACTAAGAATAATCCCCTGCCCTTATAAAGTCCTTTGTGAGTTTTGCCTGAGAACTGAAGCAAGACGACTGAAATTCAGCCCTCTTAAGCTGGTGTTGTTGCTGTCTTGCTGATAAACTTTAAATTCAGAATAGCAAGGGCCTAAAACTGCCTAAGTAGCCTCCACACTGTACAGGGTGTTGTATGGTCACGCAGATCTGCTGATGAAGGCACAATGCCTTGATGTCCCCTGACTCTTCTGTCTGAGATCACCATGGACTCTCATGTGGGATGCTGTGGGTGATGCAGCCCTGCTTGAAGGGTGAAGGAGGATTTTGGTGGCAGCCTCACAGCAGCCAGGGAGCAGGAGGGACATCGTCTGGGCTGAGTTCAAAGCCCAACCTGTTTGCAGAAAATGTGTGCTGGCAGGGACAGGAGAAACCTTGCACAAGATACCACTTTTTAATTTTATTGATCTATATTCTGCAGCAGGTGCTCAGAGGGGTTCAGACTGTGTGGCTGCCCCTGGAGCTACCAATGCAGGATTTATGGTCGTGAACACCAAAAATTCACCAAGGCTCAAAATCTCAGCTTTCCTGTGTAAATCTGGACTGACCAGAGGGATTTGACTGTATTTACTGAAGTAGAGTTGTTTGGAATTTATGCCACTGAGGGCAACATTTGGTCCTAAACATACATCTTCAAATATATATAGGTTTTGTACAAAGTTACTTCTTCCCCACAAAAAAAGGCTTACAGCCCCTGTATAAGCTGCCACCTCTTCCCCATCAGCACAGCAGCTGAGGACACAGAACGTGCTTATGAATAAATGACTTGGTGAAAAAATGGTATTTGGAAACCAAGCAGATGCTTTCCAAGAGAAAATAGGCAGAATGATAAAGCCTTGCTTTTAAGACAGGCTACAGGTATACTCCTTCAGCATAAACACACATTTTTTAATTGATAAAACAAATCTCCTTTTTCTATCCTCTCTGATGCGTTTTTCAATTCTGCATATGCAAAAATATTAATGTATCATCAGAAGCTGAAGTTAAGAGGACTCCAGAGGAATTTAGCCAGTCAGTTATCTCTGGTTGTAATTACCTAACAGTATTTGTTTACATCTGTTTGAAATTACTTTATGCTCATTAGAGCTATTGAAGTAATGTTTCCTTATTTCTCCACTTTTTGGAGTTTTTAAAACTGAAAAAAAAAATGGAACAAGTTGTCCATAAATACACCTGTAACATGACCTTTTCTCTCCTGAGAAGTTTTGAGAAGATTCTTTAAGTTTTTGTGTCTGTACTTGCTCTATTTTCAGACTCTTAGAGATAACCTTGACTTGAAATTGTGGACTTTAAGAGAGGTACAGAAGACACACTACAAGCTGCAGAGTTCATCCCTACTGGGGTGAGGGGCCGTATCCTCACTGCATGAGAATTTGTCCAACAATAACAAATGCCTGTTGCAGGGGCTCCCAGCTGGAGCTTCAGAGCACAGAAACCAGCTATGTTTTCATATTGCGAATAAAACAAACCTGGAAAAACAGTCCCAGAAAGTCTGTACTTGGGCAACTAATGTCCCAGCTCCAGTGTGACCCACAGGATGTTGCAGCACCAGGCTCTGGGGGTGCATTTTGGCCTCAGCTGCCTGTGCTCAAAGATAAAAGCACCCCGGTGTGCCTCAGAGACACACACACAGGCGCACACACCGCAGCTCTAACCCTTGCCTCACTCCTCTAATCCTCTCTCCTCCCACCCACAGGCACTGCAGGAAGGATGTATTTTCTTTGCTTTGGTTTCCATGCTTAGATTTCAAAGACCTCTTGGTGCAGTAAAGTAGTAAAAAACCCCAGTCCCCGGAAATGCAATACCCTTTGGGGGAAGCATGACGGATCTGGTGGTGCAGGAACAACATCACCAGGGTCCCCTTTATCTCACACACCACGTCTATTTACTTTTTTTTTTCTATCCCCAGAGTTGCTATTATTTTTTTGCACGGATGACTAAACCAACTCTCCCCCTTCTTGCCTTGCTGCTCACTGGCTCTTGCTTGCCATCCTGGCTGGTGCTCCCAGCTGGATCATTAACCCCCATCAAGCTGTTGGGCTTGAGCAGGGCTCAGCCTCCAGAAGCAAGCTTCAATGTAATCCCTCAGGAAAGGAAAGGCCACTCCTTGGAGCGCCTGCCTGGCTCTTCAGACAGATTGTACCATTTGCAGAGTGCAGGTGAATAACTGCAATAGAATAACAGGCCCTCAGCTGTCTCCCTAATGCTGACAGCAGCAAATCCACCAAACAAGCAAAGTATCTCTGTCCCTCTTGGTCCGATACAGAACCTCTGCTCTGATCAGGTTTGATGTGATATGGGAGGGTCAGGAAGCTCATGTGAGCAGGGAGGTCTCTTAAGCTGTGAGGAGTGTGGAGGGCACCTGTCAAGCATGGAAGGTGCTACCTGGTATGGAATCCTGGTTTTCTCTGTCCTTGCAGGGGTGTGTGGGGCACCATATTGTGTAGGTCCTGCAAAGGAGCACTGGAAGGATGTTGGGGATATCAGGGATGGCCCTGGACTGTGTAGCACCCTGTAATGGGGATTTTCTTTCCCAGGCTTCCTTCTTGAGCCTGGCATAGCCTTTCCCACCAAAGAGGGCACTGTAACGTCCCCAGACTGTGGGGTGTGAGAGCATCAATGCCCTGTGTCAGTGACGGACCTTGCACACAGCCTACAGGGTTTAAAATATCTGGTGAAAGGCAGTTCCAAACAGGAGTTGGTGGGAGGCAGAGGGGGCCTGGTGGGCAGTGGTGTGGGTATATGCCCATGCAGGATGAGCAGCCAGCAGTACCACTGCTGCTCCTCTTGTCTCTAAGAAAACTAAGAGGAAGCCAAGGCAGGGGCTGTGTTTGTGTATGAGGTCAGAGATGAGACACTTTGGTGCATTTGTTAAGGTAGGAGTTCAAGAGAGAGGAATCCAAATTACACCTATCAAAGGGGTAAAGAAACAGTGACATGATTCAGCTCTCAGCTCCACCTGTGCAAATACAGAGCAACTCCCCGGGAGTCGATTGAGTTACTCCTACCTGTGCCAGTGGGAACAAGCAGAATTTGGCATGGCCAAATGCAGGAGAACATGAAGGACCATTGATCTGGAGCCAGCTAGGAACCCAGTGTTACTACACTGATTGCAAATGATGTCTCTCCCACACACCTGAATGAGGAATACAGGTCTGAGTCCAAAAGCTGAAGATGTGCTTTTTCTTTTCTCTCTTTTGCAGAGAAAACAATCATGTGCATTAATTACTTTGGCCAGCTCAGTCCTTTCAGGGTTCTTTTCCAGGGACTGCTCTATTGTGTCAAGAGCAATACAACCACTGAACAAAAAGACATTGTCTGCCCAGAGTTATTAATGTGTTTTATTTTAGTAGCCTCTCAATGTTTCAGCGACCTGTATATTCCTTGAAATATCTGAGATGCTGTGAAGAAATTTCATGCCATTAATTTTTAATATAGCCATTTTTAACAAAATAGAGGACCAAGATTATGCATTTATGTATTTGGTATGATATATGATATATTCTCTACTGTATAACTAGTACTGTCTGCTATAATTCCTTTCTCCAGATGTACAAACTCATTTTACTTCAAAAACAGCAATCCTGATATAGGATTTTTCTCCAGAGTTCTTTTGTCCATTAAATAATAACACTCAATAATATTTGAGTATGATGGGAGAACCATCTAAATATAAGTATGAGCTCAGTTACTGTCAAGCAATATAGTTTTACAAAGGAAATCTTAAACTGTCTTGAAGCTCTTCTGATTTCAGTGGTTTGATGGGAATATAAATGAGAAGGAAATTTCCCCATTTGCTGACAGCTGATTTCTGAATTGGATTAATTATAACAAGAGCTCTTTCCTTGCATAATCAGATTTGCTAAAATTTCCTTATTTGGTTCATAAAACTGTTTTGTGAAACAGAGGAAATTAAGTGGCGTTTTCTTCGGCACTAAGTTCAAATTTGTGTGAACTTTCACCTAGACTCTGGTAACCTATTAGAGCCTGTCTTTGATAATAATCATGTTTGAATTTCATTACTTTCTCTTCTAATTCCAGTCACTGACCATTTTATTTTTTGTAATAGCAATAGGAGATCAATTGCCCATGCAAGGCTGTTTGAGACGGTCCTAGAACAAGTGAAATTCCCTAATTTTTCTTAATTTTCATTAAATCACCATCTTTATTGTTGGGGTGTAGTATAAACAGTTAGTAAAATGCCATATTGCAGACTTGTACAATATGACTTGGAGGTCTGTCTCAGTAGCCTCTGAAACAGTCCCAGTGCTCCCATATCTCACCATGGATACTAAAACTGGGGAGCTGGGAATGCAGAGCCCTGGGGAAGGGCTGTGCCGAGCAAATGAGTGGTAGAGGAGCAGGCTCAAGAGTATCATAACAATGGATGATGCAAACTTTCTGAGGCATGAGAAAGTGAAAAAGAAGCATAAAGGCCTGATGTGACGTCTGGAAGCCATGGCATTTCTGGGATGAAACCCTTCCAGCTCATGGCCTTCTACCCTCCTCTGCCCCCATCTTCCTCCCTTACATAAACTACACTTCTTGGGGGCTAATGATCTCTTTAGGACTTACTCATGGACTATAGCTGTGGAAAGCTGGCACTGTTTGTTGTCTAGCAGGATACAATCACATCTGGGCATCCTGAGGGATAGTAACATTACAAAAATGAGGAGGTGCACGAAAGGTTTGAGGGAGAAAAGTCAAAAAGCTGCCCTGGCTGAGGCAAGACCAAGTTGGTCCTTGGTGTGTAGGATGAAAGATGAAGGGATGAGGGAAAACAGGGAGACAAAAGATGTTACTATGGATAACTTGATAACATAAATTTAACACCCAGGGGTCTATCAGATTCCCCAAACCAGGACCTTTTGCATGACTAACCAAAGGATATAGAAATGCTTAAAAATTTGATCCCCAGCCAGAAGGCGGTGAACATCTAATTGCCCGTTAGCTGCACCATCCAGAAGCCTTTGGATCAAACCCAAACAAAACACATGTAATATTCACAATTTTATTTTTATTTGTAATCACCTACTTCTATGCTCTTTGAAATTCTCTGGCCTTTTTTAGGGAACAGATTCCCTAATTGCCTTGGGAAGAGATAGAGCATTTTGTTTCCACTGGTCTTGGGAAAATCCAGGTATTACATTATTTTTCTGGAACTTGGTCTGTTTGACTCCTAAACCCCTGAGTCTGTACTTTGATGCTGTAAAAGCCTGATTTCCAGCCACTTTTGAAGTAAAGAATGTGAAAAAGTCCAAACAAAAAGAAAAAAAGTAGGAAAGCAGGTAATAGAGGTTAGGTGCTATTCTGCTGTGGCTTTGCTGGAGCCAATTTGTAGGGAATCTGGCTCCAGATGGGACACTGTTACTGTCATCCCTTTGTGTAGTAGTTGCTTAGTATATTTTTGAAGGAAAAATAGGATCTGCGTGACTAAAAGCTGGTTTGTCTGACCTCAATGTTATACAAAGCTTTAGGAAGGAAAAGGACTTCTTTTTGAAGGAAAGGATGCAATAAAGCTTTACCAAAGGAATGTTGTGTCAGATGCATTTGATGATTTTATTTGATAAGATAATTGATTTTCTTGACAAAAGCAGTGCAGTAGATTTAATCTCTCTGGACTTCTACAGGGTATTTGACATAGTGGCAAGATTAGTCAAACTGGAGAAAACAAGGATTAGTGGAATTGTGCAGGAAATGTCTGGAGAGCTAGGGAGAGTACATATTTGGGAAAATTTGGGGTGTAGTGGTGACCCTGTAGTTCCTTTAGGACTGGTGGAGAAGCTTGGTTGCATTTATGATTCTAACGTTCCTGGCACAAAAAGAACATTTTTTTAACATTTAGCATTTTTGGCTGAGATGAAATCAGGTTGGATTAGCACAACAGAAAACTGTATTAAAAGATGGTATAGCCTTAAGGGCTGCAGCAGAGAGATGGAAGTGTGAATAGGGATGTAATCATATGAAGGGCAAGGCTGGACACTGAGGGAATCCTGCCATGCACTATTCCTGTGAAATGGGGCTTATCTTTTAGAAACAATAGAGAAGAAAGTGAAGTTAGATGTTCTGGGGTGCCTCGAGGGACTTTTTGAACCAGTGATGATGCTTCAGATGTCCAGTGTGAACATCACTGATCCAGGTTCTGATGAGATCCTTCTTGGAACACTAGACAGGCAGTCCTGACACACAAGCTCAGAAAAAGTCTGCTAAAACAGGAACAGCTGCAGAGAAGGGCAGCAAATGCAGCATTTCTTTGGCTTTGAGAGATGTCATTGCTGTCTACAAATGCAGTGGGAAGACGAGCTAACACTGGAGGGTGAGAATAGCTATTTCAACACAAAACCAGCATTGGAACAAGAACAAATAGGTATAAATGGGTCATGGATAAACTCAGGCTGGAAATTCTGAGCAGATTTCCAGCCAAGAAGAGGTGGAGGCAAAAACAAACTAGTTTTAACATAACAGCTTCACTGCTGAATGGAAGGGATCTTATGACATGGTGGCCTATGACCGCAGAGGGTTGGTCTCAGTGATGCAGAACCCTCCCCCAGCCCTCTGTTTCTCTGCTCCTGTCAGGGGATCTCTAGTTTTGCAGTGTTTCTGTGAGATCCTGCCCCCTGAAAGGCAGTGGCTGAGGAGGACTCAAAGAGGCGACTTTGCACCAGTCAGGAGCACAGAAAATATCTGCTGAAGGCCAGCTCTGGGAGACCATGTCTGAATATCACTGGCGTGCTCATTTGTGGGTGTCAGCATCTTTATGGCCTCTGGAAGCAGCCTTCTCCGAGCTGGGCACTCCAGCCAGGCAGGACAGAGCTTGGCAGGCACAGCAGAGCAGCTGCTCTCTTGTTCCCACCCCACAGGAAAAAGAGTCAGGCTCTCTTGCAACTGGGAGAGTCATGACCTGCGACTGAAACTTTTATCTAAATCCTGAAAATAGAACTGGTCTGATCCTCAACTCCCAGCAAACAACAGCAGCAGCAGGAGGAAGAGCAGGCAGGCATCAGCTCAGCATCGGCAGTTCTTCTCCCCTTGTCCCTCAGGCTCTCAGTAGATGACCTCCAGCTCTTGCTGCTTCTGCCACCTTCACCTGGGGAGCAGCAGTGAGCTCAGCCCTGTCCCTCTGAGGGCTGTGGCATCCACAGGCACAGCCTGTGCTGCTGCAGGCAGGGCTGTCTCTGCTGCAGTGCTGCTCACAGTCCAGCGCTCGCAGGACTCGCAGTCGCAGCCCACTGCAGAGAGTCAGCAGCTCATTTTACCCCCAGCCTAATTGCACTGAAACCTACAGGGCTGTGCGTAGCCCAGTTCTGGCCTCCCACTAATTGTACCACCAAGGCACAGGGGTGCAAGTGGCAGGTCAGGGCTGTGCTGATTCACAACATATCATGAGCCTGTCTTGGCACTTTGACTGGGCTTACTCATGTCTGTTGGAAAATGCCATAGCTATGGGCCACAGTGATGCTTCTCAGCAGGTACTGGGATTAGAGCAGAATGATACCATTCTTATGGAGCGCTGTAATGTTTTCCTTCTGCTGGCACGAAGTCTTTAGTTTGTGTAAGGCAGGCTAGATGGGAAACAGCATGGCTGAGATGTCATGTCACCCGTGAAAGTACCTCTTGGCACACTTTCTTGGGAGTGACTGAAGCAGCGAGGACGCCAGTCAACCAGTTGTTCTTATCGGAGGAAATATCTCCTCAATTACCCCTTTCTGAGGGGAAGTGGAGGGGCAGCACTGACCTCCTTTCTCTTGTGAGCAGTGACAGGACCAGAGGTAATGGCATGAAGCTGTGCAAGGAGGTTTAGGCCGGATACCAGAAAAAGATTCTTCACCCAGAGGGTGGTTGAGCACCGCAACAGGCTCCCCAGGGAAGTGGTCATGGCCCCAAGCCTGCCAGAGTTCAAGAAGCGTTTGGACAATACTCTCAGTCATACGGTGGGATTCTTGGGGTTGTCCTGTGCAAGAGCAGAAGTTGGACTTCAAAGTGATCCTTCTGAGTCCCTTCTACCTCAGGATATCCTATGATTCTGTATTCTAACTCATCCTGCAACTAATCCTGCCTTCTGGGCATGAAGTTACTTGCAAAGTCCATAAATTTACTATGATAATCAAGACAGGATGCAAAGGGGACTCTCTGTTTCTACAAGTATCTGAACGTTTCCGTTTATAAAGTTCAGGCCATGAAGAGTTACTGCACTGTGTCCAGGTGGTATTGTCCAAAACGGAAGCAGAAGTGTGTGTGTGAATGTCCAGATTCTATATCCTATATACTTTGAGAAGTACTTAGGACTTCAGAAGAGAAGTATTAACGTTTGCTCCTGGGAAGGTTCTCAGTGACACAGGGTTAAAGATAGGAAAATAAACCTGTATCTCTAACCATTGCAGAGAAGAGAGAATCCCAAAGACAAACAGCCCAGACCAAACCTCCCTTCCTTTTGGTGCTGTGTGACACCTAATAGAGTTTCTGCAGCAGAGAGATCTTCACTGTAGTCCTTTGTAGCTGGCACTGATATGTCTACAGCTTCTCCTTTTTTTCTGGAGGAATTCAAAAGACTGCGTCAAATAAAGAGCATAAATCTTGTCTTTGACAAAAATAGCAAAGAGAAGAATTAAAAAGACCCATAGGACAGAAAATTAGTATTTAAAAGAAAGAAAAAGAAAAAAGAGAGATACAGCCTAATTTTTCAGTTTGACTGAGTTTTGCCTTGCATTTTCTAGTATTTTCTATATGAATGCCAGCAGTTCTTGGATTTAGAGGTCCACTGCTGGGTCTGCTACCAATATGCCAAGTGCAGACACCTTGGGGCAGCTCCTGCACCCCCAGGGTTATGGAAGGAAGAGACTTGCCCTCCTGGAACTACCTGAGATTTTCTTCCAACTATGAACTTCTCTGCAGAAAGGAAACACTGTTCAAAATTCCTCATTAAGGAAATTGTTATGGATCTTGTGAATACCATTTGGAATTACTTGGATGATGAAGGATTCACTCCCATCTTTTGTCAGTGACATGCAGATACTTTTCCCCAACTTACTCCCAAGGAGAATGCAGCTAAAAAGTCTCTGTGGTTGCCGAATGTGCTGTTAACTTCTTGGGCATGACTTTATTTCCTTGTGTTTCGGTTTGCTCATTTGTAAAGCAAGTATTTTTCCTCATGCTGAAGGAATTTGTAAAACCAGGTGGTGTCCATGGAGTACTCTGAGTTCCCTGATTCCATTGGAGTGGATGGAGTGCTGCTGCTCAAACCCAAGGTCATGCTGACCTTGATTGCTGGACATGACTAAGCCACCCTTTTTTTTCTTGCTGCTAAAATAGATGCACTGAAAACAGTTCACTCACTTCTGTCATTTTGGTAGATTCCCTTTCACTCTGAGCGCTTTCTTCAAGTCAAATGGTCAAATTCTAAAAGGTTTCTGTCCATCCAGTAGATGCCTCAGAGTGAGAGGAAGCCAGCAAAGATATCATCACAGCAGACATAAGCTGCCCCAACTCAGCTATTACAGGAGACTTTTCCCCATCACCTCATCTGAGTACTAAACAGCTGAGAAGTAATTATGCCTAATGTTCCCTGATCTCTTCCCTCTTTGCACATGGCAGGCTATTCTGTTCCTAAAACACTTGCCTCATGTTCATGGCATTTGGCCTG
The DNA here is from genome assembly GCF_036250125.1 of Pseudopipra pipra. Lineage (NCBI taxonomy): Eukaryota > Metazoa > Chordata > Aves > Passeriformes > Pipridae > Pseudopipra > Pseudopipra pipra. The sequence goes on along the minus strand of NC_087558.1, from coordinate 7,028,526 downwards.
TAGCAGGGAGGTTGGGTCCAGCCCCGGAATGTCTAAAACATTTTCTCCTAATAGATGGCTCACCATAAGCTGGAAATGCGTCACACACCAGCCAGTTATTTCCACATCATAAACTCCTAATGCTTCTTTAGACTGATGGGGTTTTGTATTTGCTAAGACCTGGAAATATGCCAAATATTCTTCCATGCATGACGCTTCTTTTATTTTAGCCACTGCTGAGTTAATCGTTGGGTATTTCTGGTGCTTGAAAGCCCCTCCATTTGGTCCCGGGTATTAGCTCAAAGCACCGAGCTGCTCCGTATAGCAGGGACAGAAAACATTTGTGCTGAGATGTGACCTCCCACCCTGGCCATGGGTTTTGCATTGCAGGCATTCCCAGGACTTCAGGGAATTATTGGGGTTGGGACCTGAGCTGTCCTGACATCTAAGTTCCCACGCAATGAACTCCTAAATGTTTTCTTAGAGCTCTGCATGCCACCAATCCTATTCTTGTACTTCTCTGCTTTTTTCTCCTTCCACCAATCTTACCCACTAAAATCCCAGTAGAGAAGCCTGACTGGGAAGTTCATCTTATCCCTGTTTGCTGGAAAGAGAGGAATTTGGGAGGGCAGTGAGAATAAGTACAGATTTTCAGTGGTGGCTTGACTTCTGTGCTCAGATCTCTCGCGATCCTGTTGAGATGTAATCAGCTGTTGATCCCAACAACCAAAAGGCAATTCCATTCCATTAATCACTTTGTTGGCTGTTTTCTAATGGTCTTATCAACATACTTTCCCATCTGCAAACTGTCCCATCTTTGAAGTGCTCACCTTTCCCTTTAATTTGTTCTTTTAGGGCAAGACTCTGGTAACTGCAGAATTTCCTCTTTTCCCCACTGACTCCAAGTCTGCTGTGCTTTCCAGATTCTCCAGCTACTCAATGCTAGTTAAGACTGGGCCAACTTGTCAGTGATAAACCCTTCCTTTTTTTTTTTTTTCCCCTCAGAGACTTGTATGTACAAAGCTTCAGGCATAAAAATTGCTTCAGTCTTGAAGCTTGGCAGACACACCTCAGCACAGCAGCAAATACCTTTGCCAGGTTAAAAACAATGATAATACTTTTGGCCATTTTTTTCAGTACCAAGAGCGTAAAAATAATAGTCTATGTAATGGAGGAGTGTATGAGCTTATTTAACTAGAATAGGTTTGATTTAGCACAAGGATTTTGAGGGATTCATCCTCAATACAGCCTATTGCAGTGCTTTAAATCCCTCCTCTTTCTTCTTTTGAGGTTAATGCAGTTTGTTCACACAATGATGAGAGTTCTGCAACTTGACACTTTGTTCTCCAAATGCACCCAGGAACCGAGGAGTTAATTATACCCACAAACCTACTTGTACATGCACGTGCATGCAAATACACACAGGCAGTGTATGCATGGATTGTTTTCTCTTTGCCCTTTCTGAAAGCTCTGACCTTGAACCAACTCTTCTGTAGCTACAGAACTGCTCTTTCCAGAGCTCTGCAGAGCTGTTCTCCACAAACAAAAGCTTTACCTCCTCAGCTGCATGGCACAAAGTACCTGTGAGCCACTGTTCATGAATCCTGGCTTCACAGGCTGACAGCAGACCTCACCACATGCAGTGAATCCTCCAAATGTCAGCTCCCCTAGGGACTCCTTTCAAAGGACAGCAATAATAGTAATGCTTTTCACTTCTGCCACACTTCTCATCACAGGACAGCAAAGCATTTCATCAGCACTGGGCCCCGACTGCGGGCTTAGAATAACTTCACAAAAGAGGGGGGTCCTGGCATCCTCTACTCTAGAAGCATAAAAAAAGTCTTGACTCGAGTGCAGACCTCAACAGAACCACCCTTGTACAGCTGTGGCCTGTTTGCACTGAGCTGTAGGACTAGAGGTCTGGACTTGGCTAGCCACAAAAACAGGATGTCATCCTAGGAAGGAAGGAAGAAGGGGCAAGGCAGTTAGAGCATGAAATCCTGCCTTTACTGAATCCAGACTATGTGAATTAACCAAGTCCATCCAAAAGTGTTTTCAAATCACAGCAAACTGCCATAAATAATAGTAAACATAAGTGCCTACAAGATCCCCTCTGTATCATCAGGATACCTCCTGATACAGAATCTTACAGCCATCCCTACTTACACAATTGTATAGAGGTGGACAAAATCTCACACATCAAGATATATGAAACATCCAAACATTTCGTGATGCCTAGAATATAGCTTAGACAATGCAGTAAGTTTATTCTCAGTCATAATGCACAACAATTAATGACAAGGGCACAGTTCTTGCCCAAATCCCTATAAGCACAAAACAAAAGCCTTCCTGTTACAAACACAGAATCATACCATACTGCTTAATTCCACTCCAAAACACTTCAGATCCCCAATCCCACTGGAGAGCTTTATATTTATCAAAAATCCAATAGATGAAACCAAAAACGCATGGCAGAACCTAGCCTGTCCAAATTAAAGCCTCTGAGATTCTCTGTAAATCCACTGCAGAACATAAAAATCATTAATTTATCTCCCAGCTTCACAACCTCCTGACAACTCAGTATCCAAATGTGTTATTAGCGGCCATTCCTTTGCAGTTGGTAGCAGCCAAAAGGGAATTGGGAGGGAAAGGGCTCGTGGTTACCAGCCTAGACCAGGGCATCACGGGAGCTGCACTTTGCCACAGGTTTGCTGTTTCTTCTGGGTCAAGTTCCTTAACCTTTTTATGCCAAATCTCCCTCTCTGTCCTGAATAACAACTCTGATTTACTTCGCAAGGGCTTTGTGAAGCTGCATTTGTCAGTGCCTGCGATGTATGATTTATTGTCAAAGACATAAACAATCGCATTCTGAAGATGCTGAGCACATCACCTGCATTTTGATTTCTGCCAAAACCTTTTTCTCACTCAGGACAAACCCTTTCTCCTTTGCTAGCATAATAGTATTTTATTCAATTATGGTTAAATTTAAACAAGCCAATATGCATGTTTGGGGCCATGAAGCGAGCTCCCAATTACAGAATTTCTGAATCAGGGGAGGCTCAAGGGAAAGCCACTGGATTTGTAATGCAGTGGTGACAAAAAAGCATTGCTAGTTTTGAGGACTCTTTGCAAGATGCTTACAACTGGTGGTCCTGTCAGCATCTTCAGCAAGGTGTTACTCATGTTTTAGGGTGAGAAAACGCCCTGCACAGAAGTTTAAAGAGCAGCAGAATAAACATATGTGAAGAAAAAGCTGAACAGAGCCCAGATAAAGTACATCTGTCTCTGTTAATGCCACATGGGGTAAATGTATCTGAGAAAAGGAACATAAAAAGAAGTATATTTTCTATAAATCTTGGTAAAAATATTGACTTGGTTTTCATATTTTTTCTTCTGGGGATTCTGGTCTACCAGGCTCCCTTGTTCCTGTTACAAAACCTGATGACAAACTAGGCAGTGGCTAGATTTAACATCCTGACTGACCTTATCTAAGTGACCTTGCACCAAAACAGCACAGTGTGCTGCCAAATTTTCCAATTCTCTTCAGTATCTGAAGTCTCAGGAGGTCCATTTCCTAAATAATTCTGCATCTGTTGACCTTATCACACCGCCCAGCAGCAAAACTGCCAGGCAGGCGATGGGAGCACTTTAGCACACTTGGAAATGGGGGAGCTCTGGGTGCAAAGATCTTCTCTGAAAATGCAGAAGCACTGGGCTTATGGGTGAAGGGGGTGTTGTAAATTACAGAGAACAACGAGGTCTCTGTCACTAAAATACCTTTATCTTAGAAATTCAGCCAAGAAGAAGTATTGCCCCACTCTGAAGACTGAACATGGTTTGAATGATATGAAGTGTTGTGCTTTTACAGATGCATGGTTTCAGTTTGGGGGGAGCTCTTCTCAACACAAAAATAAACCAGAGAAAGTTAGAAATGTATCTTGTGACTCTCCAGAAGTTTTATGTTATTTCACTTGTTATGCAAGCCAAAAATGGGTTTAACACAAAATGGCATTGAGTTTTCAATCATTAATGGCACAATCAACTAAAATACATAATCTGTTGCAGTGTTTGTAAACACATGCAATTAAAGTAGAATAAGATTCAATTATGTGTGCATAATAATGCAGATCATGCAATTCTTATTAGTTGGGCTGTACCCTGAGCTCGGTTCAGGAGGAAATTATATTGAAATGCTCGATAATGAAGAGGAAATTTTAATGAGAAGACAGGGTTGAGAAAATATTACTCAAAGCAAGAGGAGTGAGAGCGTCCGGAGGCAGAATACAAATGACAGTAATACAAAGTCATTTGACTGTGTCTCTGGCTTCATACAAAGATTAGAGGTTCACACTTGACAGCTGCCAGGAACGAGGTAGGCACACTTCGCCCCACTGGTTGCCACCGTTCAGGGAGCAGGTCTGTGCTTCCTCTCCAGATAAGCTCCCTACAAGCTTTGCTCATTTTAGGAGTTTCACGTGGTGCAAGAGGCAGAATAATTTAGCTCTTGGTTCTACAAGTGTCTACCTTCTCCCAGGCTGCTACTTTTTGGATGCGGGCAAATAGTACTCCCAGAATTGTTTAATTTATTTCCAGTTTTTTTCCTCTGATAATATCAGCTTATATCCAAGGTAAATATGCAGCTATCCAATCTTTCTCTTTGTTCAATCGTTCATGGAAGGTGTTTTACTTCCCCTGAATTGCTTTAATTAACTATCACTAGGAGTGGGGGAGGGCCAAAGTACATCTTCTAACACACAGAAAATTATTCCTAAAGAGAGCGTAGGTGATACAGAACACATAAGAGCTGATCTCAGCTAAAACATGCAGACCTTGTCTCATTCTGGAAAGAGATATCTCACATTCTACTTTACAAAACCAGTTATAATGGGTACATGTGTATAACAATGCAGACTGTGCTGCACTGATTAGTACACGGCTTTGACTTGACTTAATCAATATTTGAGAGGTGAGAGCAATACAGCATATGAAGTAAAACAAAATAAATGAGAAACCCGGGATGCTGTGTTGCATTAGCCATGCAATCATTCGGTGGCTGAAATAGTGAAGGATACCTTACATTGACTTGGACAAGGCATTAAGGATATCTGCCCTGAGCTTGATGCTGTTGGCACAGAGCATAAAGGTGCACTTCTGCAGAGTGATAACAAATGACAGTAAGTGTAGGAGATTAAGCTGGAAATTTTACATGGAGGAGAAAACTGCTGTGTGTGTCTGGTCGCACAGTATCACCAAGTGTAAAATCTCTCAGATAATCAAGGAAAAAAATGTCCAGGGACCAGAATCCAAATTCTTAATTCTGAACAAATGCTCACCAGAGGAAATTTGAAATTATGTAAAGGAAATGATACTGTCACCACAGCTCACAGTGAGCAACAGTCTCATACATTCATTACTGTCCTGTCACCCCAGTGAGGGATCTGTACCAGTCCCAAGAGAGCAGTGAGCAGCACGGTGATCTCCTGGCTCTCCAGAGGGGACTGGGTGATCACCCTCCATTGCACATCTTCTGGCTTCTTCTTCACTTTAACTTCAAGTTTTGCAAACTATGAGGCTTCCCTTGTCAGGAGTTGTTTCTGGATATTTAGTGTGTTCCCTTTCTCATTTCTGGTTCCTCATACTTCCTGTTACACCCTACTGTGCTACTTAAATCTTCCCCGTCTTTGGCGTTTATAACTTTCAGCACTAGATTGTAATATCTCTCTGTAGCCATTTTTCTGAGTAAGTGTATTACAAACTCAGTTCTTCCAGTACTGATTTAGCTCCTTTAATCTTCCTTTATAAATGAATCTCTCCATCCCCTTGATAATTTTTGTTGCTCTTCTCTGAACTCACTATAATTTTTCAATATCTCCTTGCTAATGAGTTTCCCAGAACTGAACACATTGTTCCAGGTGCAGAAACAGTAGAGCAGCACAAAGATGGTCTGAACTTGTGCTGCCCAGACTGCAGGTTTGAACTTGCACTGCCCTTTTCCTGCCATATCTCATTGCTAGCTTGGTTCTTACTTGTGCCCATGAGTTTGAAGGGAGCAGACGGAATTCACCTACTGTTCTGTTCCAGATATTTAGCAGGCAAATTCTAAAATTTCAGGTTTTTTTAGCAGGTATTGCACAACTGCATGCTCTCATCTGCCCTGAAGACCACAGTCTGAACTGCAAGCACTGTCACCCATGTGAGAGTCAAACCCTGTCCCATGTCATGAACTTAGAAAATACCCAAAGTGTACAATTGGATGTGCAATTCAAAACCTTCCATTTAGGAAGAATGATGGGCTAAAAGTGGATTTTCTTAAGCCTTCAGGCTCACAAGATTCACATCTGCAGAAGCAGACATGCAAAATTATGAACCCAAACCTCCCTTCCTCCTACCAAAGAAAACTGATGATCCAGTTTGTTCCAGCAAACAGGAAAACCAGTCACAGTCTCCTGCTCTGTAACTAACTCTGAATTCATTTTATAGCATTCTGACCCAGCTGCTTCACTCTCTGGATCTGTTTGCCTCTTTTGTGGAGGATTTAATTCCTCCTAATTTAATCTCATCTTCATGTCTTATTAAAATGTTGCTTCCTTCACCATTTCTAGATGAACAGTGAAAATATTAAATATAAAGAGTAAGCTTTGTGGTTCTTCTGCAGTCTCCTCATCTTCAACTCCATGCTTTACCACTCAATGTCTATCTCTTTTTATAGCCTTCCAGCCTGTTTTCAATTAAGAAGACAGTGTTCATCTTCAAACTGATTTAAATTAATTTTTCTAGAAAGATTTCATGAGGCACAGTATCAAATGCACTGCTCAAATGCAAATATATTAGAGCTCCAGCATTCCCTTCATCCTTTAATTTTGTGTTTCTATCAGAAAAGCAATCAAGTTTGTCTGGTGAGATTTATTCTAGCTGGAGGCTTCACGCTGCTGGAAAGAACTCTGAGGCACCAAACACCCATGCCCAGAATTGTCTCTGAGGTAGCCTGATGTATCAAAACCTCTAAAAGAGAGGTTTTTGGGGGGCTGAATTATGTTAACCCTACACTGTGGGCTCAGATAGTTGGCACTTCTGTCATTATTGTACCAATGGAAGCCCAAGGAGAGCTGTGGTTTCTGTCCCAAAGTGTTGGGATCTTTTACAGCAACCTGGGGCACAATTTCCCTCCTGGAGGGCTGCAGCCAGGGCTTGTGGTCCCTCCACCCGCTGAAAGCTCAGCAACAGCTCTTCTGTTGTGGCAAGGTCACCCAAGATACCCCAGAAAGCCGTGTGCTGGTACCTCTGCCTCAGCACCATCTGCAAAGCATCCTGCTCCCTGCCAGTATCATTCCCAGGCTCTCTCTATGGTGGCATTGTGCCTGGCCAGGATGGGGACCTCCTGCCTGGAGTCTCACCACAGGCTTAGCAACAAGCTGCTGGCAGCAGTGGCCATTGCCAGAAGGGACTCAGCCACCCAGGGACCACTGCAGGGACCTTTTGACAGGCCAGGCTGTGCCACTGGCCTTTGTACTCCTCACCTTCACCACATTCTAAAGCAATGCTGATTAGGTTAGAAAGGGTGTAAGGTAGATATTCATAAAAAAGTGTTTTGGGATAATATTGCTCATTTTGAGTGTCTGTATACACTTTTCTTTAGTCAGCTCTTAGTCTGCTGATCACAAACTAGGGGAAATAATCACATGCAGCATGGAATTTTCACCACTTCCCCCAATAACCTGGGCTCATCTATATCAGCTGATTTACGTATAGGCTCATTTTCTTTGAAGTATTTTCTCACATGCTATTAAGAAAAGATATTTTATTGGCTTTTCCTAATTTCTGAATTGTTCACATTTCTTTTATCAGTCTCATTAAAGATAGATTCTAGTCATTATTATTTTCATGCTCACCTTTGTTTACTAATTAATGAGCATATCTCCTGTCTAGGTTTTTTTGCTTGTCTTCCACCTATACTCATATAATAAGTGTCTTTCATATTCCCTTTAAATCCTTTGACAGCATTAATTCACTATGATTTCTTTTTTTATCCTTATCATTCCCTGCTGAGCTTTAAATGAATCTGTATTCTTGTTTGATTCCCTTCCCACCATTTCCTATTTCAGTACAGGATTTTAACCTCACATCTTTGAGCAGTCCCTTGTGAGGTGACTGTAACTGTGGCAGATAACAAACTTTTTGCACACACTTATTAGCCATGCAGACTGTGCATCCCTGATTGTCACAGAGATTGGAGGGGTCAAATCTGGAGATGGTCCCTTGTGAATTATGGGCACAGGACCTGGGTCAGGACAGGGACCTCTTTCATTGGGTTCTGCTGAGCTGAGTGTCCTCCCATGAGCCAGGCAAGCTGAAGGTGGGCTCCCACCTCAAAACACCAGGCATTAACTCCCCAGAGCAGGCAGCAGTACTAGCAAATTCATCAGGGTCCTTCAAAGGATCCCTGGAATGCACTCAATGCATGTGCTCTGGAAAAGCAATAAACCTCTCTCTGTCAATAATTACTTCCTTAAATAATTAGTAATTATTTGTATAGTACCATGAAGATGTTAAGTGCTCTATAAGTGCACACATTATTTTGGCATTTAGAAATCCTTTTCAGTCTCTGCTGGTAGTGCCTGGTTCTCAGCATTAATGAGTTATGTGACATTGCTTAGGGGTAGATGTGTCCAGCAGAAAGGATTAGTTGCTATCTCTCCCCACACTCTATTAAAAAGAACCCAAAAACGAACTTGCTGTTTGCTGGGAAAGGGAATATCTATCTTCACCACTCCCTTAGGGCAGCAGAAATCCTCATCCTGGGCCCCTGGTCAAGCCGAAAAGGTGCTGTCCTGGGGGTGGGGAGCAGAGCAGAGCTAGTCTGACCCATTCCAAGTTCCAGCTGCAAACCCTTCCCTCACTCAATTATGTTTTGGTGGGGTGAGGGGAAAAGGCAAATTCCCTTCTTCAGGCCATGTAAACCATTACATTTTTTGCTGTCAACACTAAAGTGATAATTTTGAAAATGAACAATTTTGGTTTTTAAGAGTCACTGCGGCTCCAGCAGGGACACTGATGAAGTTATTCTCAAAGCCAGGCTACCAACATATTAAGTAGCCTCTTTGTGTGATTTATCTAAGGCAAGTGGAAGTGGTGTCTGTGTTGGTGCTGTTTATACTGTTCCTACAAACTTACTTAAAGCTCCTGGCTAATTCATTATTCTGGGAGCCTAATGTAAGGCAGCAGGTACTACAGTTCCCCTGCAGAGTCTATTTTCAATATTAATTATCTTGCTGTGCGTTAAGTAGTTTTTGTTTTTGCGTTAAAAGGTTTATGAAAATTAGATTATTAAAATGATAAAAACTAATTTTCTCAAGTGTAGCCACTCTGCAGCAGTCAACTCGAAAGAGAAAAATATGTGCACTTAGCTGTCTTGGAAAAATGGCACCATAACTAAATTATCATATGGGGAGGAAGGGAACAGTAGGAAAGGCTGCTTTATCACAAATGTTGTTGCTGTCCTGCTGGCCACACGCTTGTGCTTGTGTTGATGGGTCTGCTGCTCATTTTCATTTCCAATAAAGCAGATTTTTGTCTGAGAAATTAATTTCAATATATGACAGGAATGACTATCACTTGCAAACATACCACATCTGCTGTGAAGCTAAGCCTGACTTGACAGCAGGGTATATTTTGACTACTCTTTGAGGAGGAGTGGGTTGATGAAACCTCTCTGTGGCTGGGTCTGGTTTCAGGGCATTAAGCTGGGCTGCCCTCTTACAGGGGCAGCTGTTCCTGGAGTATGATCTTATGGTTAAAGGAATCTCTTTTACAAACACAGTTACTGTGCCTCAGTTCCCTTGCTGCAAAATGATGAGGAAGTTCTGAAGGAGAGGGATAAGTCACAGCCCTGCCTTCTGTGAGACATTGTTATTAGTCTGCTAATGCTGACAGATATCTGGTTTCACTCCTTTGCTCTTTATCCCCAGTGACATCCAGAGGGACTCTGCAGAGCTGTTATGGCTTATTACAATATATTGCTAAATTTGGGGCTGTTGGACCTCAGCAGATTTGTTGGTTTAATTTTGGCCTAACTGTGAACTCTGAAGTGAGGATTGGATGGTTAAGAAAGATATATCCATCCCTTTCTCTCTGAACCAGTGGGCTGGAATTGTGATCCGAGCGGTGCTGCAGTAGAGGTGAGTGCAGCTCTCGAGCTCTGCCCTGTCACCCCAAAGCATCCTCACCACAGTTTTCTGTCCTGTCACCTCTGCTGCTTCCATTGCAGGGCACATTGTGTTGGGTGAGAGAGGGCAAACTGGGCAAACCAGCAGCAATCCCATTCCCATTCACAGTGCTCCACATCCTTCCCTGCGACTCCGGCACAGACCATCCTTTTCCTTCCCCCCGTCATTATAAACGTGGTGACTTTTAACCAGCATAAAATGTTTTGCTATAACAAAGTTTCCTGCCTGTCAGGTAGAGGGATCTGCAGAAAATTTTTTAATGCTAAAGCCATGGGGATTAAAGTCACTCTTTTCTTTAGCAGTTGTCACCCCCACTGCACTTGCAACAATGAAAACTAAAGAGCAAAAGGTGCTTTGTGAGATACAATGTAAGCCAAGAAGCTAAGGATAAGCAGGAGAATCACTATGATTATTTTCCATGTTGCATATATCCATTTTATGTGGTCCTGTATTTTGGTTTCTGCATTTTGGAACACTTTCCTTCAATGACTAGCATTCTAAATACAGTTTTTTCTATGAGGTTGTTATCATTATTGCTATGAACTGTTATTTGTTGATATCATGCAGTTTTTCAATGTCCTAGAATTTATTATGGGTATTAGAGATGCCAATGTTTATCCATTTTACACCTTCATTATCTGATCTAGCCCCATCATTACTCCAGATACATACAATGGTACTATCATTGTTGTCTTGCTTCATTATAATTCCCATTTGTTTAGTGCTTCATTTCTAAGAAATAATTTGTTAGAAAACATGCTGAAGCATAACCAGCCCCCATATTACATATGTTTGAATCTCAGGCATTTGACAGAAAATATCTGTGACTGAGAGGTGGCACAGTGTCTGGTTTACATCAATGTTAACAGACTGGGCCAACAAGCACACTTAGTGCTAGACCCTAACTGCCTCTGAGAGCCTAAAAAGCCTGTGATGGATACCCAAATCTCCTGCATGTCCACAGTGAAGGTTCCTCCCCATGCTGAATATAGTCTCTGTCCTCAGAAAATCAGGAATCTACCATATTAATACGTCTCACCTACTGTAATAATTCATAACTGATGTGTATTTGATCTTTTTTCCCTAGTTCTGCTGAACTGAACCTCTGTAAGGCTACACACAGTTGCAGAGAGGGGGAAAGAGGAGAGAAAGAAGGAGGGAAGGGGGGGAAAAAGTAAAGCAGGATGCAGCTGCCTCTGACTGAGATGGACATAGACATCACCCTGTCATGGTGGCAACTGTTAGATTTTTATGTTGAGAAGGATTTTAAGGATCAACTAAATAGAAAGTAAAGCTGAGAGGAGAATGCAGAGAGGAAAGGGGTCAGAAAGACAGGTGTGACATGTGCGAAATGAGGGGACTAGATTAAGGCAGCAGCCTGTCCACACTGGGCAGAGAAAGTACACTCCCAACCTAGGACAAATTGCTGAATGTCCTGCCTGGGAGAAAGCACTGAAAAAGCTGACCTGAATCCATTTTTAGCAGTGACTGTTCTTCTGACTGGAAGTGTTTTCCAGCTACAGTGAAGCTGCACTGTGCTACGAGCAGGTTCTGCTTTGCTGGATTCCCACCAGGTTAGTTCTCAGCCATCAGTGTGAGGTGGTGGGATTCCACTGACACTTGGAACAGGACAGCCTGCGCTTTCTCAACAGCCCTTGCCTCTGATAGCACTGTGTAGCTCAGGGCAATCTTTGGCCACAAGTAACAGAGAGTCACGGGAGGTCTTACAAGAGCATCTGCTGCAATAAAAGCAGATAATTGTATCTGTATTTTAGGGAAGCTTACAGTGAGTCTCAGTTAGGAACCCCAAACATAGCACTTCATCCCTGTTAAAGGCTGGAAGGGAAAAGCCCTAGTTTCTCAGCTTGTGAGGTGTCACTAATAAATCAACCCTTGGAGAAAAAACCAGAAACAGTGTTGTGGAACAAATTATATGATTAAAAAAATATATTTCATCCAGCAAGTAATTATCACACCCACTGACATTTGTTAAGATATAATTCAGTGAAAAATAAAAATTGTGTTTCTGTTATAATTTCTGGCTCAATTCCCACAGATACCAGTCCTCAATCTTTAGCCAAAATTTGCTGAGGCATTGTCTGACATAGAAAATGGACTCCTGAGCTCTAATGTAAAAGCTAATTACAGGAGGTACTGCAAGACAGGGCAAGAGATAATGCCTGTAATGCTGAAGAAGATAGGGTTTGGTACACATTCTTTTCCAGAAAAAAAACCAACCACAACAACAACAGATATCAGTAATGCTTGCTGCCTTAGATGCAGAACATGCCCACAGACACATTCTACTACAGTATTGAAAAGCATAAACTGCCTTCTCTCTTCTTCGCTCAACCCCAAATGCCTGCAGCAACACCAACAAATACCATAAAAATTAGAAATAACATTCCAGTTCCCAGTGCAAAGAAGCTGTGGCATGTGCATGTGCACACAGGGGGAAGTGTGAGGATTTGGTTGGTAGGTAAGAAGTCAAAATTGATTCTATACAACATAATGTTTGTAAAGCCTGTCTATCTGTTCACCAGGACCTGCCCTGTGCCTGGGCAAAGATGGCAGCTGGGTCAGTCAGTGCAGTGATGCCCATCTAGGGACAGCAGGATATTGTTGGGGGTTATGTCTCCAAAGGCATTAAGACCTTTGGCATCAGGTCAGAATTCCCCAGATGCCTTTCCCTGCTTAGCACCGGGGAAGCTGCACTTTGCTGACAGTTTTGCCTGGAGGCTGTGTGTTCACACAAATGGGATGTTTGCCATAGGCTATATGAAACGGCATAGGAATGAGGGGGCTGACAAAGGCAGGGTAACAGCATGGCTCTGAATTAGGCTGGAGGGAAAGTGCTGCAAAATGCACTTTTGTGTGGGAACTGCTCAACACTGAAGGCTCAGTCTGCCGTGATGGTCGTGTGCAGGTTGTGGGAGCAGGCAGGGATCTGTGTGCAGCAAAGTGCCAGCTCCCAAACAGTGTCCGAGCTCAGGCACCAAGAGAGAATGCACGTACCTGCTCCCAGTGCTCAGCTTTTGTCACAACTCCATAAGTGACTTGGAGCATATTATCAATTTACAGAGAAATGAGAAATAGGGGATCTTTGTTCTCCAGCAGGTGCAGGGAAACTGTCCACTGCTTTGTCAGGTAGATGGCACAGGCTGTGGTATAGGTTGTAAAGTACCTCTGCTCCCTGCTATTTTTCAAGCACCATATTCCATATATATTTCCACTGGATTGCTTGGGCCCTGCAGCTGCAGCTCAGAAGTGTCTGTGTGGTTCCTGCCAGGGGTTATTTTCTATACACAGAAGTGGCAACAACTAAACATCCCAAGCCTAAAAAAGGCTTTCCCTTCCCTGAGGTATATGCTTCCTGTATCTCTTAGGATCATGTGTTGGAAATGAAACATGATTCATCTCATATGAAATTAAATGCTCCAGAAAAATACCTTCCAGTTTCTCCCATCACTCCACCCCACCATCAGTCTCTGCCACCCAACTAATTGTCACAGCATGCCTGAAACCTTCCCATTCTATGAGCAGCATCATATAACCCTCACATTTCAGCATGCAACAGCCACCAGAGATCACATATATGTGTTAAATTCATTTGTTGAGGGGAGAGTTCCCAGATGGAAAAATGGTAGAGCTGTTCTCCAAGGTTTGTGCCTGATATGCACCATCCTTGCCCTAAGCTAAGATTAATATTTCAAAGGAAATACAGTCTCCTGGTGGCACTTTCAGAGAGGTCCCGCAGGCCAGCTGAACCAGGGTAAACTTCTAAGATGTACAATCTTCTTGCTTCTTTCTCCCTGCATTATGTATAGTAATAAACCCCTTATATAAGTATACATGTGCCATCAGGGATGCAACGCGAACTTTGATAGTTCTTATTACCCAAGGACAGGCAGGTCTGTTATTTGCTGTTCCAATGCTCACAGCAAAGTGGTGGGATTGTGTTAAGGTTCATCTGGCCACAAAGAATTCATGCTATGTCTTGCACAGCATGGGATACAATCAGGAAGACGTGGTTAATACAGCATCTCTGTTCTGGCAGTGAGACAAAATTACCTTCCGCAGTTGTCACAGCTGGCATGGGATCAGGTGGGTGTTGACCACCCTAAATTTGTGTTCCTTGGGGCATCAGGGAAGGAGGAACACCACCTTACCTTAATGCAAGGTGAAAATCATATTATGGTGTTGAAGAGGAAAACTGTGAGGTTGCCCTTGGGAAACAAGGGAATATTTGTCACTCATTTAGGAAACAGCAGGATAAGACTTGCAAATTGGCTAAATGTCTGAGTAAAGTTCCTGGAGGAGAAGGAATTAATATGCTTTCTGGTACATGTTCTAATTTTCCATCACATTGTGGTAAGCTTATGGTGGTCATGACACGGTTTGTGATAGTGATCAATATCTAATTAGGCAAAATGCTAATTTGCTAATGCCTGAAAGCATCAGCCCCCTGTGCATTATTGGTCTCTGTGACAAATCACTTGTGTCCTTGCTCTTGACCTGGCAATGTTAACTCCTATCTCGACAATGCCACTAGCTCAGTTTAACCTATTCTTTTTCCTTTGTGTGAAAAGCTGAACTACAGCTGTCGCTCAGACAAAATGTGATGCAGAAGGCAACGCTCAGGCTTATTCCTTCTGCCGCAATCCCTGCAGGAGATGTGGATGGATAAATGTGCCTGGTACGCTGGTTTACACAAGAATGAACACGATACTTCAAAAAGAAAAAGGCACTTTCTGGTGATCCAGAACTGCTGCAGTTTCCTCCTGCAACATGAGGAAGTTGCTGCCATGCCTTTCCCGTTTTTCTCTCCGGGAAATCCATAGCTGGTAGTAGAGCAGCACCTAGAGGCGGCGGATGCCAGGGACAGCCCTGCCCCGAGGGCTCTGCGGGCAGAGGGCAGAGAGGGTTGGGGAGAGGTGCTGTCGGGTCCCGGGGAGCACCCACAAAACTGCGGGGCTATGGTAGAGAGTGCCGTTTTCCCAGTGTCACAGAGGATTTGGGGATGAAACCCGAATGTACCCAAACTTCTTCCCTTCCATATCAGATCCACCAGCTCTGTGAGATCGAAGAGATCCACCAGAGCAGATTTCTGGGGAGCAATTGTCTTCCCAGCAAGTAGAGAAGGGGAAAGGGAAGCCAGTTTGTGCAGTTATGTCTCCTTCTCTTGTTAGCTGACAGAGGCTCTCTGTTGGCAATACTTGCACCCCCAGCCTGCCCCTCTCTCTGCTTGTCTCCCCCAAAGCCTTTGCTGCTTCCCCAGTTCCTCTGCCTGCCCTGTTCTCCCACATACTGACGCTGCTCCAAGGCAGCCTCGGGATCTTCAGGGGCAAGTTACCCTAGAAAAGCCATGGAAACTGCCCTGCCTCATGGAAGGCCTCTCCGCATGGAAGCGATCACTGCCTTATCACTGAATAATCCCTCCCAATATATGGTGATTTTTCAAGTAGTGCTTTCTCATGTGTGTCTGTAGATCTTAATGTAAAACAGTTAAAACTTTTCTGGAAGTCAGGTGTGTCATCTGATCCTGACCTGTCAAGGAAGAGAGAACTTGCCATCCGTGCTGACATGGTTAGTCATTAAAAGTTCCACTTCCTGCTCACTGGGGTTCAGCTGGCTGCTTCCAGATGGCTGATTCTTCCACCTATTTTTCCAGACACCTTTTTCTGAGAGATTAAATAGTTCTTTATACCTAGTATTTTCCTCTCTCCCTCTCAAAACTACTTTTGTGTTCATATTTAGTCACTTCTCCGACTTTAGCAGCCTTTTGCCAATTACTATGGATCTGTATTGGCTTTAATATTTAAGCATGCATGGGAAAATATGGATGCTAGAAATAGTGCAGCAATTTATCATAATGCTATACACTTCCTTCAATTAGTCTTAATTTCCTTATTAATATAGCCATGAAGCTCAGTTTGCCTACGGAGTCTGCCTTGGAGAGGCATTTCATTTTCATTCTGGAATGTGTGAGCAAAGGTGTAGAATTAGGGGAGGATAAGGAGATCTGAGGAGAGTCAGGTCAGTCCAACCCCTCAGAGGGAGCTGGAGCACATTGCCAGTTTAAGACTGTAATTAGTTTCTGCCCACAGAAAGAGGTCTCAAACCTTTGACAAGGGGATGAGATGGCTGTATGACACCTGCTGTCCAAACAGAGCTGTGCTGCTTTTCTGCCTGGGGGGAATGAGAGAGGGAAATGAGGAACTCAGTCCATGTACTGGAAAAGTTGATGAGCACATGGAGACCTCACCTTGCCCGTCACTCCTTGGGCCAATGGTGGGCTCATCCTCTTATCCTGAAGGCTGAACCATTCCTGAGTTGCACAGCTCCTGGAGTGAGGACTACAACAAAAGCAGAGCTGATGGAAGGACTCTGCATAGGACAGATGGGCAATATATCTCTAAACTAATACATGTTACAGCAACCGAGCTTTTTGTGTGCTTTTCCAACCCTTCTATTGATCTTATTTAAGATAAGCCTAATCCCAGCACAAACAGAACAACACTAAGGTCAGAAACAACCTTCTAAGACAGGGCCTCAGTTCTATGCCACATCTTACTGGCTTTCCTTGTCACCCAAGGTTCTCTCTCTGCTGCTGGTGGCCAGTGTCACTAATGGTGTTACTCTGGCATTTAGGAAGTGCGTCTTACGTTCATATTCCCTTTGCAGAGGACCCCTGAAAAATGTGTAAGTACGTACCAGAAGACAGTCCTGGCATAAAATGGACAAACAGGCAATAGAGACATATACAGAGAGAAAGGAGAATGGAAGTAATTTTCACAAGTGAGACAGGTCCCTCACTACTGCCCTGCCACAGGACACCTTACATTTTGTGCTTTCCTTACAACCAGTTGCTTTCTTTCACCCTGTTTTTCCTTCCTTCCTCTCCCATTACTTTCAAGCTACACAAGCTGTAATTATGCTTTGTACAAAAGCATTCATACAACTTAGTATTTTCACTGTGTCCTACCACCATCAAGCCAGCAAGTTAATTCATCACAGGCGTCCCTGTGCCTGGCAAGCTGGAAGACAGTGCCTTTAGGTGTCAGTGCTCATAATGGTCATCGTATTTTCACTTGCTGGTTCCTAATGTGCTGGTCACCAACCCAAATAAGCAAGGAACGTTTCTTACTCCTACAGCCATTGCTGAAACATTAATCAGTCTCCCTGGGTGCTTTGGGCAGCTTCTTGCCACCTCCACCAAGGGCTTTTGGCCACAGAGGCTCTAGGACAGGGTGAAGGTGGTGTGGTCACAGCACTGAGCTGTGGTTACTGAAGGAGAAGGTGCAATTTGCCTTACTCTCATGTGATGAGCAGCAGCATCACGCAGATCTGCAAACTCCTCGTTTTTTTAATCAGATCCTCATATTCCAGCAGGAAGTGGCGTGTGGAACCAAGCAGGACTAGCATATTTATTAAAGCATGTCAGCTAACAAATTTATCATTAATACTCATGAATAAGACTGTGCATGCTTTGGAAAGATCAGGAATGTGCTTGAGACTGTTGCTTGCTCTCCTACTTGAGCAGCACCATTTGGAGCCTTCTTTCTTGCTCTTGAGAGCAGCTTGCTGCAGGGAAGGATTTATCTCTGTTTCCAGCTCTCAAAAGAATAAAACTGATAAAATTTTGATTCTCAATCCCTGATTAGCTTCATTGACTAAAAAAAACTGAGCTCTGTGGCTGGTTGACATTTTCTGGGAAAAGAGAGATGGATTAATCCCATATTCTTGTCACAACTAAGTCTCCAAAGAGCATTCTGCATTAACCAAAGTTTTCCTTTCCATCATCTAGCTGGTATCCTCAAATGAGCATATTTGCTACTGCTGCTTTTCTTAACCTATCGGGAAAAACCAATCTAAGCCTAAAATATTGGTCTACAGGGAGGATGAAGAGGGCTGCAGGAAGGTATTCTCAGGAGAGGAAGTCAATAACTGCAAAAAGAAGCATGTTCTGTGCAGGCCTGGGCTCTGGTCTGCAGAGGGGCCAGTTCTGGGAGTAACTTCACTGATGCTAATAAATCAATATGAGTGTGTATGAGATCAAGACCTAAGAAAATTGATAAGGGCAACAAGCCAGCTGGTGTGTGTCGGTGTAACTCCACAGCATTTGATTTGCAGCCGTTGGTCCCCTCCTGGCCATAAGGGCAGAGTGTACGTGTGCCACAGGGTGTGAGCTGCTGCAAATTAGGGGCCCTGCAGAGCCCTGCTCATTGGATGCTTCACAGACTCCATTAATTGCTTAAAGAGCAGATGAGCTGTTTGAGCGTTTCCTCGGGAAACACTGAAAGAAGCGGAGCAAGAGCATTTGGAGTGGAGTTTCACGGGCAGGCTGGAGCAGCTGGTGGGCAGCAGGTGGGCTGGGCAGCAAAATGGGCTCTGCCTGCACACACCACTTGGCATTAATCATACCTGGTGGGTTTCTGAATCCTCCTTCAAAACTTCCGTGGGAGACCAGGCGTGGCGTGACTTTAACTCTGTGAACTGTGGTAGAGATGCTTGTCTGGAAACTACGTTAACAGGGAAATCCACAAAGCATGTCAGTTGGTTTTCCAGACTGTAAGCAGTCTGGTTTGATTTTTTAGTAGATATTAGGTCTGATGGTGCTCTCCTTCTTTTTAGTGAAAGGGACACAAGTAATAACTGTCTTGCTCAATGTCATGAATGACTATTGAAGTAAGCATTGGCTGTGAGAGACATTTCCCTCATTAAATTAATTCTGATGTGCAAGATTTCATTAAATACAAGAAAACAGACATTGACTGAGTGTTGCAAAGCCTCTCCGAGCTGCAGTTATTGCTTCTTGTCCTTTGTTTATAAACTAAATTCATATTAGAACCGTACAAGTTGCAATTAACTTAAAAAGTGGCAGTAGCTTCTCTTTGCAAACTCACAAATAGGAATGATTTAGCCTCCATAGAGGGGAAAGTTGTATTTCCCATTCTAAAGGTGGAGGTTTGAAGCCCAGACCTTGCCTAGGGTCTGTCCTGTCATCTAAGAGCCAGGAACAGAGGTCAGATCTCCTGTACTCCAGCCCAACCCTGTAACTACAGGGCTATTCTCTAGTCTCTTATTCCTGCAAGCCATTACTCTGTAAACATGATAAATAGACTGGTATAAGTGTTTAGCATTGAATATTTCTGAAGTATAATTATTCCAGCCTCCCTTGGCAGCAGAAACATTACTCTTATGTCAAAGATGAGGAAACAGAGGCACAGTGCTTTGTCCAAAGCTTGTAGGACTGTTCAGATCAGAGTCCTACAGCTCTGGGCTGTGGCCCCAGGTCAGTCCTATGAACTGTGTTGCCTCTCAGTGCCAGCTACTGCCAGTGAATTGAATAATAGCTCAGTGGAAGAGGAAAATTAAGCATTACTGACAAGGGAGACAAGATATGGTTTTCAATGAGATTTGAAAACTGAGACAGAGTTGATTAGGTTCATATCACTGTGTGATCTAGAGATGCTGAACCACCAGCTCTCCACAGCTGTGCTGGTGGGAATATCGACCAGATGGAATTACTCCTGAAATGCAGTAACCTGCTAGTGCTGCAGTGCTGCTTGGAGGGCATTATTTCATGATGGGAAGAAACAAACAAACCTTTCTTTCTCTGACCCTCAGAGTCTTAGGGAAACCCTTGTGCAATAACATGGTACTTAAATTTTCCTTGACTGTTTTGCAAAGAAGGTGATGTCAGAGAAGCGATGGAGACACAGTGGAAGAAAGTTTATAGGTAACAACCCTACTATTATCAGTACAATGAACACCTCTGTACTGTGAGGCCACGTCTATGTTGTGATGGGAAAAATTACAGAAAAGAGAACTTTTGAGTGTGCTGAGCCCCTGAGTGTCATCCCTCCTGTCCCTGACACTTGCTGTGCCTTGGCTCTGTGCTGGATGGAGGAGAGACCAGGAGGCAAAGCAACTGGTCTGCACTTCTTTTTCAGATCCTGTGGCTGAATGACAATGATCAACTGCACTCAGGGTTTCCCCTTCCAGACCACTGTAGGGAATGTCAGATGACAACAGGGGAGGGTGATATTGATAGTAGGCTGAGAACTGCAATGAGCTGACAAGTGGTAGAGGCACAGTGAGAGAGAGATGAGGGTGTGCAAGCAACCACACACTAAATGTGCAAGACATAAGACAGAGAGGGAGGATTATGGATGCTGAAATTTTTGGAATGCTAATTTTGCAAGATCATCTATCTTAGCTGTGATGCTCCCTCTCCAATTACATTATTGATGCTTTGTTATGTGAAATCTACTTCCAGCTGACTGACCTAATGTATCAAATAAGGCACATCATGAATTGGTGTGTCAGCCTGGTGACCTGAAGAGGAAAAAAAATAAAATACCTATTTCTGAAAACTATCTTTAAAAAAAAACATTGAAAACCCACAGAAATAAAAATATCAAAGAAGCTGCCTCTATAACTTATTCTTTACAACTGTATTACCAAATACAGCTGCTCTCTACTCACACTTGTCTGCCAGTTGTGCCTGACTTAATGGGGCACCTGGAATCCAGGAAGATCTCCTCATGATGAATCCTCTGCAGTTCACATTAGGAATTATCATCTGCAGCTCTGTTCTCCTTTACAGACCACACTGTTGCTCCATAATGACCCAGTGGAATGAGCAAGCTGAATGGGGCTCCATTGCTACTGGAGGCTTGGCTGCTCCTTTTCAAACTGAAAAAGCACGTTTTGTTGCAATGGAAAAGATAAGGAAATATTTACAAACATCCTAGCTTCCAAGGTTTTGGAAAAACCTTTCAACCAGTTTCTTTGGTTGCAGAATGGTCTCAGTCAAAGCACCCCACCTCTCTGGTGCCCTGCTCTGCCTTTAGTGCTGTTGGAATCCTGTTTCCCCTGCGATGGGTAACCTGAAGAGAGAAGATGGGCTCCTTGGTCTGCCTGCCTGCTGCCAGAGATGCTCCTGCTGACCAGGAGAAGCATGGCCTCTGGGAGCCCTGGCAATGGCTCTGCTTGGGGGACCTTGAGTGTCCAAGGGGGTCATAGCATGTGGAGATGGAGACAGTCAGGGTACCAAAGGTTTCATGGAAAACAAGCGGGATTTCTGTATAGCTGGGCACAGTAGTGCATTCGTATGGAATCTATATGGATCTTCAGCTTCCTCAAAAAGGAGAAGTGGGGCTGAGGGGGAAAGGATCAGCATTGATTAAGCTGACAGATCTGCTAATGTCACTGTGGACACAATCACTTTCCTTTTCTTTGCCAGCAGCAGCTTCAATAATAAGATGCAGAGGGAGAAGGAGGGAGTGTCAGCGCTGGGCTGCTCACAGTGCTGCTGGCAGTATTTAGATGAGAAACTGGTGGTGTGATGGATGGCCATGATACAAAGATACATAGTGATCAGTGCTCTGGAAATGCAGGCAGATTAAGCAGGACCGTGCCTGACTAGTCTGAAGGTGACTCTACTGAGAGCCAGTTGTTAGATACAAATCGCTTTTTGTTCCCCACGAATAGTATTTGTACAGAACTCTCAACAGTTCTTGCAAATAGTTTGGCAGATGTTGCTTTCTCACTTTGGCCTAAATCTGCTCACTGGGCTCTGAGGCTTACAGGCAGAGGAGAGCTTGTTTGGTCCTGACTATCCAAGCTGCACATCAAGCCTTGGCAGAGCTGAGTCATCCAGCTGTCCTGTCTCCATGTCCCTGGTCCTGCACCCAGTGCCTCCACTGGTTAGCCACTATACAGCCTAGCTGAATGGCACTGTTGTCACACCATGGTCTGAAGAGAAACTCAATTCTTAAGCTCTATACTGTTCTATAGGAGTTTTCTCCTACTTTTACCTTCCTTCTGGCAGCCATGGAGGATCAATACAGCTCTGACTAAGCACCTCTAGCTCCATGAGATAGTGTAAGGCAGCGTGTTGCTGGTTGGTCTGGAATGTAAGCTGTGTGAGATGGGATAGTCTTTGTCATCACAAACATCAGTTGGGGCTGGATTGAATAGAGGTAAAGCACAGATAAGGAATGTGAACCATGGTGACTGTGCCCTGTACCCGTATCAAACCTGATGAATGAAACTAAAACTTTTACACCCACAGTTTTAGCACTAAAACCCTCCTTTAGAGAAGGAGGAGGGCAATGTAGAAATTGTGTCTAGACTGATTGGTGTATTGTGTGCAATTGTAGTTAAGAACAGTGTCCACCAAATCTTACATCTCACACAAGACTTGGCTTTCAAGTCTAATGTAAGACTGCTCGACTTGGGTTTAGGCCTCATTCCGTCCATTTTCATGGACAGATTCAGATTAACTGCAGGGTGTTTGTGGTTTAATAAGCTTCATGTGTACTGGACAAAGTTAGCTGTGATGGGCAGCTCTGAGAAAAACCATTTGTATAAATACCCAGACATCATTATTTGGATCCATATCTCCCTGGTCATTATGAAGAGGTAATCTTTGACATCTTTCAAAACACCAAGTCAGGCTATTTCGAAGTAGATTTCTGCTTAGAAATGAGTATAAAGCTTTAGTTTTAATTTTCTAGGAGTTAAATTGAATATTATTAACATCTCCAACACTAGGCTTCAAATATAGAACATTATAGATATCTATCTTGTGTTTTCACTTAGCCAGAGGCCCTTTCTTTGCTGTCTATTTCATTCAAGGACAAAAGTAATTTGTTAGGATAGCAAATTTCCTTCCACTCTTGCAAATTAGCATTAGAGTATCACTACAGAAATAATCCATACTATCTGGATTATGGCAATGAAATTGCTATAAATGAAAGCTGGTTTCTGAACTAATATTTAGAGAAGATGAGAGAGAGATGTACACATGAGGGGCATAACTAAACAGATTTCAGTATTTATTTTTCTGACAGAGATTCTGTTTCTCCTGAAAGGATAATGTACATCTATCTTGCAAGGAGTTTCCGTAGAGTGTTTAAATGAAGAGTGAAGCTTTAAGAACAAAGTGAAAATGGGAGAAGAAATATACTGCCATGGAAAGCTCAAAAATGAGGCACTTGGGGTTTCAGAGACTTATCATTAATCCCCTCCTGCCCCGAGGACATTCCTGTGTGACCATCAAAATGACACACATGCAGCTGTCTGGCAGTTTGCCACATCTTAGGGTTTGAGGGACTTTGCTCTGGGGATGGCTAAACCTCCAGCTGTTCATCGTGGCAGTTTGTTTTCCTCAACAAATTCACTCAGATGTTTATCTGAATCCACAAAAGCCAATTGTAAGTTGTTCCAAATGTTTTTTTCGACACCTTTTCTTACCGAAACCCGAGAACACAAACAGCCATCAAAACCTGAAGGCCTGTCCTGCCTGAGCACTGCTTTGCCTTTAGATTGGGATCAGTGGCTGTATACTGGGATGTACTGGGTTGTGCTGCTGTTGTACTCGTGGCTTAACAGAATGTGTAACAAGGTTCACCTTATTAATACAGGGGGGAAAAACAAAGTGAGCTCTTCAAAGTGAGCAGTGATAGAGCTGAGGGTGTGTTGGAGGAATCAGCCACGGGCTGGCGCTGCCAGCAAGGGCTCCCAGGAGGGTAGTGTGTGTGTCATGGCTGAGCCATCAGTGCCTGAAATGGTTTGGTTCTCATCAGCTCAGGCATCCTCCAGATCAAGAGATTTAGAGCAATGAAAAACTGTTTCATAATAACTGACAAAATATAAGCGTTGATTTTGAAAATGCTGCACAGGTTTGATAAAAGAGCAGAGGCATGATGGATGACAGAGAACTGTGGGAACCACCTGTTAGGTTTTGCTTAGGATTGAGTAAAAGATGAGAGAGAGATAGACAGAAAAGGATCTCCTTAATAGTACCATGAATTCGAATAGTTTAAGACTCAGACAATACAACATATCTTTCCCATCCTATGCAGCTGCACACAGATACAGGGATGGTTACTGAAACAATATCTGATTCCTGCAGATGAAATGTTTATTTGCTTTTATAAAAAAAAAAAGACCTGGAAGTACAGCTCATGATTGCAAACTGAGAAAGAGGACAGATATTTCCAAAGGTACTGCCAATCCCCTTACAAGGACATGATTTGACTCCTACACATACTCAAGAGGAATCTCTGACTCAACACGTGGATATGAACTGAATTGCATTCACAGATTTTTGTTCATTATGACTCCTAAGCTCCAAAAGTAAGAGCCTTTTTTAAAAAAAATAAATTAAAAGGAAACCAGGGGGTGATGTTAAAAAAAAATCCTTCTGAAATAATGGGAGCAACTGTACATATTTCTCAGCAGTGAAAGAACTAAAATTCAGATGTATTCTGACTCAGATAAATCTTGAGTTTCCCCTGTGTACACCTGAGACTGTAAATTCGAGAAAGACTGCTGCGGGGAGATGAAAGTTCCCTTGCCAGATGCGGACCTGGCTGTTGTTGCTCAAATATACACATGTTTTTGGGACTGTTTACTTTGTGATACACAGCTCTAAATCCAGGACTTTCAATCTCTTAGCAAAACTCCCGAACATAATAAATGCACATGCAATAGACAGGATTCAGGGAAACTCTCAATGAAGTCAGTGGAACCTGTTGGTGTGACTGATTCCACCCAGGTGAGAGCAGAATGGAAGGTGTTACCTCTCTGGCCCTTTGCTCCTTTTTCCAGTGCTACCAGTAACACAGACAAGTGCTGCATCATTTCCCAGCAGCCTCACATCTGAAATCAGTGAGCTCATTAGTCTGCAGACAGGCAGGGCCAGGACACAGTCAGAAATTTGGGTTTAACTGCATTAACCTGGCTCAAGCTTGAACACGCTGATACCAGCCTCTCATAAGAGACCAGAGTTCTTGGGACTCAGCTGGAGGATAAGGTCAGGAACTGACATTTTTTATTCTAGTTTTCAGAACTTCTGCCTCCAACTATATAGATGAAGTCCACTCCCTCATTTAAAAGTTCATATTGTGATAGGAATACTAATGCAATGGAGGAATATGTGTCACTCAAACAGTATTACAGGCTAAGTAGGCAACTGGGTATTTTCTAAAAAGCTGTCAAATGGTTAATGTTTGCATGCACAACCTGTCTTTGCTGGGAAAGATTTCAACTGGCTGTTCATGGAGCATGTTAGCTCTCCTCCAAAGCTGGATAACTGCTCAGGAAATGCAAGCAAAACGCTCCCAATTGGCCTCATCTAAGCCATCCCCCATCACTTATCTTATTTGTCAACTAGAAGCCTTAAATCAAAGAAATCGTAGAAAAGAGAGACTGGAAGGGCCCCTAAAGGTCACTTGGTCCATCTGCTGCCCTGTGGCAGGTTCAGCTTTACTCACAACCACTTCTCTCTGCTTTATTTAACCTGTTTTCTGAAATCATCAGTGCTGGAGATTCCAGAATTACTCACCACTAGATATAAAGTAAAAGATGTGCTTCATGAAAAATACAACTGTTCAGCTAGTAGCTTCTCTCTGTGTTAATCTGATGTACAACACATCTGCTGTGGGGTTTACTAATCCTTCAAAGAAACAGGCTGATCCTTTTGGGAAATGAGAATCTCAGGACTGGAAAATGGAAAGTACATTCTAATGTTAGCCTGTAAGGTTGTTGTTTTGGTAATGTGCATAGATGAATTTTGCCTAGATGGGATCTTTGGTCTAATGTACTTATGCAGTAGCCTTTAAGACCTTAATTGTAACAAATGGGATTAGGCACACACTGAGAAGCTCCTGCATGGTGCCCTATTATTGATTTCATTGAGGGTGCTCAGTGTTTTCTTTGCCTTCCCAAGGCATAAGGTAAAAATGGACTGAACTCTGTGTTTGGTTCATCCTCTTTTTTCCCTTTTGCTTTTTATCCTTGAGTATATTTTTATGGAAGGGGTAAAAGTGCCACACAAAAGACTCAATGCCACAGTCATTGGCAGAGGGTTTCCAGATGTTTCCTTGGAGAGCCCGTTCCGCACTTCAGGTCCAGGGACTTCTCCCCAGGACCTACTGGGAATGGCACCAAATCACTTCCTGCAACCTCACATCCTACCAGTGCTGTGAAACTGGCACCCTCATAGAATTCACACCAGTCAGTGCCAGGGTGACAGAAACATGTAAGGATATGAATGGCACGTTATGGATTTAAATTTTCTTTTAACACGTCCACATCTAATTCCCAGTCAAATTAGCTGAAATCCTAAACAATCTTGCAGGGACTGCAAGTGGGTGGAAAGGAAGAATGGATGAGAGGAAACAGCAGGAAGAAGTTTCCACAGAAGAGGCAATTCAGAGCTAATCCCAGGCTCTGCTGCGTGACAGTGTCTCTGAATGCCCTCTTATTTACTGATGAAGAGCAATTGACTTTTGGGTGTTACTGAATTCTCCTGTTTATATGTTTTAAGCATTTTTCCAAGATTGCATACTTCACAGGTATATGTGGGATAAACTGGCAGTGGAAAGGAGCAATTGTAAACTACTTAACAGGCCTGACTGTCATTTTTGTTCAGCCTGTATGTGTAAAGCTTTTTCAAAGTAGTTTTAAGGAAAATGAGAGTCAACCCTCCTGAGCTTACACTCTTATGCAGTCTGAGGAGATGGCATAAAGCTCGAATTCCCTTTTTCAAGTCATGGAATATAAATCAGAGAACATTACAATTTTAAAGAATAGTTCTGCTTTGGTTAGCACTGAGGAAATCCACAATTCCAGTGATGGAGAGTAACAGTATAAAACTTGTTTATGCATATCAGGTACTGCAGGTTTTACCATCAATTCCTGACTTACCAGCAGCTCTCTATTTAGCTGTACTTTCTTCATAGCCTCATATTCCACTATTTTCATAGACTGAGGGTTCCTAATTTGAAAGATGTATCTTGATGTTGACTGCACAAAACAGTTGCTTCTCTGGCAGATCAGAACTCCCTTCTCCCAGCAGAGCAGACATATATATACCACCTGCTTCCTAATCCAGGACTTCTATAGTTTCACTTTTTGGCATCACTTAAGAAGCCTGAAGATCAGAGAAGGATGTAAGTCAAAAGATTTGAGGCTCTGAGGGGTTGCACTGCACTCTGAGTGTTTGTTGTTAGAGTTTTGCTGGTTTTTGATTTTTTCTTTTTTGAACTTCGTGCAAAATACTTGAATGTGGTGGAATTAGAGACATTGCCAAATTACTGGCCTACCACTTGTCTTTTTCTCCCTATGACTTATCCTCCTGTTTGCAAATGCTCTTCTTTGAGTAGATTTGGTTGAGTGTAGCTTTTCTCTGGGTATTTTAAATTCCTCTTAGAATAAGCCCCCAAAGAGAGAGTTAAGGAAGAAGAAACTAGAAGGAGAAATTCCTGGGGGTAGAGAAATTGAGCTAAATACTTTTTAATAGCATGTATCCAAAAGAGAAACATATCTATCAAAGGGTTACCTTTGCCAGTATTTCTCAACAAATCACCAGAAGCTTTGAATATGCAAGAAACATTGGACATTTTCCCCACTTTTTAAAACATCACAGTATAATCAGAAATAGATTACAGATGATTTCAACATAGCTTTATGCTGTCCAGAAATAAGGTGAAAGAAGAACCTTCTAGATAAAAGCAGAAATTTCATTAAGAGATAACAAGTGAAACACTTTCTTTGTTAAGTATAATTAGCAGTTCAAAGACACTCGCTTTTCAAAGTGTCTGGTTTGATTCCTGTCAAATGCAGAGGCAGTGATATTTGACATGACATTCATCAATTAACTCTTAACATAAAAAGATGTGATGATATTTCTCTAATTGAGGGGATGGAAAAGCAAGACTTTTTTTTGTTTGTTTTTTAAATGAGCTTGAGAAATAATTGAAATGGCTGTCAGATCTCCAGCAGCAGGTTGTAGAACACTGGATGGGAATTCAGTTTTTAGCTGTTCCCAATGTTTTTCTTTCAAAAGTGTTTTACTTTCTGACATTCCAGATATTACTTATAGAAATAGTTTTTCCCTGTTTTTATGATAGCTCCTGTTTAAATTTGCCTGTTCTGACAGCTGTCTTTGTGACTAGTTGGCTCTTCTGCAGTCTATTCCAACTGAGAGGTTTAAAAGTAGTTTCATTTTATTTTTGATCTTCCTGTGACTATCAAGTATTATGTTGGCCTTTCTTTTCTAGTTGACTGCTCTAGTGTTTCTTTCTCTTTACTCTCCACTGACTCCCAGCACATTTTTATTTTACAGGAGGATATTTTTTTGTGTTCCCTTCTTCACATGCTATTTTTCTTAGTCTCTGGATTCTATAATTAGCATGATTCTGCTTTTTATTATTATTTTAGAGTAGAATGTCTATTAGAATAATCTAGAATAACTAATGAATAGCCAGATAGAATGACTCAGTAGTAGGGAAATTTGTATGATCTGCTCCCAGCAGAACTCTCAGGTCTGTGCTCTAGCTGAGAGCTCAGGGGAGAAGGGGTGACTGCTTCTACTCCTTGAGTACCTCAGTGTGTCTTTGATGACTGCAGCAGTTTATTTCCATGTGTCCAAAACCTGCCCCTTCAGATTTCACACAGGCTGTGGAGAGCACTTCAAGCTGTGCAAAAAGAATCTGAAAAGCCAGTAGAAATACTCACTGAAATAAGGGAGTTTAAAATCAGGCTGTGAAAATAACTGTACAGGCTATTTTTTGTTTTTCTGTATCAGTGGTTCGAGGTTATAACCTTAAGCCTGGTCTGTCTTCTGGATTTGTTCCTGACACAGGACTTTCCCTCCCTTCTCTTGTTACCAGCCTAGTAGCTTGGAAGTGTGACTGCCTGTGTGAAAAGTAAATTTCTGCAGCAAGAAATGTCCTAGAGGCCTTGGTGGAAGAGGGAGGATATACTTTGGAAAAGCAAATGTCTGAAGGAGCCATAGCTGCTGCTTTGCAGAGTGACTCAGCTCTCTGGGCATGGGTTTGCAAAGGTAAAGGCAGCTAAACTCAGTGTTTGCATGAACACAGTGGACAGACGGTCATACTTTGAGGCCTGGTACTGACATGTAAAATCTTCCATCATCTTTACAGAACTTTTTGCTATGAAAAGGGATGAATAAAGCCAGTGGATTTGTTATCCATACTATGCTGCCACATAAATAAGAGGAAGACACTTGCAAACACTGTATGAACACTCAGTCAGGGAAGGCCCCTGCCCCGAGGAACTTGGGGTCTGCATGAGAGAGGAGATCACACAGGAGGGAGAAGCCAGAGGCAATGTGACCAACAGAAAGTTAATTCAGATATCCCCAGTTCAAGGTTGTGCCCCTCTAA
Organism: Pseudopipra pipra; assembly: GCF_036250125.1. Classification (NCBI taxonomy): domain Eukaryota; kingdom Metazoa; phylum Chordata; class Aves; order Passeriformes; family Pipridae; genus Pseudopipra; species Pseudopipra pipra. The sequence goes on along the minus strand of NC_087558.1, from coordinate 6,999,116 downwards.
CACCCCTGCTGAGTTCAGATCCTCTCAGAAGTTACATATCCTTCATGCATCAAAACATAACTCTGCTCTCTGGTACTTCACAACATGAAGGAGCATAGTGTCTGTGTGAACAAAAGATGAAACTAATCTAAAAAGTTTGTTGATTCTACAAAATGTATTGGGAAAATGTTCATTGTGTTTCATATATGAACTAACTTTGATGTCTCTCACCTGCAATTGTTCACTACCAATATTTTCCTAGAAAACCCATAAATAGGCATAAGATTGAATTATCAGCAAACAGTAGATAACAATGTTTTCTTTTTTGGCAGTCAAGTTTGGAAACCTGGCTCCAAACCCCACGATAATACAGTTGGAGACCAAAAACATACAATAAGTGTGCTTGGAAAACTAATGTAACTTAAAGTTTGATATTAGAAATACTCATTGAACAGTACAGAAAAAAACCTCCATCTCAGTAAATTTGAAGATTCTTAAAAGAAAACTTAGAAAACAGAAAGAAGTGTCAAGGATATTTAGTCTTGTTTTTTGCCTATTCTTGACTCACATGTGGAGTCTCATTTGGACATGCACTCCCTTTCTTCTCTAAACTGAAATATTCATTTCTGTTGTACAACACAATAAACAAGACTCTTTTCATCCACTAACTGCCAGGTATGACACCCTGTGAGTAAAAGACCTGCACGTCATCAAATCCTGTACTGAGTAATTTTCCATTAAAGAAACCATTTTCAATTTATCTCAAAGTCCAGCTTAGTTCTCTGAGCATCCCTGTTATGCCAGTACCATCAAATTTGTATCAGTATTACAGGATTATGAAGTGGGATCCCTTACCCTGTCAACTCTGTCTTCACATTGATACTTCCAGCAGAGCAGGTGCTATATTTTATTAGTTACAGAGATTCACTGTGCATCCAGAACCTGCCCTCTGCACCCTGCTTTTATAACAGGATCCAATACAGCTGAGCAAATACAACCTCTGTATTATATATGAAGTACAAGGAGATAATAGGAACAGAGTAAATGCTCTGAGTAGATACACTCTACACAGTGAATCAGAAGCACAGAGACACTGCAAGATGAGGGAAAAGGAAGAGGGAAAATGTGTTTTTAGGTGTGCCATGAAGGCCCAGAAAACCCTTCTCAAAGGGTTTCTGTCCCAACAGACTCCATAATCCCTACCAAAGACCTGGATGCAATTACAACTCCAGTATATTTCCATGCCAGACTTCAGTTAAATTCTCAACACCGCAATCAAATAGGGGGGGAAGACCCAAACCAAATCCAGTGTACTAATTGTTAGTAGCACCCGACTAGTGAACTGACAGCAATTCCCCAGCCCAAACAGCTTGATCCATTTGTTTCATTTCTACTTACCTCCATTTGTCTCTGGGATATTTAAGGCAAAGGCTCATTTTGTCCTGCAGATTCGGTGCTGCTGCTCAGTATTATTTTGCCAGATCGTAAAAAAGCTCCTGACCAAAAGGAAGAGGAAAGCAATACGTAAAGCAAACACAGAAGCCCAAGAGGAAAGCTACACCCTGAAGACCAGCACTAATAGCAACGGCGAGACTCGGAAGCAGAGAACACTCCCAGTTACTAACTTTTTCCATCGTTACATCTGTTGCAAAACAATTTTACTGAAAACTTCTCTTCCTTCTTGCAAGCAATGCTTTGCTGTAGTGGAGACCTCAGATAAACTATATGATGAATGTGGGGTTTGGGGAGTGAGGGGGGGTTTGGCTGTTTTTTACCACGTAAGCAAATTAGTGAAATATAAACTGGAAGGTCAGCTGACTGCTTTAAAAATACAGTGCTAGTCAGTAATTATCACAAGGTGCATTTGTCCATACTTCAGATTTTTTTTTTTAAATTCAAAAGTCTTCAATGGAAGCAGACTCCTATCTGAAATAACCACCTATGGGGCTTTCTGGCCAGAAAGTCTCAGTGCAGCAGAGGTGAATGTTTAGATGATTAATAACTTAATTTTTTAAGAGCTTGATGGGCAGACAGGGAAAATATGCCAAACTGTCCTTGCCTCAGAGGGAATTTTAGTGCCAAAAAAGAACTGCAATGAGAAGGAGAACTCATGATTTCACTTCTAAAGACTTTAAGGGTAGAGAAGTGTGTGGAGAGTCAAAGGGATTTACTGCAGGAGCAGAAGCTGCTGGGTCCAGCTGTGTTTTCACACCCCTGCCTCAGTGGATTTAAGCTTCTCCAAGTGCCAGGGCTGTTCCCCGGTGTAGGTCATAGGGTAGCTATGTGTGTGAGCCCACAGAGGCGGCATGGAAACTTTTGTCACTGACATTTGTCTTGGAACAAATAACAAGCAATTTGGTTTGAATTAAAAGGTTCTGACAGCTACACTTTGCCAAATGTTAGTCAGAAAGGAAAACTGATGGATATATCGTGTTTGAAAATTCCCAGGGTGCAGCAAATTCATTTGTTTTCCAAAAATCGGGCTCAGGTTCTCCCCTTGCCTTAGAATAAACCTGGAACTACTTCAGGGAGGCTGAGAGAAATTAAGGTCATTCCATTCACCAGGGTAAATGAAATCTGTCTTGAGCCCACAGCCAGGGAATGCTGCATCCAGTAGCAGAGGTGTGAAAGAACTGCTGAAGGCAGCAAGGCTGGCAGTCATCCTGTTAAATGTAATATTAACCCCCATCCCTGTGTCCCTGTAACCCTGTGACATCTTGCTTTGTAGTTTTCCATCTCCATATGCTGATGGACTTTTAAAAAGTTATGAGTTATGTAAGAAGACACACAGATCATATACTAATGATAATTCTCTCAGCTCATGGGAAAAAGGAATCATCTGGTTCCCATCTGGGATATTAAGAGACCTGAAGGCACTTGATTCCCAAATCCCCATGGATCCAATGGAGCAGGTGTGCCTGTATCCTTCATGCTCCTTGAAAACTGCAGTCAGTCAGCATCTCCTCCAGGTCCTGTTTTCTGAAGGAGTCTTCCAATGTGTGCTCCTCTTAGCCAGCAGCAAACCTGAAAGCCTTCCCATCCAGACTGCCAAAGAGTGGTCACTCAGTAAGGGCTGGCCCTGGGACACGAGCCCAGGAGAAGCAGAAATACCCCCAGCCCTGGCTTATTCATTCCTTCAAGCTGAGAACTGATCCCTGGGCAGGAGTAAACCCCCCAGTCAGAAGGCAAAGTCAGATGCATCTCTCCCCTGTAACGCAGTGGAGTCCCGTGCAAACCCTAAAGCAGAAGCTGTCCAAGGTTCAAAGACTGAGGTCTTAAAACACTGAGGTCTTAAAACACTGTACAGTGGGTGAGAACTGATTTTAGAGGGACAGGACAATAGAGTTACCTCACTGAAGTCCTTGTGTACAAAACCAGAACTTTAAAAGAATCTAGGTTAATGATAGAACGTAATTTACCTGCCTCCCAATTGCTTTTAATGAGCTTGGTTGGTTTGGGTGTTTGGAGTAATTGCCAGCAAAGGATTTGTTTTGTGTTTGTACTTTCTCACTGTTTGCAGAGCTGGTGACCTTATGAAGGAAAATCAGTGGAGTAATTCCTGCACAGTTATATTTAAGCTATTGGTTTTCAAAGGGCCTTTGTGGTTCTTGAAGCAGAATATTTTCTTCCTCATTACTAATGCAGCACTGCCAGAAGCACAGGTAATGTTGTCAGGATTACCAAACCCTGCTATGATGCAGCAAGGACAGGATTTATTGTCAATCTAGAGGCTATTTACAATCCTAAATAGGGAAATTGTCCCACTCTCCTCTGTGTATCATTCTGTATATTAATTCTATTAATACTTGAGCAGATTATATATTTAGCTTTTGTAATTATAATTACTAGTATAATTATTCTGTACATTCCCTCTGTTGCATCGCTGCTTCCTGCACACCTGGGGCAGGTTTGGGGGGGTTCAGTGGGTGCTGAAGTCACTCCACAGGCACAGGGGACTTTGCCCATTTAACTCCCTGTCCCAGATCTCTAAGAAGACAGAGAGCAAACAGACCTTTGACCTTTTGGTGATCTTTGGCCTTTCAGTGGCATTTTACTTTTGGGGCAACTTTTGACCATCCAGTGAACTTTGACCCCCTAGGGTGACATTTGACCTTTTTAGGTGAACTTTAACCCCCTGGTTTGACCATTGACCTTTTGATGATATTTCATTGTTCAACCTTTTGGGAGGACCTTCAATCTTTTGGGATGACCTTTGTACCTTTTGGTGTGACCTTTGAAATCTTGTTGGCATCTTAACTTTGAAATTCTGGGATGACCTTTGACCTTTCTGGTGACCTCTGACCTTTTGTGATTTTGCCTTTTGGGGTGGCATTTCACCTTTCTTCTCAGGAGATATTTAGTGAGAACTTTGACCTCTTGTTGACATTTGACCTTCAACCCTCTGATGTGAACTTTGACCTTTTAATGTGACCTTTTACCTTTCAAGGTGACCCTTGAGGTTTTCAGGTGACCTTAGATCTTTTTGATGACTTTTTGACATTTTGGTATGAACTTTGACCTTTTCTGATGGACAGTGACCTTTTTGTATTACTTCTGGGGACTACCCTTGACCTTTTACTTTTTAAGTATGACCATTTACATTTTTCTCCCATCTGTTTTGTATCTTTTTTTGAATTATTATTCCTTTTTTAAAAGAGAGACCCAGAACACCCTCCACTCCACTTTTTCTTCAAGAAAATCCCCTGCACACTATAGTTTTGTGGTGCTTGACTATCTGTGCTTTCAGAGAATAATACGTATTTCTTGATAGAAGTTGAGCGTTTCTGCATGTACACAAAAGTTCCTCTTACATTTTATTAATGGTTAAAAGTATCTGGATATTCTCATGCATAGAAACAGCTGAATGTTTTTGATTCCTGCTAATTTGACCTCCTAGTAATTCATAGCAGATGCATCACAAATTAATTATGTGTTCTGGGAAAAAAGATTTCCTATCATCCCTTCTGCTGGTTGCTGCCATTTAATTTCATTGATGCATCTCCTGCTGATTTTGTGTGAGACACAGTAAACCTTTACAGTCTTTTTTCCATCTATTGTTCATAAACATCTGTTGGTGTCAGTTTTAATTTACTTTCCCCTTCCAATAAATTTTATTTGATCTGTATCTTCATTAATGACTTTTGAATTTTAATATGGGATCTTGCTCTTCTTCTCCACTCCTGTTTTATGATTTGTCAACAGGGGATTCTAGCTGAGACAGCAGTATTAGAAACATGGATGTGGAAAGTGGAAAATGTAAAAGGCTGATGTAATGCTCTAATTCCAGGTAGGAATGCTGCACAATATAGTGGAGGTGGTGTTATTTCTGCAGTAATACTGCAAGCCCACGTCTCATGCCTTTGGTGTCATGTCCTACTGGCATGTTGAAAATTTGGGAGGGAAGAGCTATGAAAACACTGAACACCTTGGAATACCTTACCTGCAGGGATAACCTTCAGGGCAGCCCCATCTGTTTAGCTTTAACAGATGTAAACAGATAGCGAGGGTCATTGAATGTAGATTTACAAGAAGCTGCAGAATCCTAACAGGAGAGTTTGGTCTCAGAACAATTCTCTGAAGGTTTTGTTGGCCATCCCTCTTTGGAAGTTTAAATGTGATCTACCTAAAAATCCTATGGTGAATGGGCTCAGGGACATTACATATCATTAAAACTACCAATTAAGACCAAAATCACCAGTCTTGACTCTGGTGGATGGGCCACCTTTACTTAACCTGGGAAAGGAACATATATAAATTATATGTGTTTGATAAATAACATGGTTCTGCTACATCTCCTGAGGATCTCTGGTAACTAAAGGAAGTAGAATAAGAACTCTAAAAATACAGCTTATTTCTGTAAGACCAGCAAAGGCAGCCAAGCAAACACTTCTAGGGATTAAGTGCAAAAAAGAAATGATGTGTCTCATGGAAATAATATTTATAACAGCCAAGATTAAAGAAGTGACCCTGGCCCAGAGGCTATTCCAAGATATTGGGTGATTCCTCATGCAGCTAAATTTCCTGGGAGGTTGTGAGTAATGTTTAGTGGGCATAAGATGCAGTCTCATTTCCTCTGGATAAAAAACACGCTTAAGTGCACACACTGTCAGATTACAGGTGCACTGGAAATGAAAGGGGAAGGCATTTTTCCAAACCCAGTCAGTACATCACTAAAATTCCCTATGGTGATAAAAATTCACCAGAGGGTTTTGCGCTCAAATGTGGATAACTGAACTAAGAATCTTGATGATTTCTTCCCAATCCTATTTTTCCAGATGTCATACTTGGCCTGAGGCAAAATGTCTCAGCATTTCCCATGGGTAATGCCTGGCGCTGTGGGGGATGCACTTCTCAACACAGCCTCCCCAGGACTGCTCACTCCTTGGGCAATCCTGAAATTTCTGCTGTGCTCTCATCTCTTTTGGTATTTTAATTTTGTTTGGTAGCAGGGGAAGGAAACACTGGCGGTGTGAGGGTGGGAGGGAAGCAGTATTGGATAGTGTATCCCCAATTACAGCAATGCCAGCCCAGAGTGTGAGTGTGTGAGCTCTGGTAGTGAGCCCTGTGTGTGCTGCCGTGGTGAAAAGTAAACCCAGTATCCTGATGGCTTAGGCTCACCTCTTCTATGCAACACTGACTTGGATAATGCCTACCAAGGTAACTTTTACACCTTGTTTTGCAAACTTTCAGTCAGTGTTGCTGCACAAGGTGTCTCCTTGCAATTTTCACCTTAGAAGGGCTACATTTTAATAGGGAGGAAACTGAGTCCTGTAACCCCAGCTGTGTGTGATGTGAATGAGTAAACAATGGGAAAACATGAAACTCAACACCAGCTACAATATGAGAACAAATAAACAAACTTGCCCAGTGAAACAGGACAGAATTTTAGATTGTCTTCTAGCTACCAGCATACAAAAACTCGAACAGACCTGACCCAAATCTCTTTGAAATCACTGTATGTTGTTGCCCAATTCCTGTAGTTTTTCAGCATAGATGCAACTGGGTAGGTGACTGCTGCCAGTGTAACAGTTTGGAAAGGAAACAAAACACCCGTCAATCCGTTGGAAAATCCATGTGTGTTCTGCTTGGAGCTCTACACTCAGTGTGACCTCAGTTTGTGTCCTTTATTCACATGGAAATGTTCTTGTCCTTAGCCCAGTTGCCAGGAGTTAATTTCCCAGCAGGGCTCTGCTGTCAGCCTCCTGGTAGCCCTTGCCAAAGGCACTCCCAGTTCCATGTGCCTTCTGTTTGCACCTTGTCTTGGGAACTGTGATCTGCAGCAGACCAAGGGCTAGTCAGATCTTCTGCAATGGATTTTTCTTTGTGCTATTTCCCTGTGCTATTTGTCTCCTATCTTCTTATCTTAAAGCTGATTGTTCCTAACCTCACCTTGAATCTGACACTCCCTTTGTGCTTCTCTCCCGTGCAGTATTGCTATTCTGAATGTTTAAAATTTGGGGTTCTGCTTTCGATTTCGCTTTGCTGTCCCAGTGCATCTTCCCTCTCTGGCATTTAGTTTTCAGGCATAATTTCCTGTGAACCTGCTGCCTCTAAGCCTTGTTCCCACTGGTTCTGCTTGTTTGCTCCAAGGAAGTGCTTTCCAGGTAAAGATTCCATCTGTGGACTAAAAAATCTGTTCAATGCACATATGTGAGAAGTGGGCATGGAGGGCAACCACAGGGCTCATGTGATCAGGGCACATTAATGCGGTTTGTGCTCCAAGTTTCTGCAGCCTTGGTCACTGGGGAATGGCAGTTTCAATGGCTTGTTGGATAGCCTCCAGAATAGTCCTTTTGTGGGACAGCAAATGGCACTGAGAGGTTTCCACGTGGCTCATTCAAATGCCATACACATTTTAATACAACTAAAGCATTGAGAAGACATAGCTACTATATGGGATGTCTGAGACATATCCAAATATGAATTTTCTCACTGCACTTATTTCTTTGGGGTGACAATGATGAGGGATTTCCTTTAACATCTAAAGAGGACACCTGGGCCTGCAATGTTCGTTTTAGAAAGGTTATTTCAACAACAGATATTTTCTTGTCATTATACACAGTACAGTATCTGTTTCCAGAGTCATTGCTTTAGTAAAGAGCCTTTTTATTGAAGTATTATTCATTGATAATGGTCATATTCTTGCTGTTTATTGCCAAATAAATATAACAATAAATGAGCAAATATTCCCTCGTGTGCACGTCTAAGCACCTACAGTCGCTGAAGGTTATAAGTGCAGACAGACCAAAACAGCCAGACAAGAGCTTAGCTCTGCAAAGTGCTTAACTTGCTCCAAGGGTCTGTGTCCACAGGGTCCCATTTGTCACAGGGTCCCATTTGTCACTGGTGCACTGACAGACGCTTTCTGAAGAGGCTCAGACAAGGTAGGAATCAGGCCCAAAGGTGGACAACTTGGATAATATGTGCCACAAATTATTATCCACTCTTTTAATTTCACACATATGGGCACTAATGGCCACCCCACAGGCATCTGCAGCCTCTCATATGCCTTCCTTGTTTCAGGTGTGTGTACAACCCATTCCTGCAGCTCCCAGGGGGTCTGTTATGTTGACATCACTTTGTTAATGTCTTCATGGGAAATGAACAAGAAAGAACCTCGATTCACCTACCTTTTTAATATATATTTATCTATAATATATAGGTCTGGTGGTTTTGTTCTCGGATAAAATCACATAAAGCACTACTTAGGCCCAGGGTTTCTCCAAAGAGGCAGTTTCACATTTTGACCAGTGGAGGCCAGGCTTAACTGTGCGTTGCTGCTTGTCAAGCATCCAAACACCTTGGATCTCTGGCTGTATGAGCTTAGGGTCCCCTGGCCATAGTTCATACCTTTGCTGTGTTGTGAGTTACAAAACATAGGCTCCAGGCCACTGAGTCTTTCCCTATCCCTTAGGTGCTGTAAATATATTTTCTTCAAGTCACGGTGCTGTCATAGAATCATAGAATCAGCTGGGTTGGAAGGGACCTCTAAGATCATCAAGTCCAACCCTTGATCCACTACTGCTGCAGTTACTAGACCATGGCAGTAAGTGCCACATCCAGTCTCTTTTTAAAAATTTCCAGGGATGGAGAATCCACTACTTCCCTGGGCAGCCCATTCCAATGTCTGATCACCCTCTCTGTAAAGAAATTCTTTCTAATATCTAACCTAAACCTTCCCCAGCACAACTTAAGACCATGCCCTCTTGTCTTGCTGATAGTTGCCTGGGAAAAGAGACCAACCTCCACCTGGCTACAACCTCCTTTCAGGGAGTTGCAGAGAGTGAGGAGGTCTCCCCTGAGCCTCCTCTTCTCCAGGCTGAACAGCCCCAGCTCCCTCAGCCTCTCCTCATAGGACTTGTGCTTGAATCCCTTCACCAGCCTAGTTGCCCTCCTCTGGACCTGCTCCAGCACCTCAATGTCCTTCCTGTCTGCAGAAGCTGCAGGAGCATTCTGTAAGTTGCTGTCCTTGCACTTAGGAGATGTATAAAATACAACCTTTGTTAGTGTGTTGGAGGAGCCTTGAATATCATTGTAGGCTGTTCTAATTTCCAATCTGTTGAACTCACATTATACTGTAAAACACTTTGCCAGAAACTAAAGCACTTCTTCGGTTTGTCTTCTACGAACAGGCCATTTAGGATGAAATGCTGCATGAACCCTTGTGTGGTGATGCTGTAAATTGCAAACCAAGTGTATTCCCCCGATGCCCTGCGATACCTCAGACAGATGCACTCCTCTGTAGATTGATGTGTTCCTTCTACTCTTATTGCCACATGAAGACCTGTTTTTTGTGCAGAGGTCAAAGTTACTGCCAGGCAAAAGAGTTTCCAGGATATGGAGGTGAAACCTGGGAGAATTCTTGTTTTTTTTAATGCCCTTGGTCAGTAATCAGATGAGCAACCTATATTTGCAAAATATTCCTCCTAATTTCCTGACAATTTTCTGTCTCACTTGTTTGGTGTTAAACTGGGGAAAGGCTCACTTGTCAAGGATGAAGCAGGTTCTAGAGTGATCTTCTTAGTCCAGTCCTGGGGCTCTCCAGAGTAATCATCAAAGATAGATCCTGCTTGAACGAGGCCGGATTGCACATGAGCATTGATCAGATTATGGATTTTGTAGACTTGACATTACTGCTGAACACAAAAGTGTGCACTTCTTGAATAGTATTTTCTCTCCTCTTTTGTGTCTCCAAAGTGAAGAGAAACATAATATTAATTCAGAAAAAGCAAAATATGGAAGCTAGTGAAAAAAAAAAGTGGATTTTAGAAAATGGTATTAAGTTTCCACCTTAGGAAAAAAAATGTAATTATTTTGGCAATTACTTTTTTCCAAAGGATTAGAAAAGATAGTCTGTTCCATTTTGTAATTTAAAGCAATTAAAAAGGCCCAGTTTTGCAAAAGGACTTTGGTATTGAGAGTTCCTTAGGGATTAGCACTTTCTTCCCAGTTTCCTCTGCGAAATTGCAGGAATTTGTAGTCACAATTTACCTCTTCTACTGATTTCCTGAAATCTGCAATGCTGATGATTTTGAGGTGTCTCCACTGGCCTTCTAGATGTTGGCAGAGACCCTCATGAGGAATCAGAGAACTACATTGACTTGAGCTCTTCTTCCTTGTCCAGGTTTCTGCTGATGAAAGAGAAGGAAGAAAAAACAGGAGCCTTTCAACAGCTCCCTGTCAGTGCTGTATAATCCCTATTCAAGCCTTTAGTAGCTGTAGGCAAGTGGCAGGAGCTCTGCTTGGCACCATTAACCTTGATTGTCAGGTGAGCCTGCAGGAAGAAGAGGCTCTCTGACTTATTGCTTTGACCCTCTAACATGCCAGGTTAGTACTAGTTTAACTCCAGTAAATTCAATACAGTTACACTAGAGATCAATTTGTTCTGAAATATTTTTGGTGCGTTCTTACATAGAAGTGTCAGATATTATTAGCAACAGAAGTTTATCTTGTGAGATAGTATTAGGAACCTGATAGAAGTGTGATTTTGTTTCATACTGGCAGGAAGTATAGGAAATGCTGTTTGAATCTCTTCACAGCATGGATTAGCAAAATTAGACTTGTCTCCTTTGCACTAACAAGCCCCAGAACAGAACGTGAGCTGTTAAATGAAGGGAACTCCTTTCAGACACACATACAAAAAGCCGTGGGAAAAAAATCATCTAGGCTTCCAGGAGGACACATTATTACAGAGTTTGTATCTGTAGGGCATCCACTCTGCAGGCTTTTTTGTGCACAATGACATGACTTTGTGTTTTTATTTACATTTTCTGAAGAGTTCATATGGTGTTGCTATGGGGAATGTTGCAGTTGTCTGGGATACCCTTTTATATTTACATCACACACACACAATTCTGCCTATATATTGACTTGATGCTGTTTGACAATCTGTAACTATGATGGGCCTGTTAACAGTTTGAGTCAGGTTTTAATATAGCAAGAATATTGTTGTATCTTCTTTTTATTTTACCTATTGTTTATTTTTCATTTCTTTGAATTTTGCATGAGTAGTGTCTTTGGAACCCAGACAAATTTGAAAGCTGGCAAATCCTGTTGTCTGAGGCTGCACATAACACTTCTTGCCCTAGGCAAGATTTGCAGAGAAGCTCATTTCTATATAAGCACCCAAAAAAGGGACTAGATTCTAACTCAACCTTCAGGACAGTCAGCCTGGATGCCAGTTGTCCCCTCATCGGGTAGTTGAGCATTTCTGGTAACAGCCCTGGACAGGCATAGCGAACACTTGAAATTTTCCCTGAAATATTTTGAATATCTGCCCTTCAGGCTAAACCCTGAGCTGATGCAGTGAAGAGAGAAACTTTATTAGTTTGCATCTGATGGGCCTTGAAGCTGGCCCAAACTAGTTTCACTTACAAATAAAGTTCAGGTTCTAGTATAAGTTAGGTGAGGACAATAAGCACGAGTTTCAAAGCTGTTTCAAAGCATGTCTCTGTGGAAGTTTGGTTCACAGGCTCTCTGTTCAGACAGTGATGAATAAACAGTGATGTTTCAAAGTATTCCTGGAAATTTCCTCCCACGGCTGTCACCTTAAGCATGTACCATCCTCCGCATGGTTTGTCAGAGAATTGTGTGAGGAAACTCTTGGATTCAGAGTTTGCACCTCAGGCAGCATGGCCTCAGGGTACAATGAGAAAATTGCCATTTTCACCCCAATAGATTCTTTTAAGCTGGAAAGAAGTGGCCCTTCCATGATGTTTTCTATTTTCTCCACTTCTTCCTTTTTTCACCCCGCTCTGCCCCTCTTAGGCTCTTCAAGATACCTGGCTTTCAAATGTCAGAAGGAAGCCTGACACTACAAAGGTTTAGAACTTCATGAAGTTTTCAGAGAACCATTTGAATGCCACAAAAGCATCACTCATGTTCAAATGATGTTATTTCAGTTCCCAATGACTGTGCATTTTGACCACATTCATGTTCTTCATCATTGACTCATCTAAGATGTTCACACCAGACTACTCTTGCTCACATGCATGTTTAACAAATTACTGTCTTTCAAAGGAATTGAATAATTTGACATTTGCTTCCAGAAAACATATTAACTGTCTGTCACATATTATCTGTTATTTCATTAATTATTTATCACTTGTAATCCTTATTTAGGAAATTCTAGTTATTCAGTCATCTAAGAATGGTATCATGCAACTTTTGCCATAATTTCGTAATCATATAAAGTGATGAAAAGCTGTCACTATTCCTGGAAGCTGGTGCTGCTGCCTGCCCATTCTTGTCCCTCATTCTATCCGGTCCCTTCTTCCATCACAAGAACTCACTTGCTCTTTCAGAGAAGGAGGCCAAGAAAGTGATCTAGGTTAAAACCAACACTACAAAGGAATATCTTGTCCTGACAGATGCTTGTGTTGGTGCAGAAAGGAGCTAACAGCACAGGGAGTGTGAGTTTTTGGAAGAGTTTGACTTTGTCTTCTGGTGATCTGTGTAAACTGATTGAAAGTGATTGGGAAAAGGCACTGTAAAACAACTATTACCCATTCCTAAAGAGAAACTGGTGTGCAGCCAAAGCAACAAGTTTGTGACTGCCCTGGATGTCAAACGTGTTTTAACTTCTCCTAGATGCAGTTCTCTGTCCCTGAAGGAAATGTTGGCCTAATTTTATCAACAAAAATTAGATTTATCAAACAATGCCTTTGTCCAGTCCAAGTGGGGACTTTCCTGCTCACAAAAAATGGCTTTGTCCTGCCCCACCCCTTTGTCCCTTGGTGCATTTTCTTGTAGATTCATAACCTGAGCTAATCACAAGGTTGGCAGCCAGGGGGGTGTGTGCCACTGCAGAGAGAGGAACATCACTGCTTATTTAATATGCAACTTATTCAGTAAAGAGCAACATGGTAGAGCATAGGTACAAACCCAGCACACTTTGAGGCTCTTACAAACAAATACAAAGCACAACATCCAATGCATCAACATCTATATGCATATTTTCTACCTATATTATAAGGGTTTGCTGTCAGTTTACCCCAGCTTGGCCCACAGGAGTCATTGTCATTGCCCTCTGCTCCTCACTTAGGAGCCAAGCATTCACTAAATGAGCAAGAGAGTCAATAATGAATAATAACAATGGGGTTAATTATTTTTATTTCTGGGTCAGCAATAGACTGAAACACATTCAGAGATGTAAAATAAAATTAAAAAGAAAAAACAAAACAAAACAACAAACCACCTGATGTGATAGCTAGAAGGAAAAACAAGGAAGTCCAGCGTAGTGCCAATTACTAAATAGCCTTTAGTCTTCCTCCTTAGAGGAAAAGCTATGCTGACAATGACTGATGATCACTGAAGGTGCTCTTAAAACAGATGATTGCATCCTTGCATTTCACATCACTGTAAGAATGAAGATTAACCCATGACCTGTGTATTTGCCCCATGCAGAGTGTTTCTCCAGCTCCTGATGAAACAGGCCCCAGTCTGGCTCATTTTGCAGGCACAGCTCAGCTGCTAGAAGAGCTGGGCTCCCCTGCTTGGTGTGCCTTGTCCTCTCACACTCCTTTTGGTTTTTCTTATTGTCTTCTGGATTGTTGACTTTTGCTTACTTACCTACTTGCCATCCTCCCAATCCTGCCCTGAAGGATGCACACAAGGAGTCTGGTCTTCTATTTCTCTTAACTGTGGGATTAAAAACCAATGCAATATATCTTGACAATGCACATTGTTTTTTGACCTTGAGCAGTTTCTTTGTGAGTTTCATTTTACTGTCTCCTCCTCCAGTAATGTCAAGTCTCTTGAACATTTCTTATCTTCTCTCCCAGGTCTTTTCCTACTTTGTACTTCCAGAATTGTTTATCATGCAGGTAAGGGAAAGCATCAGTTTACTAGAAAGGGAATTATCCATTTAAACATCACCAGTCTGACATGTATTGATTTTATTTTAGTAGGTAACATGTAAAACACATAAATAAAATGCAGGCTTTGGTGGCTTCCTTCTAGGTCAGGTTGCAGCCACTCCATCACTGATACCTGATCATGGCAATGTTCAACAGACTGTGCAACTCATCTCTCCACACTAACCCAACTGCAAACTTTCTCTGAAGATTTTATTTGCATCACACCTTTGTGTGTGTGTGTGTTTTTAGCTCCAAAGGGGTACAATGATACCCCTCCAGCCCTCGATACTGCTGAAGTCTTCTTTGAATTTACTTGCTGACAGTGACTCCAAGCTCCACACACCCCATAATCAGCCAATTGTTCTGTCCATGGCCATTCATCATCCTGGATGTGTGCTTGGGAATGGGAAATTTCAGCACCCAAGCATAGAGACATCTTGGAACTGCTGGGAGGTTCACATAGTGCTGAGAGCAAGACCACAAGTGAGCTCGAAGAAAAGTTGAATGAGCCGTTGTCTTCCCCTTAATAAAAGAAGATGCAGTTTAAGGTCCCTCAGCTGGAAATGCCTCATATCTGCAGGGCTGATGACCCATTAACTTCATCTGCAAGGTGTTTAGGATTAAACCAAAGCACCTGCAGCCCCATCAGTGGGTTAGAGAGTGTTTTGGATTGTCTTTCAGCACAATTTCCCCCTGCAACACAAGGGTAGTGTAATCTTTAACTGCCCCATGAGATCTTCAAGGGGATGATGATTCACAGCTCTGAAAGGGTCTTCCTGGGCATATGGTGGGTGCTAAGGAGAATGTGTTAGTGAGGAGGATTGTCCTTCTTCTGACGACAGCTGAGCTGCCAGCTGTGCTGCCGAGGGGGTGAGTATCTGTGTGTTTGCCTCCTTTGTGGTTGGCTGCAGTTTGTGCTCCGTGGGTGCTGTGTTTGTCCACTTCCCCAGTGCAGAATGGTCTCAGCATGAGGTAGGTGAACCCCTTCCTGACTTTTGCTTTGTGGCTGCCATGTATTTCCATCTAGGTAGTTGGTATATAACCTAGTCTGGAAAAAGAATAGCTCCTTTCTGCAGAAACCTGTTGTACCCTTTATTGCTCTAACTCTGCACCTTGTGCTTTAGTCCAAGTTGGTTGTGAGCCCTGCCATTTCACATGCTGTTTGTGCTTAGCTCCTGACTCCTCGAAATACCTTAATGCTGACCTGCATTTACTGACAATTGAGCTTTTCATGGTTTTGTGGAAAAGTACATGCTGCTTTTGATGCTGAAGAGAATTAATGTAGAAAATCAGCACAAGTGGTGTACCTTTTGAAATCTTAAGTACGAGGCTTTCTTTTCATTTAATGTCTCATTGGAAGTTGCTGTTTTTAAAAATCATTGAAAAGCTTTTTGTAGTGCCACATACATCTTGGAAGGGCTTTTTAAGTATCAATGTAATTCTTAGAGAACCTTTTTTTTTTAATAGAAAAAGTTTACCAGTGCTGTTTTTAAATTTACTGTGAGCTGTGCTGCAGTAAGGCAGATGATAAAATGAAGTGGCTTACTGCCTTCCAGTCAGCAGAAGTTCACAGGTGTTGTCTGTGACCAGACCTTTTTGTTACAAATTGGACTGAGTTCACTGGAGGGAATGAGCTGAAATAGCTGAGTTAACACTGAAAAGGAAAGAAAAAACGTTGTTGGATATGAGGAACTGCCATAAATTTTTGAAGGTGATCACTGTGCAAACAAACCCGTCACCCCCAAATGTCTCTAACTGATTGCAAGACAGCTTCGAAAGTCCAGAGAACTTTGTACTCAGGGTGTAAAATGAAATTTGGAGGCATTTGGCTGACAGAATAACTTAGCCAGATAATTCTATGGGCCGTTCTTGAACCTGGCAGGGGTTGCCCATACTGCTCTTGTGGGCTGTCCAGGGCCTGAATGGGAGCAGCGCATCTCCTAATGGATTCTCTTACCCTTAGTAATGTGTTCTTAGGCATTTTTATTTCTTGACTATACCTAAGAGGCAGTCCAGTCAATATGGCGTAAAGCAGCTCTTTTCTGCTCTTGTTCTGAGAGTAACTGTATTTTAATACTCCACCAGTAAGAGGCCACAGAGATTTCTTGGAAAAAATCCAGGTGATGACAAGTAAAGCCTACTTTAAAGCTGAGTCTTTTTGGAATATGTTTTGAAACCTTGGAAAGTTTTCCTGAAGAAAAGTGCACTTATATTTGGAAAGTATTGTAATCAATATTTTGGTTAAGTGCTCAGGGAAAGGAAAAGAGAAAGCAAAGGAAAATTATATCATTAGAGAAAACTGTGAACATATTTTATATTGGTTTCCATAGAGGATATATAGCTTGGAATATCTTCAGATCTTAAAATACAATTATTTTAAAAGTGAAAATAGGAGTAAATAGCTGATGCTGCTTGGACCATTGCCATTCTATAGGAGCCCAAACTTTTCTAGTCCTCAGGACATGAATCAAAATGTAAAATGATGCATGGGGTGTTGTGAGACTTGCAGTACTGCTTATGAAGGCTGTGGCATGGTCAGACCCTTATTCCAAGTTATCAGCTGACCCAGATCCATCTCAGCCTCGAGGGCTCCGTGCTGTCCCAGTGCCTTCCTCCTGGGACCTTTCCTGAGAGCTTCTGGCAGACTTCATCTCACTTTCTGCTTCTCTCCAAGTTATTCAGCCGATTTATCAGGTGTGCAGCACTTCTTACTCTAGAGGTCAGTATAGTGTTAGGAATGGAAATGATGCATATCCAGTTCTTTTTCCCTCATGAGCTGTTCCAGGGTGAACTCTGAATCGTACTCCTTCCTATATAAGATGGAAGAGAAATTTCATACTGGGGAAATGTATTTGTAAAATCACAACAGCCAATATGGGAAGCTCAGAGGGCGTTAAAGAAAACAATCATTGAGGCTCTTTGTTGAATGGAAGTTATGAATGCACTAGTAGTAATTTTCTGAAGCCATAGACAATAACATAATGTGAGTGGGTGATGGAAGAAATTACATAGGGTGAAATTTAGAGAGCTGACAGCAGCCTATGCATCACTTAAGACCTATTTCTGAGGGCTTAATTGCGGCTTAAATAGCACACAGGCCTCGTGCTCATCTTCTGAGTAGAAACAAATTCTGTCTAGAATGAGTACCATGAGCAGAACACAAAGTGTAATCTGATCAGCTGTAAAACTCCTGCGCTGGGGAAGGGGTGCTCTGTACTGGGAACAGATGTGGGCAATACAGATTTATGTTGTAGCACACACTATAAAGATCTAATGCTGTGTTTCGCCATGGGATGCACTGATGTGACTCCAAAGAGATGCCATGAGAATATCAATCTCTAAACAAATGGGAAAACTGAGTAATGAGCAGACCAGAGGCATTGTGGTAATCTACTCCATTTGTGTGTGAGCTGTGTAGCTGATAACACCAAAACAATCCCACTTACAAGTGCTTCAGAGGCATTTACTTCACTTTTGGGATGGCTTTTTGCAAGCATTCAGACTTGGTGGCATGAATGTTTACAAAAGTAAATTTTTAGCTTTGTTGTGTGTCTATATAAGAGAAATCAGAACTGGGTGGTCATGTGTGTCTTTGCTACAAAATAAGTTGCATGCTGGTTAGTAAGAGAAGAGAAAGAGCTCTGTACAGGCTCTATGAGAGGATTCAAACTTCCAAGACACTTTGCATAGTGCATATTGAACACTTGGTTCTTCAGTCAATTCTCAGGATGTTTTTCAAAAACTGTGATGGGCAGAATTAAAGCTGAACGAATTGAACTCTTCTTTATCTTCACATACTTGTATTTCTTGTAATATTTAACTTTTTCTTTGCATTTCCTGGACTTAGGATTCTTAGTTTTGAGATAATCAATATTCCCTTGTAATTTATTTTGTCATATGTTCCTGATAAGTGTTTTCAACTTGAAGTCCTAATAAATGTTATTTTTGTTAAAACAGAAAATGTAAATTGAAATAGTCTCCTGATAGCCAGTTTGAAAGCAGAAATACAAATGAAATATTAGGACTACAGTAATAGCACTTTTCAAAACACAAAGCTTGATGGATTTAACTGTTTTCTTTTTAATTAAGAAGCAACCTGCAAATCATTGCTGTTCTCTGGAAGGAGATCTGTTATTCAGATGTCTGCTAAATTGTTTGCATGAATTCTATTCTGGTTCTGGGTTTGTTCACAAATTGTCTACTTTTATTATTCACAATGTGTGATTGGGCATGTGGTATATTTTCTGCTCTCTGGTTTAATGACTGAAACATTTTGACAGGGAATAGCAAATGGTAAATGACAACTAGAAAACAACATGCAACTTGGGGCATTTGCACTCCCTCTCAAGAATATTAACAGTCAGAAGAACACTGCTGAAGCCTGGGTAGTCTGACCTCTATGAATGATAATGATTCGCATCTCAACCATTTTGTTACAGATGTATTTCAGTCAGTTTGTCATTTGTCCAGACCCGTTAAGTCTGCAAGCAAAATCATTGTCTATGAATGATGCGTCTTTCAGTCAATCCAACCCTTGATTTACTTGTAAATAAAGTCTAATTCTGAAACCTGGCTACAGGGGAGCAAGTTTTCTCATTTCCATATCCGGACGATAAACTAAAGTAATATTCTTCTGTCCTCTAGGGCTGTTGACACAGAGGCAGGTACTGTATTCTTGTTCAAAGAGTTATAAACGTGGTGCTAAAGCCAGTTTGTCTGTACATTAGCATTAGAAACACTGCATTTCTGAGCACTAAGTTAAGGTCATTTAAAGATATCCTGATACTTTTATTCAAGTATAAGAATTGGTTTATTTTATTTGATAAGCCTCATTCTCTGTTTCCGTGCAAAACCCATCAAGTTTCTTCACTTCTTCAGTTTGGCAACTGAAAAACACTCCTATTCTGGTTCAGAAGGTTTTGATATGGTGGATGGTGTGATTCTCACACAGAATATGTGCAGCTTTTTTTTTTCCTCAGCCTGGGGTTCTTGAGCTGTATGAATGATTAAGATTTCATAACACTGCAGGCAAAATTTTTCCCTTGATCCATGCTGTAGATATCGTTTGCATTGTCTGCACACATGGTACTTTCATTTACATCAATGGGAATTCCACATGCTGAATAAGGAAGAAATATTTGCATTCTGGATAAGTGCCTTATTTGGCCTCTTATTAATACTTACTCTGGCAAAGCTCCTACTGTCTTTGATCTTGTTGGAGAGCTGCCCGCTGGGTTTGGATCCTTGGTTTGAAAAGTTGCTAAATGGCATTTTAATGGCAGGGGTCAGCAATGATTGCCATACAATTTTTCTTGCTTTCCCCAACACAAAGTTATCATCTGAAGTAAGTCAGTGCAGTTCTTTTTGGAAGATTAATAGTTCTCCACCAGTAACAGATTTTCCACAAGCCAGAAAGCAGCACACCCACTGATGAGTTTATCATTTGAACTTTGAATCCAGTCAGGAAGTTGAGACGTAAGCTCTTCCATGGTGGTGATTTGTGGTATATTTCCAGTTTTCAGGGTCAGGTTATTAACCAGAGTAACAGTGATATAAGCACATGTCGTAGAGAACATGAATCAGAGGAAGCATCTGACAAAGACTTCACTGTGCAGGCAGCTTTCCTGGGAGGCTGTGAAAGTCTGACATGTGTCATGAAGCTCCAGGTGTCAGGCTGGAAAATACCACAACTATTAACAACCTGCATGTGTGTATATAAAACTTTTCTTGGCAGCGTTTTTGGTACTCAGAGGATTTTATGCTGTGGCCCGTAAGGAAGGATTTCATTTTCCTGTAAGATATACAGTTTCTAGAGTTTTTCTTGCTTTTCCCTATCAAACTGAGGGAGAAAACTGGTGACAAGAAACTAACCCAACTACCTGTGCTGAGTAACTTGTAACTTTTACATAGGAGACATGTTTCCCACTTTGTATTTAGTAACAGTGCTCTGGGTTGCTATTAAAATAAAGATATCAAAAGAGCATAATTGTCCGAAAAATTCTAATACTTGCCCTGTCATCCTGAGAGTACTGAAATGTGAAGTATTCTGGGGTAAAACCTGTGCTGTAAAAGATAAATATTATTTGAGCTGTGCCAACACTGGAAATCATTACCCATAGAAAATCCTGATATTCTGACATGTTTCTGTCCTGAACTGAAATAAATATTGAAAATATTTATGGACAGGGAGTTCTGAAGAGCACTGTAGTATGGAAATATTTAACCTTTTGTTTAGAACCAGTGTAAAGCTATAGGCCTTGGGAACGTGTTACGGAAAACGTGGTTCAGGTGTCTCTTGCCTCTATCCAAGTGCAGGATAGTTTTGCAGCATGGTATATTAATCACATGCTATACTCTTTTTCACAGCTTCCACAAAGTATTAAACACGGAGAAGAAACCAGAAAGTGCTTCCTGAGGCAAATTCCAGTCTGGAAAAGATCTGCTTTTGTTGTGGTTTTTTGGTGATTTTTTTTTTCCTCCTCTCTTTGCAAATCACTTTGAGGAAAAATCTCCCAGTCAAATATAATAATAATAATAAATGTGGAATTCAACTTCTTATTTAATAGTTTTTACTCAGAGTTAAGGTATGGTAAGTTCTCCTTCTATCTGTGTTGTAAGGATCTGTTCAGACCCACTGTGATAGAGGGAAAGTCTGTCTTTTAACTGTTTATTCAAAATAATGCTGCATCCCCCCTTCAGTAGTGACTCTTACTGAGGTGGATGTAGGCTGTGAGTTTGAGGGTAATTCCTATGCAGTGAAGTCACACAAGTTTTGTGGATCAGGTGAATAACATGGGAGACTTAGAAGTACTTGCTGTGGGCTTGAGAGAAGAAATATTTCTTTTCTATTCTGGTGGCTTGAGCCATGCCTGTGGTCAGGAGGTGAAGCCCTTAACTGTCAAGGACCTGTCTCTCTCCTCTTCTGCGTGGTAACTCTTCTGCTTTCCACCTCGGAAGAGAAGGTAGTCCACATTGAGGAGCTATTTTCATATATTTAGATATTAAAATAATAGCTCCCTAAATAAAATACACACAAGAAAAGAAATTCTACATATTGCATGCAGTTAATTCTGTGCATTATAAAAGGGAGAAATGGAAGCCGTGGGAGAAGAAACCCATTCTCAGGAGTGTCCTTGCTCCTCTGAAGGCTTTGCTTTAGCCACTAGGTGATGCAGCAGCTTTTCTTTGTGTCCTGGGAAGTCGTGGAGGGAGAAGCTTGGAGAGTCTGGCATATGAATTAGGAATGAGTAATTGGAGAAGATCCCCACTCCTCTAGAAGCAATACAGACTAAATAATAGCCCTTGGAAAACTAACGAGATGATAGGATTTCCAACTTTACGTTTTCTAATTGCTTTAAATGAAACCCCATTAGAAACAGCTGGTCTGATTCTCAACTGATATAAATTGTCATATATTTTTAGATTTAAATAGCACTCGGCTGGTCTACCCCAGATGTAAACTCTGGCTTAGATTGTGTGATTGCTATCAGCTTGGAATGGAAACTTCAGCGCTACTTTTACAGGCAAATTTATTTTAATGTATTATCAGGAAAACCCAGCATATTTCCAGGTATTGTGTATCTGAAAAAATAATCACCAGTATGAGACTGCTAAGAAGACAGTTAAAGTAATGCACAATGTCCACATGATCACTGCTCAGGGCAGCGAGATGAAACTCGAGTCCAAGCCACATGCTGGTAACAGGTAATCTAGGGCTGGATGCTCTGAGCCAAGGGTGTCTTCAGCTTCCTGAATCCAAAGAAAGAGAGAGACTTTGTATTTTTCAGTGGCTGCTGAGACCCACACAGAACTGGGAATACATGGAGTGAGGTGGTGGAAAATAGTTTTTTATTAAAAAATAAAACAAATTGTATTTAAACAGATTTAACCCGTGAGGTATTGCAATTCTCATTTGAAATTAACAAATGATTTGTTGTTCATGCTGGACCAGATTCTCATCTACTATAAATTCAGATGAAATCCTAAATCTAGGTCTTAGTATTTCCTCTTCATTGGTATTTGGATGACTGTTGAACAGCCCACTGCTAAAGCCCTTTCCAACAGCGTGGTTTTTATAGATTTTTTTCACCTCTGTTGGAAGAATTGTCTTACTTCTGGATCTAAGTCTTGAACGAATTGAGTCTTGGTATCTGAAGTCTGCACTGATGCAAAATTATGGGCATGAGGAGGTTTACTTGTCTCTTCTGTGGTGTGTTTGTTTTCTAAAGTAGGAGGAAAAAAATACAGATAGAGAGGATAAAAGAGGGAGGGAGAAATATTTTCCAGTAACCATGAGATAACCACTGATCTACAGTAGATAAGATTTTTATGGGCAATAGGTCTATTTCTGATCTAACTTAAACTAATTTCAGAGAACTCAATGCCAATATACCTTGCTTTAAAAGAAAGACTTTAAATGAGCTCAATCAAGGAATGAAACAGCACTAAAGTTCTTAAATATTTGAAGCTGTGGGACTTATTTTTAGGGAATAATTGTCTGAAAGAATCGGATTCCAGATTACTTTCTAAATTAATGACAATTTTCCTGCATGTTTGTTGTTTTACAGAATTAGATAAGCAAGCAATATCGAGCTTTCTGAGTTATAAAGGTTTAGAAACCTAAAGCCCTGTGCTATAGACATCAATATAAATATATTTAGCAATAAAGGATTGTTATGTTAATCTATATATTGATCAGTTAAAATTATTAAAAGAGGCCCTATTCAAAAACACAGTTTATAATGGGACATTAGTTGATTAAAATTTTCACATTACAGATGACAAATATTCTTTCATAGTAAAAGATTAGGTTAAAACTAGGAAAATTCTAAAAATACGATAGACTTGTTGCTTACATGTCTCTCAATGCAGACAGTGTAAACCACTGTTCATGTTATTGCTATTTACATATGACTATTTCCTATCATCTGTTCCATGTTAGCCTTGCCACAGTTCAGTGTTTGAATCGCAGCCACGGCTGGAGACTGTTTTGCCAGAGTTGTTTCCACTGCAGTTTAAAACATATGAGGTATTATTAAAATTGACCTTAGTTTTTTTAAATTAGTTGTTCTGTCAAAATGTAAGTTTGGGGATGCATTTTATTTGCCCTGATGGAAAACATGAAGGCGGTGTACAGGAAATCAAGACTGGGCAGAAAAGTGCAAAACAAGGGACTGTGTAAAGGGAAAGCCCTAAGTGAAGTTGTACTCAGTTGATTTCAGTACCTTAGAGGTCATGTTCTCAGGCTTTCGTGTCCAACTTTAGTGGTTAAAATTTATTTCCTTGAAATATGGAGGCCAAAGTTCTCACATAGTTACATCCTTCCAAGAGAAGTTTCAATCATTAATACTGTAAAACCTGTTGTAAAATGGGGAGGGTGACCGAGCGAAGGGAAAACACACTTGCATATATTGGTAAGATTCTATTCCAGGAAAGAAAGTAATCAAAATTGACATCACCTGGCCATCTGTCCCAGTAAAAACTGCATTACATTCCAGGTTAAATGGATCTAGAGGCACTATACCTTTTTCTGGACATATTTAGTGAGATTTTTTTTCACTTGGAGATTATGTTAATCTATTGACAACCATGTTCTTGAAACTAGCTGAATTGAATATGGATACACTTAAAATTCAGAAATATTTGGTCGTTTGCTCCTCCTCCTCCTTTTAAAAATTTATTTTACACTGATGAATGTTGATGCTTTTAGTGAAGTTTCATCAGATAGTTGCTGCTATTGCTAAGATTTTTCTGCAAGTGCTATAGAAGCTGATATTTATGTTCATTCAGTTCAGACACTTCAGCTGATAGAAACTGTCTCTCTCTTGCTGAAAGCAAATGAGTTTTGCTGATATGTGCCAGAGTTTGTGGGTCTGGAGAGCTGTGGAACTGATTTTCTACATGTGCATATCATCGTTTTTGTGTAAAAGCAGGGAACAAGGAGAGGAAGGAAAAGAAAACACATTACAAAACATCGTTCCGTACTTCATATCTGTTTCCTTCTATCATTCTCAGAAGATTATCCTCTCTGTCATGGATGAGAAAGACAAGTACAGTTTATGCCAAAATCTGGTAATAAATCTTCTTGCTTATATTGCTGCTTCTAGCTCTTTTTCTGGATACATTTTCAGAGTAGCTGCCAATGCCACTTGAGTGAGTAGGTCTGAGGAGTGAGAATCTGAGTGAGATGCCTGCTTAGAGGCAAATATGGACCCTTTTAAATCACAAACCTTGTACTGTCCTTTATTTTAGGACCCAAACTGGAACATACATCTTCCAGTATTTATTGGCTTTCCATTGTGGGGAGGCTGACTGTAGCTGTATATAGCTTTTAGTTTCTTTAATTATACCAGGTTTTAATCATCTAGGCTGAAGTTAGAAGATACACTCAAGACTTCAAAACAGTTAAGGTCTAGGAGCCATTCACTCCAGCACTATCACCAGTAAGGGAAGGTCTGGATTTGCTTCCTTGGTAGCTGGTAACTTCTGATAGCCTTATGTGAATAATTCATGTGACAGAATGCAGAGACACCGCAGCTTGACCTGTTTTCCCTGTGGAAGGAGAGGCTGCCTGCTTTGGGAATACCAAACCTCTCATTCATACACGTCCTTCATGCTGAGTGAAGGCCATGGGAGTACCTTCTGGAGATGCTTTCCTAGTCTGCTCAGTGTTCAAACGGAGAATTTACCAGGACCTCCTGTGTGCACCTAAGCCCCACTGAGGATGCTCCCTCGTTCCTCTAGGGTTCAGCCTGACCTCTCTGCTGCCGTGGCAGCTCCACTGACGTATGGGAGGCCATTCAGATGCTGAGCCTTCTGCCACTAGGCACCAAAAGGCTCAGTTTTCAAGGCCCTGTCAAAATTTCATATGGAAAAGTGTGGAAAGTAATTACCCTAAAAATGCAAAGGAACAAAGGGGTTTTTTTTTTCTCTTTTAATCCCCTTGCATCTCAGTTTTGCATCTGTAAAACGACAACAATATACTGCTGCTCATAAAAGTGAAGATGTGTCTTGTATTCCTCATGAATCATGCAAATGCTGTGTGATGTCCCATATTCTAGTTAAGTGTACAAGAAAACAAGCAGTGCTATTGTCAGAGCTCAGCCTTGAGAGAGGCATGAGGGAAAAGGCTGAGAGATTTTTCCAAGTGAAGATATCTAAGGAAAGAACTAATTGCTCTTTCTGCAAATGATTTCCACCCTCTTCACTAAATAAGCAGGGGATCTTGAAGAAAGATGATGTGTCAGAGAAGGGCAAAATTTATATTCCCATGCATAGCAGAATGGAATGAAAATAGTGATATCTTTGGTGTTTCTGGACTTTCTGAGTATGAATTAAAATGAGATCTGCAAGTACCTTTGCTGCTGACTTCAAGCTCCAGGACTGACATGGATGAAATGGTACAGTGAAATAGGTATTGGTGGCTTTGGGGGATCCACTTGCTGGTAAAGGTGACTATCCTAAATTCTCCTTTTGTAGCAGCCTTCTTGTGGCTACATCTCTACTTGCGTTCAAGTCTGTGCTCAGAGTATGTGTGCAACCAGGGCCCCAGTCCTGGCTGGTGACCACACTGGCAGCAGAACCTGAACCTCCCTTCCCTGTTGGGATTCATGGCATTGGAGAGGAGAGTCACACAGCGGAAGTGTGAGCACCAGGGGACAGGGTGGGATGTGAGGTAGCAACAACATGACCATGACGGTTTGTAAGGTAGGAAAGACTCCTCTCGTTTGGCAGACCTGGTCCTGTGCTCTCTCGGGCTCCCATATCACACAATCCTTTTCATAAATCCAGATACATTGCCTGTCTGGTGCAGAAATGTTTTATTTCCCTCTCAAGTGTTCTGCTCACACAATGGAAAGTTGTGACAGCGTAGGTATCCTTGAGCCTGCTGAAGTGAGGCCGTTCCTGTTGTGCTGATACGAAGGCCACAGACAAGAAGAGAGGTGGTATGACTCAATCTTATTAGAAGGTATTAAACTACTTCATCTTTTATCCCTACAAGCATAACCCGAGGACAGATGTGGGTGGCTGTAATGTTGCTGTCTCATTTTTCTTTTGTATTTCTGTTGCTCAATAAACATTAACACACTGTAGGAGAGTTAGAGATTTTATTTAGCTGGAGCTGTAAAAATGCTTCTTCCCCTCAAATTTCATCTCCTTTTTTCTCTTGTTTCACTGATGACTGGCATCATCTGTTCATCTCCTGGAGGGTTTGAACTCTGTTATTATGATTGTCTTTTGCTGCCCTTATTTTCTGTGCACATATTCTGTATTCCCATTGTTTTAGATTAAATAAGCCCAAATTCCATCCCTAGACTTAGCAAATTCAAGCCTCAATATGGGGAAGAACATTCTTAATTTTTAAGATGGGAATTGTCTTGCTGGCTTGGGAATTTTTGAGACTTTTTGAAAAGCAGTGATATTGTTTCCTGTACGATCTCAGTAGATCATCTTCTTTCATTTTCTGCTTTTCTCTTCATGTTCTCATCTGCCCGACACACACAGCTCATGGTTTAGCACCTTGGTTTCACAGTTCATAAAAATTGGCCTAGCCTTGCAGTTTTCACTTGAACAAATATTTTTTTACACTTACCTAAATTATGATCAGGTCCCAAAACATTGGGGTATTCTAACTATAACAGCAACTGCCTTTTTCAATGTAGATGACTTCTTTCCCCACAAACCTCTGAAACAAATTCTGTGTGAAATTAAGCTCTGACCTAAGATGTAGGGAGAGAAGACTTCTGCTTATGGCGATCTTCTGCTGGAATATATTCTTATGCCAAATGCAAAAGAAATAATTTTACAAAACAGAGAGATGAGACTTGTTGTTTCAAACTACCTGATTAAAATATGCTGAATTTTTTTTTAGAAGCTTGTTTTCCCTTCTTTTACTAAACCTCTGAGGCAATTCAGTGAATTTGATCTGCATTTGCAGATTATTTCCGTTGAGAAATAAGCCCTTTTTGTGAATAAAATATTTGCCTGAAAAATTCTTGCTTGGCTCTGGCAACGTGGCATATGGGCCTGTGTAATTCCTCTCTGTGGGATGTGTTTAACCCTGGGTGACAAGCATACTGTCAGTGCTTAGTAATCCTCAGTGGAGAATGCATCAGGAATAATGGTTTGGTTCTCAGGATCCCAGCTCATTTTATACTCACCTGTGATGGACCCTCACCCAAGGAAGATGTGTTGCCTCAGGGGCTCGTTCCCAGGTGCAAATATCTCTTGTAGCTGAAAGTTTCCTTTCACACTCTCCAGCCTAAGAAACACATCCACAGGGAATTCTGAACTGCAGAAATGTTGCTGAACCAGGCTTCTTTTAAAATTCCTTACTGCCTCCTTGTTGCTGATTACCCTCCCATGGAGAGGGGGGAATGGCATAACATTTTGTAGTACACTGGGGGAATGATGACCACAGGGTTCCATGCCCCTTAAGAACATTTCTGCTGTGCTATGTTGGAACTGTTTTAACTATAGGTCCAGTCCTACTTTAGAGTTATGCTAATATATTAATTTTAATGACTGAAGAAATGAAGGATACTTGGGTAGCTGAAGATCTAATACAATATATAAGACTGAATGAAAAATAAATTAATTTTAAATGGTTTGCAGACATACAAAAGGTTCACTCACTGCATATAACATGCTCAGTAAAATAATATCCTTTAATGTGCTGAACTCTTCATGCTTTTCATGAAGCTGCATCTAATTGTACTGCTCAGAGTTGACTTATTCTGCCACTGCCTTCCTTTGAGAAAAATAGCATTTCAAGACATGACTAGCAGTCTAAGTAGTCATTAATTCTTAATTAATTCAGAATCAAAATTAAAATTCTGCACTGTATACATCAACCTGAATACCATACACAATACATACGTTCAGAAGAATGAGCATAAATATAGGTGAGGACTAGTGTGTATGTACGTATGTATCTAGACCTGAATATGAATATACAGACATACCTGCATGCCTGTGCCAGAACCAATGATGGGACATCTTGATGTCTGCTTCTGAGGAAAATTCAACTTCATCAGTCCTGTATGCCTTTGATTTTCCCATCTGAAGTTATAAATAATGAAATCTAGAGGAGGCTCTTTGGGCATTCTTCTACAGCAGAATATGAAAAGAAAAAGTGTCTTTGAAGGAAGCCTTGACTTCACTAAAAATTGTTTGTTAACATAAGAAGGAAGTAAATTAGTTTAATCCATACACAATGTAGTACAGTGAGAAATGACATGAAAACCAAATGAAAATGGCTGTGACAAACTATCTGGATGATGGGGATAGTTTCAGAAGAAATGGAGCATGGGATGTTCAGCAAGGGGCTGGCCTCTTTAGAAGGTGAGAATGAAATAATTGTTTAGGGTCTAGGCTAATAAGAAGTTTCAAAACCCTGAAAAGACATGATTGAATACATTCCTTTTGAAGATCTGGAACTGAACCCAAAGCCTATTTGGACATTTTAGCACATGGCAGGTTACATTAATTTTAAAATCCATCCTTTTGCAGCCTCTGAGCATCAGACTGAGCAGCTGTTTCTCTCTTTTTGTCCTTTCTCTTTTTGCCAGGACCTGGCATTATTTATCCCTTGGGCAGCAGTCACTGTAAATAGGTTTCCTGACCCTTTGGAAACTGGAGGAGAGTGGTGTCCTAAAATTTAAAGCTTTTAATGAAGAGCTTAGGAAAGGAATCCAGCCTGTTCAAAGGCCTTTCCACCTATTTATTAGACACAGAGCTACACAGAAATCAGCAGCTGTCAGACTGCCAGCTAAGAAGACAATACAATTCTTTCTGAGCCCCTGACCAATTTTTGTTCATCTCTGGAATTGGTTATTCCTGCCTCTTGCATTCAGTCTCTTAGGGAAAAAAAAAAAAAAAAAAAGACAGCTGAATTTAAAACTATAATATCAGTGCAGCTCTGGCTTCTGTGCTGGTAATCAGGACACAATGTACTGCTGAGGATGCACACTGTATTATGCAACTCATTCAGCCTGTAATTATCCCTGATTCCCCTCCTGTGGTAGCAGAACAGCCACAGACACTTACGTGACCGTTCTGGGCTGTGCGGCTCCTGCTGTTCGTGAACTGCTGAGATAACAAACTGTGCTGGTGGTGATGAGCTGGCCTTCAGGGATACAAAGGCCTTTAAAATTCAAGTTAATTTATTTTTAGTGTTCTCATGGACATGTCAAATATCTAATGTTTACGGCCCAGGAGCAGGATTTGTACTGTTGAGATCTTATAATATTCCCTGGTGCTAAATGCTGGAGTGTTTTAAACCTTTCCTTTCCTCTTGGTTCTTCAGTTGAAGTTGGTCTAGGTAGCTGTGCTGCTTGAAATGTTAAATGGTTCCAATATCTTTTCAATTTGGGGTTGTTCAGAGGTCAATGGAGTGATGGATTAAAGTGGGGGGGAAATGCATTATATTGACTGAAAGTATCTACTGGCAGTAAGAAAAACAAGTGCAGTAGTAGGTATGGCCAGAACAGCTTGTTTGATTTGCAGGAGCAGTTCCCATCAGAGCTGTGCTTATACTTCAGCCTGGTATGTGGCACTGTTCGTTGGAAAGTCTGGGGGTCAAACTCAGCTGCCTTTCTCTGCCCCAGAGAGAAGGAAGTGGGTGGGCAAGGAGGCATCCGGCAGGGACTTGCTGCAGCAGCAATGCCCATCACAGCAATGCCCATCACAGTACTGTGTCTGCAGCTGGTGGCACAGCCAGCTGGGGAAAAAAGACCAGAGATGCCATACTATGACTACCTTCATCCTCCTGTCCTTATCCAGGTACAGTTAATCCTGTCCTTTGCTGTCTTACTGGATTTCTGCTATAAACATACCGAGATCATCAGCCTGTTTCTTTGGAGAAAAAAACCCAAACATAACCAACACTTCCTTTCAACCTCATCCAAAGCTGCCTATGTCAGTGGAAGCCTTACTTTCCTTGAGGGTCTTTGGATCAGGCCATCAGTGTGGGATGTGGTACACAGGACTTTCTGTAACTTATTAAATAGGCAAAATTGGTGCACCCTTTCAGAGGAGAGGGTGGGGAAAAAAAGTACTAACAGAGATGAACACAACCTTGTGTAATTTGAGCTCCATGAAATTCAGAATGGTTTTCTATGACTCTGAAATATTTAACCTTATTGATTTTCATTTTCTCCTGCTGGATTTCCAAATTGTACAGTTCCAATTATACTTGAATGTGTTGGTTTGCATATTTGCAAGAAAAAAAAGGTAATAGAAGTGTGAATGCCTGAATTATA
Organism: Pseudopipra pipra; assembly: GCF_036250125.1. Taxonomy (NCBI): domain Eukaryota; kingdom Metazoa; phylum Chordata; class Aves; order Passeriformes; family Pipridae; genus Pseudopipra; species Pseudopipra pipra. The sequence goes on along the minus strand of NC_087558.1, from coordinate 6,968,518 downwards.
GCTGCACTGCCTTAAAAAAAAATTCGTACAGAAACCAGACCTGCCAAGAGTGTGTACCTATGAACCCAGCAAAGACACCCTTACACATGCTCCTTCTGTGGGTATAATTATGGTATTTGCCTTTTAAATCTCTACACGTTCCAGCACGATGATGACTGGAATAATAATTGAAAAATTTCATGTTACCTAGCAATGAAGCAGTTTATACCTTTACCAGTGTGTTCTAATGTTATGCCTAATAAAAGATGACAAGACTTGCTTTAAGTCTTAATCCGTCAGCAGCACTATAATCTACTGAGGTGAGCTGTATTTGCCTTCTTGCACAGATAAACAGCATAAAAATTGGATCATTTGGAGAAACTTTGAAGCAACGTTCTGAAACAGTTACTGTGTATGCCAGTTTCCTTTTGTCCTCTGTACCTGGCCCAGCTTCAAAAAGTGCCTCTTCACTGAGGAATGTCAGGTTCTGGTAATTGGGGATGATTTCTCTTTGAAGAGGGAGGTCACCTTTTCCCCTCTGTGCTGAGAGGGAGGAGCACATCAGAGGCTAGGAGACCAGCCATGGCTTCCACAGATATGTTTGACCTCTCTGTTGGGCCATGGCCAAAGGTGAGGTGCAGGATATCTATTCTTTTTCATCCACATTCCTTGCTATGTCATTGGTCAACCCTTCTGGGCAAGGACTGCCTCCCTCGTGATGCCAAATGAAAATGTAGCAGCAGCCAGAGCTTTGTCAGTGATAGTCAGTTATTTCTCAAATGCAAGACATGGCCCCTTCCTTTCTTTCCTCCAAAAGCACTGGTTGGAAAACATGAACCCACAGAGCCTGTTTACATCTGTGCTTAGTCATCTTTGGTATCATTCCTTAAATTAAAGCTATGGACAGTAACTTCACGTGTCAGCAACATGATCTAGTCACTGTAGAGCTCCAGCTCCTTTAATTGGTCCCCAGAACTAAGGATGTACTTTTAGAGAAGCATATGAAAGGTCAATTAATTTTCCCAAACCTTAATCTTGAAATATCTATGTTTATTTGACCTTCCAGTTCAGTCAGAGTTGGCGTGAGTTCAACCTCCAGCTAAATGAATGCTGCCTATTGATTTCACACAGACTTACACCGGTCCAGAGATATCTAAAAGGCATTCTTTCAGCTTTCTGAGGCTTATAAATTGAAGTATTATAAGGCTGCCAGGTGTGAGTTACCTGGACAAGACATCACAAATGAAAGTCCTTTGTGTGGAGTTTTCTCAAAAAATAATATTTTTCAGGTGGTAGAGTCAGATCCTGGGTTAGAGGCTCTGATACCTGTGGCAGCCTAGGCCATTGGTTGATACCTTTGTCTCAATTTTCATTTCTGTGCATCTGTTAGAGCAAAACTGATCAAAAGGTTTTGGGTAATGCCTAAATATTGAAAAGTTTCAAAAGAACGTCAGTCTCCTAGCAGAGAAAAAATAATCATTTTTTCCCATTTAAAAAATATAAATGAGGAATTTATCCTGGAGTTTTCGTTATGGAAAAGACATTGATTTCCTTGTGTGGTCCTTGAAGCATAGGATCTTTGCATTGCATTGTCACACTTTCTGGGAAGTGGCTGCATTTCAATGGCAAAGAGATTATACAAAGCATTGAGGATGCTCTGTGTTGTACCTGTCCTTTATATAATCAGTGAAGCTGGTTAGAGTAAAACGAGTGGTGTTTAGGCCAGTATGTAGTAACTGAGAATGTGATACAACAGACCTGGAACAGATAATCTCTTATTTATTTTTTAGCTGTTTAATTCAGTGAATTTTCTAACTGCGCATGTTACAGCAGCAGTTACATACTTGGCCTATTTAATCTTCTTGCATTTTTAGTATAATTGTCCCTTCTTGAACACAACTATAAAAAGCTACTTATTCTTTCTCTCAGTTTCAATACATGGTTTTAACTTTTAATCTTTTCTCAAATGACTCACTTTTTTAAATTGGAACAAGACATTATTGTGTATATTTATTTCATTCCTTTGGTGAATTTTGAAGCCTCAGGAGGAATTACATTTTGCACTTCTAATAATTCTTGGGTTTAATCTATATACTATGTCTTAGTCAGTCATTCTTTACATCGATTGCTGCAACCCTCTTCACCAATTTGTCCTGAATACAAAGTGGTTTACTCCATTATCCTTCCAGTTCAAGTTTTATCCTCTACGTAATCAAAACAAGCTGACCAGCCCGCCCACGGGAAATAGTTACCTTCATGACTTCAGCACAGGTTTGTGCCTTTGTCCCTTCAGTACCTGCAAGGCTACATCTAAAGGAGTGAGAAATGCTCCAAAAATTGCCATGTATCCTACAAGAAACAAAACTCCTGTCAGTATGTCATTTGCAGATGACATGGCAGCACAGACCTGCTGGTCATTAAACACCTACAGGTGATATCCTGACACTGCCTAGCCATTAAAATGGCTGCAAACTCCATATTCAGGCAATTTTCCAGGGTAGGTCTGCTTGACTTTTTTCTCCCCCTTCCCCCACCCCTCCATTCCTTTTTTTTTTTTTTTTAAGCTTCTGAAGTCTTTTAAATACTTACTCTGTTTGATTGGGGGGTTATGATATCTTTTAATAAAATTCAAGCTCACCCTTAGAACTACATATCTCAAAGAAAGTCTTAAATTATTAAATTCATAAGGAACTTATTGAACAGTATGTTTGCTGAATGCTACAACATTATTAAGCAAAGGTTAACGATGTTTGTTGGCCAAGTAATTTGTACACAGTGCTGTAGGAGCTCAGTAAAGTTTTTGTCAATGTTATTTAATACATGCAAACCAACTGCTCTTTTAGTTGTATCGAGCTGCTGAATTTTCAGCAGCCTAGAGGCCAGTGAGGGCTGTGAGTCTAGAACTATGGCATTAACAGTTTAGTGCTTTCATGAAGCTTTGGAACTGTTCAGAGATGTCACCAAACACCTATCTGTGATGTAGGTGGAGGCTGGTCAGCTTGGAGAGGTGTGAGTTGGCTCCAAGTATGATTTCAAAAGATCCTGTGAAAATGGTACCTTTTTTTTACTCTTGTTGAATAGCTCCACTGTGGAGAAAGAGACTCTGGTTTTTATGTTCTTGGAAGAGCCAGGTAACAGCCAGGATGTGCTGGGAGCTACATGTCAGCTGCCTCATGAAAAAAAATGATTTTTGGAAACAAGCAAAAGATTAGAACACCTAATTAAACACTAGACAGGTAGTGGTAGATCTACTTGGCTCTGGTGTGAGCAGTAGGATCTTGTAAGCTGTGAAAGATACTCTCTGAACGTTCATATGGAGTATATTTAAATGTGAAGTGTGGTCTGGCAGAATGAACCGAAGGGTGTGATTCGTATGGATTTGGTATAGGATTGGTTTGGGCACAAAGTGGTGTTTTCCAAAGCACTAAAGCAAGTCAGAAGCCTTAGTCTCACAGTAGAGGATGATTTAAGCAAGTGAACTCTGAAGTATGGTATCTTCTTAAAGAAACATGACTTTTAATTTCTTGAATGCCATATCTGTAAAGGAATTCAGATGTTTATTATAATTTTCAAGAATACGTAACTAACTAGGATGCCTACTTACGTTATTCTCAAGTAATTTTCTTCTAAATTATTCTTGCTGTTCTCCTTAGATTTTATGCTACCTACTAAACAATTTTACTGTTTTGGCTAAATTTTTCCCCAGTGTAAGGGCATTTACTTAACACACTTGTTCCTAGGAAAGACTGCATTTTGCTCTTCATTTCCAGGAGAGAAAAAAACAAAACAACTCTAGATTGTCTCTTTGGAGCTCCTTACCTTTTTAATCTGTGCATTTTAAGATTCACAGAGAGTATTAGATATTTAAAAGTCCTCATTATTCTGTGTTTGTCAGCTTTGAACTGTCTTTGCCATTAGCTTCTAAATGATCTAAGTCTTTCTATAACTGACTGGAGTGTTCCTCATTTACTGTTCCCCAGACTTTAACACTATCAATTTATAAGCACTTCTTAATTTGCTTCTTGTTCTGATGTTTTTTGTATTCTGGGCCAGCTTTCTCTGTCACTTGTAGTATTGCAGGTATTTACTATTGACCTTGAATTAGTGTCTGATTTTAAAAAAACAAACAAGCTTCCTAATTTTTTGACGAAAAGAACCTGTGCAGTCATTATTATATCACTGTACAATGAAGTACATGGCTGTTTCAGACATTAATCTTTCTGCTAGTGAAGATCTCTTATTTACCAAAAACTACCCTAAAATCCTTTTTACCATGTTGCCAAGCAGCTGCCATCTCTCCTACACTAGGCTGGTCTCCTGTTGTAAATAATGCTCTTATCAAGTCAGTCGGCGTGGGCAGGGACAAATCTGTAGTATGCAAATAGAATTAGCTTGCTTTGTGTTACATGTCCAATCTCTCTCTGACTTCCTGCATCCCTACTTGTGTCTTCACAAGAGTTAATTTGGGAAAGAATACTCTCCTCAGGTTGACAAATTTATACTAAACCAAAATGAACAATATTTTCTTTCATCCCTGGCTGGATTCTGTTGCTGGAAAATGAGATCTTGCCAGCACTAGAAAGATAAAGGCAAGGTGAAGGAAGTAGCTCAGGGAAGGATCAGTGGTTTTCATCCACCGTAAAAACAGATAAACATTCCAGATCACAGGAGTTGAGCTCCATACAAGGGTATCTGGGTTAAAGAAAGAGAAAGTATCTGGGTGAAAGAGAGGAAAGGACATTGTGAAGTAGGACCACTGCTTTCCTGTGCCTGATAGGAAGAGAAACTTTTCTGGAGGGAGGATGTGATCCTATTGGGTTGAAGTTAGCCTTTGGCTGCTAGTCGACAGTGGACTCTTCTGATTCAAACTCTTAAATCTCTGTAGACGGTGAAGATAATGGTGAATGTTTACTTTGACACCAAACCGGGCAGCAACTGAGGTCTTGCATTGCAGAGGTGGTATTGCTGTTAATTGCAGGCATTGGAAATAAGAGAGGTTACTGAACAAAGAGACAAATAATTGCTCCACAGACCTCATGATGTAAATCAGGGGCTGAAAATATCAAGGGGTCACGATAGGAGAGAGGGTGGGAGCTGCTGTGGATAGTGAAGTCAAAAAGCAAAGTTGACAGGTCTTCAGATGCTTAATTAATAGGGTGGCAGTGATTTTTATCTATTACAGCAGAAAGAGTTTCTATGGTTTTCCTTATTTCAGTTAGCATAACTCTTTTCAACAGCTAACCATGAGTCTCTCAACACTGAGGAAAATTACATAAATACATTAAATACTATTTGTTTAATGTTTTTACTTCTTGCAAAAATACACCAGCAATGAAAAAAAAATCCAAGCATTTTTTCCTACACAAAGTAAAAAACTAAATATTGTACATTTTTGTGGGATTTTTTTTTTCACCGCACCTCCCCAGATAGCCCCAGAACAATTTATCTGTAGGAAAGATATATACTGTATGAAAAAGGGAGTAGCAATGATGTTCACTATTCTTAAGTGAGTAATTTGTTGACAACCTTCTGATTAAACTTTCCTCCTTCAACCGTTTCAGTCCAATTTAAATAAAAATATCAATGGAAACAATTTCTGTGAGAAAAATGGAAAAGTTTGTAGGGTAGCTGGAGTTCCATGGCTTTCTCCATCAATGTGCCTGGGTGTTCATTCCATTTATGTAATATTTATCTTGCCCCTGAGGTGTGGCATGAATAGCATTTGCAAGGTGTTCCTGCTGGATAACTCGAATATTGTGAAGAACTAATATCCCAAATAGGACCAAGCAGTTTACCATGGCAAGTTCACAATTATAGTTGTACACAATAAAATGCTGTCAAAAGAAGCCTTTAATTCACTTAAGGGAAAGTTGCTCAGACTATCGGCAGAGCTCCACAGACGGACTCATGAGAGCTGTGTTTGCAACTCTGGCAAAGAACTTTGCCTTGACCTTGGGTCAGTGACTTCACCTCTCTCTGCCTTCGTTTTTACTCCCACCTCACTCTGCTTTGATATTTGGCTGAGCACCTTGGTGCTGGGACTGGCTGCTTGTTCTTACACCCCCGGTGTGATCCTACTCCCTTCAGCCTTCGCAGTGACCTCTTGGCACAGTGCTAAAGGAAACAGTGAAAAGTCACACCTTCCCTTTCCATGGGGCTGCAGGATTGCTAATAAGCTGCATTCACTGATGTGTCAGCGTTCCTAGGTGCAAAGTGGTTGCCCTCACCACTGTTATCACTTCCAGGCCAGGGTGAGTAAAATAGAAGTGCACAGGCACTGTGGGAAGTAAACTTCGTGCCTTTCAAAGAGAAGTCTGTCCTGCCTGAGAGCACAGATCTGCTCCTAAGAGACAGAGTAATAAGAACAGCGATTTACCTCCTTGAAAGCATCGCATTTATTTTTAAATGTAAAAAGTAATAATGTAAAAATTAAAAAAGGCAGCAGAAGAGGTAGGGCTATAAGAGGTAAAAGCAAAGCCACTGATAGCTCAGTGTTTGCTGGCTGGAGCAGATGTTTATTCAGCCTGCAGCTGCCCTGTGTAGCCCATGCCACAGATTCCCTGCTGCAGAATGGCCATTAAGGGATGTGCCCTCATGCTCTTCCTGAAGCCAGCTGATGGGAGTAAGGCTGAATTGGAAGAAGCACGTGCCAGCAATGCCAGGAGCGAGAGAAATAAAGATTTCTGCTGATTTTGGTGGACCTACTTTCCTCTGTCTGACCAGTGACCCATGAAGGAGCAGGTTTCTCATTTGCTGACCCATCCCTCTGGGAAAGCAGAATATGCTTCTCGTTAGCCAGTGCCAGAAGAAGGCATTGCACAACACTGGCATCACACATAGAGAAGGGAAAATACTTGTTTTGGCAAGTAAACCAAGGATTTCTAGGAGGAAGGGCAAGGACGTGTAGCAAGCTAAGTACCTATATTTCTCCTTACTGATAAGTGCAGTTATGACACAATCACTGAGCTGAATAGCACTCCCAATAATGCACAGGTATCTCCATCAGAAGCAACAAGGTTATTCCAGATTTATGTCAGTGTTCCCAGGAGTTTACTGTGTTTTTCAATAATCTTTAAAAACAATCACTGCAATGCCAGTGAGCTCATGAAAAGGGTAAAATGTAAATATTTTTGAAGCCTAACTCAGCACAGACGTCATTGTGATATTAAAGAAGTTTTTTCAGTAGCCTCTCTGAAGAAGAATATCCGTTTATCAATGCCTTTGCTAAATGAAATACATAAAATCTTTACATGGAACACAACAAAAAGTCATGAACAGGATCAGTATTCAGATGGTACTAGTGACATTCAGCATGACAAACTGCGTAGGAAGCTGGTTGTCAAAGTCCTGTGATAGTGAAAATGGCTCTGCTTGCAGTACCAAGATATTACTTATCTCTTCCAAAGTCTGAAAAGCTGCTGAAAAAAAATCCCTTATATATTTTGTACTTACATTAGAGGCATCAACACACCATTAAATAGAAACAATAGGTTTCTATTGCTCTGCGGAGGATAGATGGGAGCAGTTCACCCCAGCCCACTCTCCCAAGAATGAAAAAAAACCAAACCTGAGTGACTGCAACTGTTTATTGTTTTATTTGTTCAGGGTTTTTAACACAGTGTGAAACACAAAGCAGCACTCAGCATTTCTTAAGAGAAATCTGAAAACACTGATAATAAATTCAGAAATCTATCTGAGAATTACTAGAAATGGCTTATATCCACACATGGAAGCACACTCTGTCCAGGAGTTCAAACCTGAATTCACATATTTTCTGTCCTGAATTAGCTGTTAAAAAGGAAATCCTGAGCATTTCAGGATGATGTATAATAAAAGCAACAGACCTATAAAGATTTATCCTTTGTTTACTTTAGTATGCTTGGAGATTAGAAAGCTCCCAAAAGCACAGGAACCAATAGAGTAGATTAGGAAAAGGATTTAGGTTTTTGAGTTCAGTTGGTTTCAATGGGAGACTATTACCTCAGCATCCCTGTACATCAGGACTGAGGTGCTACAAGAAGTGCAGCTTGCCAAACAAATGCAGCAGATGCAGAGGGCAGGTGTGTACCAGATCAGAGGTGTCCACGTGGTACTGGGAGAAGCGAGGGGACATGGCCAGCAGCATTCAGCACATCTGTGGTAGGACCTGCGCTGGATCTGGGCCTGGTAAAGGACTTGATACCTGAGAGGAGTTAGAGTTCACAGAAATTTCACAGAATATGCTGAGTTGGAAAGGACCCACAAGGATCATTGAGTTCAATTCTTAAGTGAGTGGCCCATACAGGGGTTAAATCCGCAACCTTGGTGTTATTAGCACCATGCTCTAATCAACTGAGCTAATCTCAGGGTCATCTTGAGAGTTCAGCCTGAGTTTAGTGTGCTGAGGGGCCTGGTTTCCACAAGAACATGAAGGTTGTCTCCGTGTCAGAATTAATGTAGGAGAAGCTATAAATACAGTTGATACTCTGAATTGGGATTCAGGATCATTACTAAGAGTTGCAGTGTGAATGATGCTTGGAGCCAGGCATCTCCCAAAGTCCCTGGGTTATTACCAGCATCCTGACTGTTATTTCATATTTATCCAGTGTTGATGCTCAAGGTCTGTGGAACATGTCCATTGAATCAGAAAGACAGAGACAGAAGAGAAGAACAGGGGAACAGCACAGTGTGCTCTGCTAACCTGCAGCCGTGACCTTCCTGTTTACTATATATATGTATATATATTTTAACATTTGTTAAAGGAATGAAGCAGCAAATCACCAACAATAACAGAAAAATCAATACCCGCCTCTGCTTCTTTTGTGAGATCTGGAACATGGCCTCAATCTGTCAGACTGAATTACAGAGACTGTGGGTGTCAGCAAGGGCTCAAACAAATAGACCTGCCATGCTGCTCATTGATAAAAGGCTTAGGTCTGTACTAGTGTCACCATTGCTGCTGCCTCCAAAAGGCATGGAGGGAACAAGAACCTTTCAGACCAGAGGCAGTCTGGGAGCTATGAGTGTGTTCACTTGCACTTCGCATGTAAGATTGTACTAATCTCCGGAATAAAAAGGGTAAACAAACAGTTTGACAAATACAAGGCTCTGGGGCATTACCTTGCTAATGGATGTTAAATCAAATGGATGAATTTGAATGGAAGGTGATATATCAACACAGGAATGTCATCCTAAAATAGGCCATTGATCCACTAGCTGAGAATCCAGACTTTGACAAAGGTCAATGCATCAGAGAGAGGAACAACCCCTTCCAAACTCATCATTTTCCCAGGCAACAGTAAAAGGCTGTATCAGTATATAGAGGAAAGCTTCCTCCTGTGACTCCAGATGGTAATTAGTTTATACCCTGGAGCATGAAGATTAACATCCCTTATCACTTTTAATTTTGCCAGTGGATATTAAACTACTACAATGAGCTTTTGAATCTTTGAGCAAAATATAATGTGATTTTCATCTTACAAAAAGGAGCTGGTGGGGAAGTACAGCATGGTCTTGGTATTGTCCCACTGCTACTTCTGCAAATAGACCAGGCAGGACAGCTGCTTATGCCATTGGAGGAAGAGGATGGTGACCAGCACTGCTGTCAGGAGTACCATCAAATAAATCACAAGTTAGCATTGGGGATTTACCGGCACAGAAACAAGCTCACTAAGGAGGAGCTGAGCATAACTTTACTAATATATTCACTGTGAGAGAGAATTAGACCACCTTTAATTTTCTTAATTAAAGATGCTTGGCACCATGAAATGTAGCACATTGAAGATTCCTGAGTAATAAAGGATGAGTTTGTATGGCAAACTGAAACATGCAGAGCAGTGTGGATTTTGGGCTGCTTCTGGCCAGAGCTGCATGGCTACTGTGTTCTGGAAGGCAGAGGCTCAACACTTTGACTTCTCTGTGCCTCTTGGCCCAGGCTAGGGCAGGCAGTGCCAGCTCAGTGTCCCCTGTGCCTGTTGTTCCTGATGTGCCTCAGTTCAGCAAGGCATTGTTGCCTTGCCCCAAACATCATTCCCACTGTGGGATCGACAGAGCTGCCCATCCTATTCTTCAGAAGTCTAGGTAGACTTCTAGGTCTTTAGCTTGTTGACTTTGCATCTCAACCTTCCCTCCTGGGCAATGGCTTTCAAGCACCTTATTCTAAGCCTCCTCCTCTTAAATACCTTGTTAAGGCCAATCCAGACAGACAACCAACAGGGCCTTTTGCAGACCAATGTCTCATGTTTCATATCTTCTTTTAACTGAGATGTTCCCTTACTACTTTATTTCAAAATGTGCTTTGTGGAGATGAATATTGCTAGATCCCACATGAAAAAAAAGGACACAGAAAATATGATCTCCTTCTTCCCCAGCTCTGAGTAGGCAGCAGTTAATTTCACAGACTGGTTATAAACTATGTTCAAAGAGGAAAAGTCTTCACTTTAATCTATATCTGCCTTTGCAGCCTTTCTAATGTCATGAAATGTCTTCTCATTCTTGTCCTGTACTGTGGGCAGAATAGGAAAATCCAAGGGGCTTTCATTGCATTGTTCATTATTTCATATGCCTTTGTCATTCTGTATCTATCTATGCAGCGATGAAATATTGTTAATAGGGGAGCAGAAGCCTTTTGTGGAGGAGAGGAGCTGATCGCCATAGACATGTAACTAATAATATACATGGTTAAGATTGTAATTTGGACCAAGGCTAGCACCTGAGAAAGCAGAGAAGCACACTGTTTTTCCTGATGAAAAGAGCCAGTGCCATAAAGGAAACGAAATAAAGATGAGCATCCAGAAAGGAGGGGAAAAAAAATTCCTCTTTTTGAGATTGTGTTCACCTCTCTACCAAATGCCCCCTTTTTTTTTTTGCCTTTCTCTTTTCAATTCTCAGTGTAGCAGCAGTGCTGTGAGAAGGGTTAGTCTTACAATATCCTCATTTTCAAGACTCTTATGGTAGCATATGCTCTTGCAAAGTGCAAAAGTCTTGGTGATTTCATATATTCAACAGATCTAGACAAGTCTTTGAAGTTCTGTGTGTCTGAACCAAACCTGAATTTGCAGCCTTCATTACTGACCTGATTCAGCTTCCCATGAAGTCAGCTGGAGTCTTTCCATTTAAGTCAGCGTGACCACTTAGAAGCTAATAGGCTTGCATAGGTTTGTACCAACTTGCTTTTTGGGTACCTTCCTTAGAATTGTTTCTACACAGACTCAAAAGAGGAAGGGACAAGCAACAGATATCTAAAAGAATATGTGATAAAAGATCATGCAGCCTGAGAGTGCTTGGATTTTCACAGAATCAAGCCTATGGTTAAAAGTCAAGCACCATATTGAAGGAAATTTGAATATGTAGTTTCTACCCCAAGTTCTCCCAAATTCTGGTCTGACTAGAGCTGAGGTGGATGTCAGATCACACTACTCCCTGAAACACAAGCTAGTACACCTTTAGTCAAGTGTTATCCTTATTTTCCATGGAAATACATTCATCTATAGCAAATGAGGATCTGGCTGTTATTGTTAGAAATAAACCTGTCTGGAAGCTGAAATTCCTGTTCGAAACCAGCATGCAGGGGAAAAAAAAGTCAAAAACTAGCCTGCTGTGAAGTACCAGCGTGAGGAAACTCCTCACCAGGCAGTGTCCAGTAGCTGGGAGCTATAGCCCAATTTGCAAAGACATTAAAGAAAATGGGATTTTGAAAGGCAGGACTCCCAGACTGGTGAGAATTCAGACTGGCAGGTGAGTTGTGGGCATCTTGCAGACAAGATGCTCGCTGTGTTTCTGCTAGGCACTTTCCTGATTTGCCTTGTTACCATAACCAACATCTTTGTTTCCATGACCCAATATTCTCCACTGGTACAACGGTATCCCCAGCTCTGTGTCTGAGGTTGCTGTAGTGCTGCTTTCTGGTGGTGAAGTTTCCCGACCAGGTGTTGTGAGATGCAACTGAAGATGTCTTGCAGGCACAGCTAATTCCCTGCTACGTGTTTGCCAAAGTCTTATCAGCCATTATAATGTCAGCAGAGAGCCAGGCTGTCATCTCAGAGATTCACTAAGGATCAGCTTTGGGAAAGGATTATGCTGAATTTTCTTTTCATCGGTATTTATGAATTTTTTGGCTTGGTTTTGCACTGTGCCAATCTTGCGCTTGCCCCAGGGGGAATATGAACTGCAACAGTCTTCTTGCCAGCTATTTCCTGAATACCTGTGGTAACAGTTTCCAAGGGGCTGTGGGACTTATTTGTTCATGTAAATGGCAGAGTACTGCAGCAGCAGCGTTCACAGTGAACTGGAGGGAATTAAAGGAGGCTGAAGTTGCTACAAATTGAAGAGTTAGGAGAATATGACTTAGCCTTGCCTGGAAAATAAGCCACAACACAAAGCAGACCCTTTTAAATGAAGTATACAAATATGCAAATACCAGCATGGCTGCATGTCTTATGAAATTGTTTTGTGAGCTCAGTTCTATTGGCAAAAACATCCACATTACATGGGCCACAATCAGTCAGTTTTAAAGAGTGTAAAGTTCTGCAGAGTGATGGTGAGGCATAATTATCCACTAAGCATTTGTCCATAGCTGTTTCTTACACAGCATTGATGTAGGATCTCAGTAGCTCAAGGATGGCAAACAAAAGTCATATTCATCATGCACAGCACTCTGAATAATGCACAACCCAAACTATTTGTCCTGCATGTCAGGCAAGATGGTAAGCAGATAATCAGAAGTATCCCATGCAGGAAAGCCAGTTGAGTGACAGGAAGCATCAAGGATGTGTGAGATATACCAGGATTATCTTACACAGCAAAAGGGAACTGGAAAGAGTTGCTGCTCTCATTCACCCACACAGGCTTTTGAAGTCAAGCAACTTAGTGTGGTCTGTGGCTCCAGAAATAAATCTGTGGCACAGAGCTGGGGAGAGTTGTGGTTTTACTTGTGGTTCTGCTTGATTTTAAAGAGGTCACTTCGTAGGTTTCCTTTTCTATCTTTTGTAGTTCAAGCAGGAAACTTCCATAGGCACTGTACTGCCATGAAGTGGCTCCTCAGGAGGCTGGTATGGTGCCATTTAGGCAAACCTCACCACCTTAGGCCTGACTGACAAGCCAAGGTTGACCCCTGAGTTCCAGAGCCAGGTGCTGGGCAGGAGTCAGAGTTCCTGGCTGCAGATACCCAGTGGAGGTGCCAAGTGGCCAGTGGAGAAGCCAGTTACTGTCCTCTCTGTTGCTGTTCGCTGCGTAGAGTTGTAAAGGACCACAGGTCACTTGTGTTGGGCAAGTTTAGGAGAGCAGTGTATTTTCATTAACGGAAGTGGATTACCTGCAATATCAACCTGGTGTAAAAATTTGTAGTTCATGGAGCTGCACAATATCATATTCCCTTTGGTTCCCAGAAAAATAAAGCCATGAATGCACAAGTAATGACTCTTATCTGGCAATTGATAGGTGTCTGGCTTTTCATGTGGTTCTGTCCTTCAGCTTCTCTGCCTTTGGTGGCACTGTGCTAGCAGTGAGGTTTCTGCAGAATAATCACATGCAGCAATGTGTTTAGGGTTTTGCTTTTTGGGTTTTGTTTTGGACTTTTGTTTTGTTTTGGTCTTTTTTGTTTGTTTGTTTGGGGTTTTGGTGGTTTTATTTGGGTTTTTGTTTGTTTCTTTTGGTGGTGGTGTTGTATTTTGGAGGGGTGTTTGTTTGTTTATGTTTTTTGGTGTTTGTTTTTTTTTTTAATTTCTTCTCCATCCTTTCAGTTGTTATTTTAAAAGCAATAAATGGTTTTGCTCTTATTGCAGCTTAACAAAATTCTAGTCACCCAGCAACACACCATTTGTTGGGTGAAGCCGTGGCCACAGCAGAAATGTAGGGAGAAATACTCCAAGCAATCACAGATGGTTTGTTCTTTTCAGGGTCAGCAGAGGCTGGAGAGACCTGTGACTGAGGGTTCTGCTGCCCACCACACAGGAACAGGGTCCAGGCAATGCCCTCCAGCACTAGCTGTGCTCTGCCATGTACTGTGCCATATATTTTTCTGATAGCAGACAACCAGAAGGAATATAAGCCAAACGGAGCAAATGCATGCACCAAAACCTAAGGAATGTATTTTAGCATTAGTTTGTCCTCTCTGAGAGAAGATTCACTCAGAGGCTCAGAACAGCTGAGAGTGGTTTGGGGTGGTGTAGAGACAACCACTTCCTTATGCTGACTCAGGCCTCCCCAACCACCATGTGAAAACCGTTTTAGTTCTTCTTTAATATTCTTTGGAAAAGGCCTCTTTTCATGTTGGTGGGTTGAGGTTTTTTTCTTTTTTTCCTCAGGCTCTGCAGGCACAAGCTGGTTTAGCAAGGATGTGTCTAATTTAGAGGACATTGAGGGTTCCCACAAGCCGTAGTGACATTGATCACATGGGCAAAACAAAGCACTCTGGGGGGTCTCCCCTGAAATGGCTGTCCAGCACACTGATGCTGAAACCAAGAGGCAGGTAAAACCCTGGGTAGCCTCGGAGCAGCTCCCACAGTGACAGCTCAGATATGGGACATGCTGGATACTCTGCTCCCCAGTTGAATACACTGTCTTCTGCCTCTGGTACCGAGCTTTCCACCTTTTTCTTCAGAGCCTTTCTGCAGGCTTGTAACTCTAGCACTGGCTATTCACCTCCTCAGTTCCCACTTCTCCTGCTGCCCAGGACACATTGCTATGGCACACCAGCCTGTTGGTTTCCTACTTCACACCGTCTTGTGAGATTGGCTGCCCCCTGCATTGGCCAGGCTGATTTGTTGTGGTGGGAAGGGACACATGAAGCTCCCTTTGGGACATGCAGCCCATAGTGCACCCAGAAAAATGTGCTATGGCAGAATTGGTGTTAGCTGTTAGCCTGTGACATGTAAATGCTGAAAAGATCCTTGATGCATGTTTTCAACAAATACAAACAAAACACCAAGTACATAAATAGCTTTGAGAGGAGGCAGTGTCAGGGCTGTGTGTAGTGACTGAGCCCAGGCCTGGCTTGAGCAGCCCTGGCTCTGCCCCTGCTTTGGTAAATTCCCAAATCTTCCAAATGGAAATAGCTGTTGGGTAGGTACAAGATGTTCACAGTAATACACTTTAAATTTCTCTTTGCTGTGGTTTCTTGTGCCAGTTCTGGTAGTGCTCATTTGAAGCCTTGGGGAGATCAGGAGGAGCTAAGGACTTCCCACCCAGTTAATCTCTCAATTGCGGTACTTACTACATTTTTGTCTTAAAATTTAGAGAATTGAAGGGTAGTATGTGTCCCATCTGGTTTTCATGCAGAACCAAGTCTTCCAGATGGTTCTATTTTTTTCTCCTGGGCGATGATATCCCAGCTGTGACAGCAGGACAGCCTCACAGGTCTTCCCGTTGTCACGTGAGAGGATGTCTTGTGGTTCAAAGTAGATGAGTATCATGTGATATGAAAAGGCCTTTGTAGCACAGAGTCACACTACAATAACTCCGTGCTCAACAACAGGTTGTGGTTTGAAGAAATATTGCTTCTGTCAGCCCTGCATAATGGAAACAGTAATCAGCATCCATTAGGTCAGAATGCATTGTCAATCCACAGTGAAGCAGAAAGGACTACATCTCGGAAAACCTTTTCATTAAGCAAAGAAAATTGATACCAGTGCTTGGCTCAGCCTAACACTTTGTTCATGAGGCCAAGTGGGGATAATGGCCGGGTTTGTTTTCCTTTCATTCGTTTCTCTATGCACAGTTATTTTGATTAGGAAACATCCACCTTTCATACTAGATGAACAATTCTAAAAACTTTCTCCCAACATTTATTATCTTGTGTACACAATCAATGTTTGTATAAAGAACAGCATTAGAACATAGTTCAGAAGGAAGTATTTTGGCTTGTAGTTGAATCACACAGTCTCATTCTAGATGAAAAATATTTTTTATCTGCATAGTAACTACAATCTCTTTTTTTCTTTGTGGATTTTGTCAAAATAGCTATAGGCCATGTTCATGGGTAATATTGTGCCTCTGAGTAGCTCACTATATGTGTGCATAAATGATGTAGTACTGGCTGTGTGGGGGCCTGCCTAGTTAGTTACCAGTGTATGAAAGGACTAAGGGTTGAGGGGTAGATACAAGATGTACACAAAATAATACAGGATAATAAAATATCTTAGTTATGGTATTCTGTGAGGATAATAAAGTAATTAATTTTAAGTCTGATTTGTTAACCAGAAATCATTGCTGTATATCAGCCTTGCAAATACCACTATCCCCTTACCATGAGGAAACAATGATGATAATGAAAAAGAGAAAATGGATGGGTGGGCTCTTTCATACCACTGTCAGATCTAATTCTGTGAGTGGTGAATCACTGCTACTCCTGTTCATAGAGGATTTTCTCTCTCAGTTCTTTTCCTGTTGCCATTAAGCTTCGTTTTGTAGAAAGGAGTATCCTTCCAAGCCTTCCTTCTAGCCCTTCTAATTCCATGTGTTTTCCTGCTTGCCTCAAACCTCCTTTGTTGATAGGGATGTAATTAGCAGTAGCTCTTTCTCTCACATTTATACCATCAATAAACCTTCTGGGTTGAAAAAAAATAACTCAGTTCAGGAGACAGAGAAGAGAAAACACTTTACTTTTACTCCGTTGCAGATGGCTTTGGGAAGCCTTGATATTGTGGGTAGTGAAACATAAAACAAGGGGTCAGGGGCTGGGAATAGCAACACTGTGTGCTAGGTGCAATATCGCTTCTTTCTCTCCCCTTGTATAATTCATGAATGATTGTGGAGAAGGGAGTTCGTTGTAGGGCTCTCCCCTGGGATCTGTGCACTTTTCTCACACATGGGCTTCTGAGAGGGCCTGGGCTCAGTTAGGGGGGTTACACACATGCAGCAGAACTGTCTGGCTGTGACTTGGGGCTACCTCCTTTCCTGTGATCAGTGCATCTTGACTCCTTGATGGCATTTTCTCAGCTGCAGTGTGGACTCCACAATTGGTTCACCTGTTCTCCCAGTTCCACGGGACTGTCTTGTTTGCCAGCGTTGAACTGGGGATGAAGTGTGCTGTGGCCTGATGTTGTTGGTATCCTTTGGTTTGGTGTAGAGATAACCACAGTCCTGCATGGCTGTGGAAGTTACTCTCCCCCAGATCAGGCTGAATCCAATGCTTATGAATATGAGGAATGAATGTGAATTTAGGGAATATGCATAGGAAAGATTTGTACTGCTATAAAGTACAACATCATATACCATCACCCCAAAGTAACTGTTCTTTGTAGCTGCAGAAAGACATCCCAAACTTCCCAGTGAATAAAACCTCTGTGATCTTGATTTTTTGCTTTTTTCTTGCATTGCCTTCCCCATTGTTTGCTACTCTTACTGCTTGCCTGTCTCTAGATATAAATGGCTCTTTTTACTGCAGTAACTGAACATCATGAATAAAATGAGATTGTAAATTCCTATAGGGGACATCTAGCCCCACATCCAAGAGCAGTATAAATAATGATCCATCTAGAAGGAAGCTGCTAGAGAATAGGAAGCTTTTATCGTGGTTACTTCCACAGTATATACACCTGATACTGGGTGTAACTGCCACAAAACTGTTTAACAAGTCCCTTATTGCAAAGCTCTAAAACAATTCCTCCCCAGACTAGACTTTGTTCTCTCCTCACACATTTATGTCCTAGTGTTTTGGACCACAGTTATACATTATGCTGTCAGCTTTATGGTTCCTTTCTACTATCACTCATAAGACATGTTATACTTAGTCATAAAATTGCAGCTAAGAAAAAGATTAGTGCATCTAACATTATTAGGGAGGCTTTGTGTCATCATCTATCTGTTCATCATTTCTTTGGTTTCTCATTTTTGACCTATCACAAATTGAGGTTGCTGAGGAAAGTTTTTTCTGGCAGGGAAGATTTTCATCCTTATCTGATGTACTCATTTCAGGGAAGAAGTCTATTCTCCATGTTATTTCTTTTTTTTTCCCACATAAAGCATGAATCTGATTGTGATACAGCAGTTTTGAGTAGGGCACTTTACCTGGATTTCCCTGGACTGAGATGCAGAAAGTGAAGGCCAATATTAGTGATCTCAAGAATTCTTGTGTGAAGGGAGGACTGCAACAACCTGAAGGGCAGCACAGACATGGAAATGTTTCACAGAGCTGTGGTGGGGCTGTGGTCTCTGGGAGGCAGAGAGTGTCATGGGAGAGAAAGACATAAGAAATATAAGACTCTTGTCTCAAGAGAAGTAATCCAAAATGAGGACTGTGGCTGTTGTTTTCTATTTTGAAACGAAAACAAACTCCCAAATTTATGGAGTTTTCAGCAAATGATGGAGTTCTACAACTTTTTCGGAGATTCTCCCATAGGAAATGTACTCTTAGACTGGATGACAATCTTGTTGATGAAGTTGGTATAAAAACAGTATCCAGTTATGGTCAGAGTGGTAAGGTCTTAGAGAATCTGCACTGCACCATCTACACTGCATGCCAAAAAAAGGTGCTGTCCAGAAGGAGGGTCCAGATCTCCTCCAATAAGGTCTGGCCTAAAACATGAGACTTTGCTTTGCTTTCATGGACTTTTCCCATCCCCAATGACTTATTCTTTCACCTCATCTTGAAGCTATTTGTACTGAAGGAGGTGACATGGTCCATCCAGATCTCCGTACTCGGGGGACTGTTTGAAAGAGTGAAACTGGCTGTAGGGTGAAAATTTAATTTTCCTTCTTAGGTCCAAGAAAAGCAGCTTTCATGGCTGGTGTCCCAGCTCTGAAATTGAGCCGGAGACAAAGAAGCTTTTTCTAAGACAGACTCAGAAAAAAAGGAGAGGGTATGGGGGAAAAAAAGAAGATAAATAAAAATGTAGAAAATGTGGTATTTGCTGACTACCTCATGCTTGGAGAATGCTACTTCCTTTTGTGTTTTGGCTGTTATATCATCAAAACCTGGAATCTTTTCCTCTGCCTGTGGGGATTGCCAATACAGCAAGTCTGTACCTGGAGGCCTGAACCTTGCCTTAACTATTTAATGTTGTGCAATGATTAGGCCATGTCTCTAGGCCCATTTACTCCATCAGATTAACACATCAGGCAAGAACACATGCTTAGAGAGAAGTATATCCTGACAGATATAATCAAACACCATTTAAATCAAGGGAGACAGTGGTGACATTAATCTACCCTGTTATAACAGCCCATTTAAATGAGTAGGAGGAGGGAGGTGGTACAAGTGAGGATAGATGGTGTGTTTAAGTAGAGAAATGAAATCTGTAGAATGACTTCAGTGGAGATAGTTTTGATTGAAGTCAAGTAGTAAAATGAACAAGTGAGAGAGATAAATTTCTTTAAGCTGGAGACACTTCAGGTTAAAAAATGTGTGTGAGTACCAGGGATCTGTAACCTGCTCAGACCCACAGAGATCTGTGCTCTTGATACAGATAAATTTACAAACTAGAACAAAATGGCCCAGATTCCTTGTGGAAGCCAAAAATTTCTTTGTACATTTTACAAATCATTCATCCTGAGTTTGAGTTAGTAGATTAAGGCCAACCAGATTGTAAATAAGAGGATTTTTTGAGACTAGAGACCAGTTTAGGTTGCCAGCTGTGAAGGAAGGGAAAAAGGCAGGTTCATGGAGAGCTACTGACCATTGATGTTCCTGAAATGATGCCACTTTTTTTTCCCCCACATCTGACATACAGTTATGAGTCACTTACTGTACTTTCTCAGGAAGTGTGTGACCTCCTTCTGCCAGGACTCTGCAGCTCAGAACCCAGGTAAATCAGGCTTTTAGAGACAAATGCCACATTGAGCATGAGTAGCTCTCCAAAGTTGCATAGAAAGTTATTCATGCCCTGTTCTAACTAAATGCTGCTATAAATTACACAAAAAGAGATTAGGATTGAAAGGTACTTGCTGTGCTGTTCTGGAATGACTAATTAGCTGATGCAAATCCAGTCCAAAGTGCTGTTAAGGAAATCAGACCTAGGAGGTAGGTATGAGTATTGTGTAAGTCTCACCAGGAAGAACACTAAGACTAGACTGAGCTTGCTAGATACAAATACTAAATTTTTTAACCATAGGAAGACATAAATAATCCTGAGATTACAGTCTTTCTATTAAAATTTTTCCTTTTCAAACTCAGAAATATATCCTGAAGATAAAATTACAAATCACTATTGCACCTCAAAAATAATTTGTTGGATGAGAAGAAATCAGTCAAGGAAAAGCATTTTTAATAAAGCACCTTACAAATATGGAAATTTTTTTGTCCAAAACTTTTTTTTCCTTTAAAGTTTGTTTTTGCTGCCATCTTCCTTTGACCTCAATGAAGTCAGTACATGAAGTTTATAGGGCCAAGGGCAGAGGATTCATGAGTAGCAGATGAGCCACATGTCTCATCACATACCTCCAACTCTGTTCAACAGGATTCCTTAAAGCTGGACTGGGATGGGCCTTTCCTTTCCATATGTCTCTTCTGTTTTTCTTTTTTCCTATTTTAGGGCAGGGCACTCTGTTAGAAGAAAAACATATCTCAGTAGGTTTGCTCTCTTTATTAGGAGTTTTTCTCTCTAATGTTTTCACTTATATACACACTACACTTTTTTCTAACACAATGACTGGTTTACATGCTGAATAAGTTTTCCTACTCTTCATCTTCCATTTGGGAATATGGGCTAAACCTCACAACAAAGGATATGATAAAAGACAGGCATGGTACTTTCATTAGGAGGACAGGGAGCTTTTGAAGTACACTCCTGAAGTCAGCAAACAAAACTAGGCAGCAAAGAGCACTGCCTGTTACAATATGCTGCAGAGATGAGTCTAAACCCAAATGAAATATTATGCTTTTTAGTCACTGGTCCTGCTCCCGAGTGATGAAAAGGATCTGATGACTTTCTCCTGAGTCAGAGCTTTCATTGCCCCTGAGAAAGGGATGCATTGGTTATACAAATGACAATTAATTGAAGTACCTCAGAGCCTGGGAAACTCCAGAGCAGAGACACACAAGCCTTTGTAGGTGGCACACAGGAACTATCAATCAGGAAACTATAACTTTTTTTTTTTTCCTAAGCTGCAATTGTTCCTGCTAATATATTTATTTCTGAAATCCTACATCCAGCCCCTGGAGGCTCAAAGATGATGTGCAATATCATTACAAAGCCAAGCTATCACATTTGAAATGCACTGAATATAATGAGGAAACCCTCATCAAACTAGAGCAGCCACTCTTGCTATTTTGCCTGAAACTGTCTTTGTATCCCACATGAGAGCTCTTCCCCACGCTCATCTTCTAAAGATGTAAGACCTACTTTAGAGAATGACATTTCCGAGTATGGAGGGCAGAGCTCTGAGAAGCCCTTGGGATATTGGACTGGCTTCAGATTCCTCTCTCTGCCGAGTTTGTTCAGCCGCGCTCTATCTACAGTCTATACGATTAATTAATGTGTGATAGATTAGTAACTCCCAAATAGGAAATCATGTTTTCGCCACAGGCTGTAGCAGAAGTAGCACAGGGTCTTATTCTGACACTGCTTTTGCTGATAAATCCTGAGAGGAACTCTGCTGAGTCTATCAGGCTGGCAAAGTCATCGCAGGGAGGATCTGACAGGGCACAGCAGCGAGCAAAGCCACCCGTCACCCTCAGGTCTGAGTCAGCCACTGCAAAGGCACGGACACACACGTATGCTGTACTTGGACTCAATTCTTCTGTTTAATGGGATGAAAAATAATAAGCATCCAGGGATAGCACAGTTAAGAAGGCTCCAGGGAGACATTATAGCAGCCTTCCAGTACCTGAGAGGGGCCTACAAGAAGACTGGAAAGGGGCTTTTTACAAGGGTGTGTAATGATATGACAAGGGGGAATGGCTTTTAGCTGCAGGAGGGTTGATTTAGATTAGATATGAGAAGAAATTCTTTACTGTGAGGGTTGTGGCACTGGAACTGGTTGCTGTGATTGTCCCATCCCTGGAATTGTTCAAGGCCACTTTGACTGGGGCTCTGAGCACCCTGGTCTTGCAGGAGGTGTCTCTGCCCTCACCAGGGGGTTCGAATCTAGAAGAGCTTTCATGTCCCTTCCAACACAAACCATTCTATGGTTCTAAAGAGCAGTGAAGCAGCTGCATATAAATATTAGTGCTTAAAATCTTGGGAAAATGCAACCCTAATTTCAAATCTACCCACTATTAGCATCCCATACACCTAAAGATTTGTGAGTGAGCAATCCTCTGAGATGTATCTTTAAGTGCTATACCTTACCCAATTGCTCCTAACAAAAGAGATTGATTTGTACCAAATCTGAAGGTTGGAATCAAGCACAGTGTGTTGTTTTCTGGAGAAGGTTCCAATAAAAGGTCAAACTACATCAATATTGTCGCCGTGGTCTGCAGCACAGTCAGCCTGTAATTTTGTCTTCCTCAGTGAAATCCCAGTACATTTGGATTTATTCACACCCAATCTTGAAATTCCACCTCTACCAGAGGATGGAAACCCATTTATTTTAGTGGGGTACCAATAACATATATGTGGTTTTATTATATTTGTCTTTGTGCCAGTTCCTTATAGGAGTTTTTTATCATAAAAATCCCCACACATTTGTAATTTTTTCCCCGCTGTCTAGATCTCACCTTGTTAATCAGTGCATGACAATGCTTTTAGCTGGCTGCAGCAACATTTCTGAGTTCAGTGACTTAAGTTGATATTTTACCCACAGACCACCCAGCTGTGTTTGGATATTGTTTTCCATGTGTGTGCTACAGTTTGTGCTTATGGTATCCCACGTGACTGCATTTCACTTTGCTTGGATCATGTGGTCTTCCACATTTGTCACTACTCATGATTTTCTGAAGTCGGCTGCACAGAATCTCTCCATCCACTACCTTAACACGAAAGGGCTCTCCACCGAATACACATATTTAAAGCTCACTTTCCATAAATGTTCCTCAGGATTCTTTGGCAACATGTGCAGTTGAAAAACAGTTATGCCAACAAACCTGCTTTGAGAATAGCTGTAGAAATTTGCATTCTGTCCCAGTTTCTGACACAGACTTCCCTTCTAAGGATGGAAAATTGCTCAGTTCTTATCTGTCTCAATTCTCCAGCTCTAAGGTGGGAATAATAATGTTTCCTTTCCCCAGTGCTTTCTCTGTATATTTAGATTAGAAGCACAAAAGGGACAAAACTGCTTGAATTATGTTCTAGGGTAGCTGCTAACACACAGAATTGCTTCTCTTGGTAAATATTAATATACATAAAAATAATGTTTTCGAATACAATGGAAAAGTAGTTTAAAATTTGAACCAATATTGTTCAAAATATTGGTATTTTCCAAAGTGTAATTAGTAACAAACAAGGGGACTTTTTCCTTCATGATGTTTGTATCATTGTGTTACTTTACTGTGTCGTGTTAATCCTGGTGCTAAATCACTGTGCATGTCATGCATGTCCTCGAAGAGGTTTTCCCAGGCTGCTCCTGATATGGTGCAGCCCTCAAGCCTGCAAATGAACAAGACCCTTCTGCTTTGTCAGCACATCATTTATTTTTTTTTTCAT
Source organism: Pseudopipra pipra (assembly GCF_036250125.1). NCBI lineage: Eukaryota > Metazoa > Chordata > Aves > Passeriformes > Pipridae > Pseudopipra > Pseudopipra pipra. The sequence goes on along the minus strand of NC_087558.1, from coordinate 6,945,041 downwards.
GGCTACTTAGAAAGAGAGTTTCACTGTAACTTGCAATTATAGTTGCAGATCAGGCCACTAGGTAGTCTGTCATTCCTCGAGAGTATTTCCATACTGTTTCCATGTTCCTGTTTTGCTTTGATATTTATGTGTTCTGAACAGTGAGAACAGCTGATTGGGAGGCTATATTTCCTCCTTGCAGAAAAAAAAATAAAAGAGTGAACACTTGGGTGTATTTTTTTTAAATCATCCCCAGCCTGTTCCCTTAAAATTTTTTTCCAATTTTTGTGCTCCGAAGAGGTATTTACCATCTGAAACTGAATGCTTTCCAAATTAAACCTGGTGGGTTTGGTTTTTTTCATGGAAACCTCGACTCAGTAAAAAAAATAATTTTCCTTCAGGAAGTCAGCGTGACCATTCCTGTAACAACGAGCACATCACACTAGGATTGTTTTGGTCATGTATCCGTGGTGCTGTTAAATGCAAACAGGGCTCTGGGTCACTTAGAGCCACTCTGCTGCCAAAAGCTGTACACCAACTGCAGGGAAGTATGAACATCTATTTCTCAGGCACTTTCCAATACTTTTTTCACCTTAAGAAATATGTGAGGTGTTGGTAATTTTAAAAGTGGTCAGCAAGCCTCTTAGCTCAAGATTCATACATTTAGTTTCTGTCTTGCTGGGAGGAGAGTGTTTTGTGTCTGAAGCCGTTCAGATGAGCAGTAAATTCTCCTCTGATTTTGAAAGTGTAACTAGTGGCTGTTTAATTGCCTTTATTCCTGTTAACTGTCTGCAGTATATTTAATTTGCTGGGGTTTTAAGATATTTGCTTTGTTTTTAACAAGCTTTGAGGTGTAGGTTAAGTGATGTCTTTATAGAGTATCTGACTACAATCTGCTGAGCTAAAATTTGTAGCTCAACTGTCTCTTTTCGTATCATAAGCAATTCACCATTTTTATGATTTTACCTCTACCCTGACTGTGGGGGGGAGGGGCGAGGAAAGAAATTCTATAGATCACCTTGCAGTCTGAGCCTTGAGCCTGGGAAAGGACTTTTCCTGCTAATTACCAGAGCTGTTAATTCTGTTGTCAGGTTTGACAGTCGAGAGATAGTGACTGCCAATGCCCATTTCCTGCCATTGGAGTCAAGAGGTAAGAGCAGGACTGTAAAAGGATGAAATGCAATTTCAAAAGCTTTGTGCTTTTCTCAGTGTAATATTGCAAGATTTCAGCAATTTTCTGTTTCCAAAGGAGGGATCAGCTCCTGTTTACTGAGTATCCCTGGAGGGATAGTGGTGAGGCGCTCTCTGCTGACAGGTAAATCTTCAGAAACACCGCACAGTAACTTTGAATGGATGTATGGTAACAATGCAGCAGCTCCTCACAAACAAGAGTAACTCTGTGGTTATCTTGTGGCAATACTGCTGCTTTATCTCGTGGTAAAATGACAAATAATTTTAGCCAGACCCGCAAGCAGTGAATTTAATCCATTTAATTCCTGCTAGACATTAAATTATAGGTCTGACTGAAATGCCTTTGCTCCTGCAGATTGCTTAGCAGAAATTTGAATGTCCATCTCTGTATCTGGATACACAGTGGTATTTCCTGCTAGGAACCAGCACATGAACAATGTCATTTCTTATTGCTGTGGTCTCTGTGGTCATAATCTAAGACCCCTGCCTTTTCATGGTTTCCAAATCTGGCATCAATATCTTACTTTACATCTCATGCACACAAAGACATACTGGCATGGTAGGATTAAGCAATAAGCACCACTGCTCATCTGTGTGTCGTAAGCATTGATCTGTTAAAGAAAAAGGAAATGCTGTCTTAGTTCAGTGCACTGGGGATTTGGAAGAGGTAAAGAGTTTTGTAACCACGGGTTGCTTAGGGACAACACTGCACCTCTTGTCACTGGAGAGTTTTGGGAATACTCAGCAGCATCTCTGCTCTTCTTTTGTAAGCAAACAGAAAAATATTGGCATAGACACACACATATGTTCCCTACAAGGGATTTGTGCTGGGAATCTGTGGGGGTTTGACCTGCCAAGATGTGACACAGTTTTTTATGTACCTTGCAAAGTCCAAGGATATCCACTGGTTTTCTGGTTCCTAGTTCTGGAAGAAGTTAGTTACTCCCTTCTATTTTAAACATGTTATAACTTACAAATGTGGCTGTTGCAATTCAGCTCCCAGATCAATCCAGGTGTCCATCAAAGTTTTTCTGATTGTGTTTAGATAAATTTTTTTTTAAAAAAATAATTTCTTTTGCTGTCCCTTAAGCACATCAATCTTTGAAGCTAAAAGTATTCTCAAGCACAGTTAGTGAGCTTGCTTCAATCGTACTGCTGATCTAGCTACTGATCATCAAAAAGCCTCTAAAAAGCTTAATTTAGCCTTCCTAAAGAATCTGGACATCTTCAAATACTTTAAACTTTATTAAGTATTTATTGTTTTTTACATACAGGAAAAGTGGAGACAATGGAGGTTTAAAGCATTTCACTAGAAACTGGTTCCACTTCCCTGGGGCAAATGTTCACTCCACAAGTTATTTTCTACTGATAACTTGTTCTCTGAGTATACTTGTCTTAGCTTTCAGCAGGCAGCACTCTGTCAATGGAGCAGAGAGATGCAAATAAGAACATCTTGAAAACCTTGTCATTAGGGCTGGAGCCTTGATTCTTCAGCTTTCTGCAAGCAACTGAGCTTCCTGTCCACATGAGAAGAGTATTTGTGGGGAAAATATTCCACTCTTGTTTGATCGTTTTTGTTTGCGTAAGGCTGGATGGGGTTACTGTGGAAAAACATGGTCTCTGAACTTCAAAATAGGAATTTAGCATGAAAATGCTTATTTTTCCTCATGAAAATTCTTTAAGAAAGATTTTTGCTTTTATTTTTTCCCTGTATCATTTTGCATCCTCAGCTAACCCCTGCCCTGAGGGGTCTATATGTCCATTGCTGACCACGACAGCTTTTCTGCTTTTCTGTTCTGTTTCTCACTTTCAGTATCTTGCCTAATTCTAGGAGATACTAAACTGAGGGGAGATTCCTGAGGGGAATGTCTCTTGCTCTTCAAAACAGAATCTCCTCTGAGGTTTGAAGGAGCTACTATAACTGAAAATAGTACTATTGTGTGGATGTCCTCAAACCTGCGAGGGTTCTTTACATTTTTTCCAGGAAAAGATGATGAAAAGCTTGATATTTTTCCCCTGGTGATATTCCACTTTGAAGATGTATTTATCTGAATATTGATTGAAAAGCGGAGAACAAGATCTCAAAATCAAGCTACTCTGAACAGCAAAACTCCTGTGAACCACTTGGAGCTAAACCCATGGTGTTTTTCTTAATCTTGCCGCAGAGGATGAGGAGAGCTGGGAAGCCTGTTATACTCCTACTGCCTCTAGGCATAACCATGTTTTGCCTTAGCTGTCAGCTTATCTTTGTGGAACAGAGATACTGCAGATTTTTCCTTTTTTAAATTAAGGTTGTTCGTATATTGAAGTCTTCTATCTCCCTCCTGATAACTGGAATAACAAAGCCTGCCGATGTTGTCTCTCTCGATGTAGACTTCAATACATTTGACCCACTTGTCATATTCTTGGCATCACAGACTGTGTGTTTTAAACAGGCTGCTTTGGAAATGAGCTAATGGCACAAATAGGGGATTTGTGTAGCTGCAGTGGACCTGCAAAACTGTGAGGCATTTGGGCTTTAGGAACAGGGAGAGTTGCTCTGTAGTCCATTGCTCGAAATGTAGATCACAGCAGGGCTGGACCTATTTAAAAATCACCAGAGGTCTTGCTAGTTAACTTCCCTTCATGTAATAGAAAAAAAAAGGTTGAATGAGTCATGTGAAGCCAGCCATGAGATTAATATAGACAAAGATGTCATATCCTCATGCATGCAGCTGTGAATGGCGTATCTACTTTGCCATCTGCAGATTAAATGGACATAGTGTCTCGGTGGCTGCTGCAGGGCTTGGTATAACTCAGTTATCATCAGGCAGATTTCCTGTTGCCTAATACCCAAACACAATAGTTGTTTAGCGTCAGACTTTGGTTTCTGGAGTAGTTTCAAAACCCGTCAGCCACAGTATGTAGTTTTATAACAACACCACCGTTAACTAATTGCACTCGCTCACAGAATTATGAAACCCGGGAGGATAATTTGGTGCATCATGAGTATATCTTTGTGAATTTTTCACAGGGTTATTTTCCTGCAGATCTGTTTGCTCTAATTTCTTCCCTCCTGGTAATTTGGGACTTTCTTTTCCAACAATTAGAAAAACAACATTCTGTTTAATTACAATATTTACAGAAACAGCTTTTTTCCATATTGCAATTTGCAACAAGTTTTATGTCAATTAATGTCTACTTTTGGAAAGACACACCTTTAAGTATCATTCATTCCATTTGCAAATTGGACAGTTGAATGTGAGTGCTCAATTTATAAAAACCATTTAAGGACGTATTATGTTAAGCATGCAATTAATCTTGATAGGAAAATACCGTAACCCCCTCAGATCATTCTAGTCATGGCTGATATCACTGAGCAAGTTTATCTAGAATCTTCATAAAACTTATTTGTGAGTTCATTACAAAAGGCCAAAGCTGAGAGAAAAATCTCTGCTCTTTATACTGAAATCTTTGGTGCAGTCACGTAATTCACATTTACTTCAGTGAGTCACCCATGTGCACAGAGATGAGAATTCTCCCTTGTTAGGACTTTAAAGATTTCCATGGGAGTTTGCTTCCTTGAATATTTTATTTTCAGCTTTGTTATGGTAAGATGATTTTTCTGACATTTCACTGATCACAAAGCAGCTGGCCCCATAAAAAATAAAGCACACACACAAAGAAAGAAATGACTGGGTGTCTGGGGGAAAATGTGAGTTCTGTATCTGAGCTGCAACAGATTGTCATCATTAAAACAAAGCATCAGCAAATGCTGGAATGATGGGCATGAAAGAGTGGGAGCATTTTCTCAGATTGAAAGACAAAAGAAAGGTGGTGCTTTAATTAAGTCATTGTTCGTTTTGAGTGCATCATCCAGCTCTGATCTTTTTTAAAATTCTAAAATAATGGTGTTAAATACAAAGAAGATAACAAGTGGAAACACTGTAAGGTGCATTCGATCTATCTGCACAAATCACACCATCTCTCACTGCAGGTCTAAAAGTACCGCTGCACAGATCTGCCAAGAGCACCATAAAATCCAAAAATACAGATGCTTGTCCATGTCAGGGGCTCTCCCACACAGAAGAGTTAAAATCCAAATTTAAAAGTTCAACAGAACCAACCCCAGCCATAGGCATTTTCTACTGGAGGAAGAGGGAGCTCAACCAACTCCCAAAGACTTTTTCTGTCATAGAAAAAGACATAGGCAAAAGAAATGGCCCACAAAGGGAAAAAAAAAATCCCAGCCAGTAGTGTTACATGGGGAACCAGTTCATCCCCTCCCCTTTTACAAGTTTTTTATTAAATGCTTTTTCTTCTGAATTTTCCATTTGTTTTCTGTTTCTATTGAATTTCTTTATTTATTTGTTCCTGCTTATCTATATTGCATGAGTCGTCATGCTGTTAAAGACCTTTATTAAGGAAAATGAATAATCTCCTTGAAGTTACTTATAGTGTCTCTGTTCCCTGCACTTATTGTTGTTTTCTCCCCGGTTATTGGAAATTAAAGGCCAGAAAATGGGTTTGGCATGGAATTTTCATAGGAACTTTTTTTGAGGTTTTCCCCTAAAAGCTTTTTAATCAAAAGCTGGAACTAAAACCCAAATGACTTCTGCGTTTTCAAAAGGAATAGGTCAGCACTCTGGGTTTATATCAAATGTTACATTTTCAGAAACAAAGAATTGTAACCTCAAGTTCAATAAAAATGTTCTTAGGCAGACAGCATCCTGGCCACTGGCCCAGGCAGCTGCATTGTTTCTCCCAGGGCTGGGTTTCTGGGCAGTCAGAAGTGATGCAGAATCTGGAAACCAAGACTTCAGAGTAGAACAATGATGGAAATGAATGTGCTGTTGTGGGGGGACGATTTGCCTGACCCTTTTTCAGCAGCTTTCCTGTACTTCCTTTCATCCCGCTCTCCTCCTTCACATTCACTTTTCTTCCCTTATCCCTTTTCCCTTGTCTCTCACAACTCACTTCCCTGACCCCTCCTAGCCTTGCTGCCTTCCCTGTTCTCACGTCTTTGTCCTTGCAGTGATGCACTGACATGGCCTAACACTGGCAAAACTTTGCCAGGGAAAATTTCCTGCAGAAAGCCAAGATGTGTTTCAAGGTAGCTCAAAGTGTTATTTCTTCTCACAGCCAAAAGAACTGGGTCCAAACCTCAAAAAATGCTCCCTTGTTCATCATGTGGTTACTTAGCTGGTGCCTCACAAAGACTATATGAATTTTAATTCATAATAATTCATTAAGAGGGACTTTCAGGTCTCAGATTGTTCTCGTGGCCTTTCAGAGCTTCCCCCCTTTCTCTACAGCTATCTCTCAAGAGGGGTCTTTGTTTTGATTTAAGGTCTTTTTGTCTATTCACTGTTTGCCTTATCAGCTAAGGAGAAGAAATGTGAAGATGTATGTGTCTGTTCAAATATTTAGACTTTTAATACTAGCAGCTCACAAGATACATAAACCATAATTTACTTCTGTTTACAGCACTTCTGCTGGAAGTACCCTGCTAATCTACCTAATATATGTAAGAAAATGCAGACATGCCAAGATTTTTTTTTATTATGACTATCAATCTTCACAACAGTATTATGAAGAAACAAGGAATGGACTTTTCCAGGGATGAGATGTCCTATTTATTAAAGGCAAGGCTTCATGTTATCTGTCAGTTCCTTGTATGCAGCACTGGATGACCTTTATGGAAGAATCTCAGTTGGGTGATGTAGTTTCCCTGAAGGCTTTAAGTGATTTTGTCACTTTTCCAGATGAGGCTGTATCAGATCCTACACACATGTATCCTAGAATGAGACATCCTGTGGCTGATGTGCTCACCAAAGCTATAGGGCCAAGTGCATCTGGACAAACACAGTTACCTGGGGCCAGTGGAGGAGCAACATTCCCAAAACGGTCTGTCCCAAAACAGTCAGGTCTGATGCTCAAGGGAGAATGGATCAGAGATGGACCTGGGGATTAAATTCCCATATTTCCAGAGGGGTCAAAAGCAGGGTGACTTGAGTCTCTCGGTTTCATGACAACCAACCCCCACATCCCAGCTGTGCCCAGGCCCTCGAGGCAAAAATGACCTTTCCCATTTCCCTTCTCTCTCTGCCCTCAGCAAACCTAGAGTAATTGTTTTGTAACCATATTTAGCTTTCAGTTTGTTTCCATTCCGCCCCTGAAAAAAGGATTTGTATCCCTGCTGATGATGACTGCTTCTCCCCACTTGCACCTCTTGTTTTTTTAGAAAAAGCACCTTCTCCTTGGAACATTACCTTTTTCTCTGGAGGTTTCTTCCCACTTGTTATCTTGAGGTGGATGTGGTATAGCCCTGTCTCTTCCTGTAATGTGCATTATTACAGTGGCTTTAGCTGGGTGTATTTTCATGCTCAGACACTGTCAGTGGATGTGGGTCTTTGCAAGACAAAGCTTTAGTAAATGAGATCTAGCTTTTTTCCTCCTTTCATCTTATATGGGAACTAGTTAACTGATGCTCTGGTGACTTCTTGAGGCAAAAACTCTGGCAAGGAACACTAAGGGAGCAGGAGGAGCTTAACCCCCAAAGCAGGGAGGCAGGCTCATAAGTGGGGTCTGTGCCCCAGACTTCTAATTGACAGTTCTTCCAGCCTTCACAGCCATGGCACAAATAGGTGTGCAGCTCAAAATGGAAACATAAAGGGACCCCAAGATAAAGAAGATGAGCAATAATAACATGCTTGGTTGGCTGAAGCCTTCTACATTGTTTTTAAGTTAACTGGATGCCCTGCTCTTGGCTTCAGTATACAAGATCAAAAAATAAATCCTATTAATACTTTTATTTGAACTAGTCATTCAGATTTGAGTGGGTTGAGAAACCATAAGCACCCAGGTTAACCCAGGATTACTCCTGACATAAATTGTGTTCACATATCAGAGGTATGAGAATATCAAGTGAGTTCATTTAAATTAATGGTATTAAAACAAATGGAAAATTGATTTTTGGTAATAGAGGGCTTGATTTACCCTAGCTTAACTCCATTGACTTTGGTGGATTTGCACCTACTTCACTTTGGCATAAATCAGGGGAATACCAAGTCCAGGGAGTGTAAATGCTAAGACCAAGTGAAATATTTACTGTCTCATGTCTTGTTATATTCAAAGTAGTAGAAAATGTGTTTCTTCTGGTTTATTCTACTGTAATGCAGGCAGTTGCCAGGAACAGCAGAAGTAATGATTAGCTGTTTATTGCAGTGCTTGGCCTTAATAACTAGTATCATGCTAACACAAACATAATTACAGATTCAAATAGAGCTTATATTTAAGATATTTATAAAGCAACAAGCAGAACTCAGGTATTGACCATTCACAGACAGAACTGGTTTCCAACCTCTGGGCTCAGCAGCGTGCCAAGATCTGTAGTCACTTGTGTACCTGACTGGAGTCCTTCCTCCCCCTTTCTAAAGCTCCTTCTTACTGCTCCACAAGTGAAAAATTAATGGACCTCCTTTCGTTTGCTTTTGTGACAAGAAGGAAGCACTTCCACTAATGACACTAAGAATAGGATTTACTGTAACTTGGCCTCGAATGGTATTTGTGGTTCCCACACATCCTGTAACAATATGCTTTCTAAACTTAAGCGGATATTGCCACACTGACTGTTAGAGAAAAGCAGAAGGGAGATGATGAAGCAGCTCGTCCAAGCTAAATTTTTTTTCTTCCTGAGGCAAATTTATTGGCCTCGTGTTCCACACCTTGGCAAGGAAAGGAAAAAACCCAACATGAAAGTGAGACAGGTTGCAACTGTATGTTACCAGTGTGTCTGCAGCGGGGTGATTTCCTGCAAATAATTACTGATGTGAGGGGACAAATGGAAAAACAGATCTCTACAGCTGTTTTTTCACTCTTACATAGCAGTATTATCTGAGAAGAGCACAAATACTATATTCAGCTCCACCTTTCCCATTCCTTGGTGAAAGCTCTCCTCCACTCCTACATCAATTCCTCCAGCAGCTGCATCCTCCAGTGACCTTCTACAGATCACTTTGCACAGGGTCCCCCTGATCAATGCTCCTCTGGGGTAACTCCATCACCCAATTGATGAATTGGTAGTGTTCAGCTTGAGATGGCAACCAGCTCCTTGGGCAACCACCTCTTGCCCAAGGCTGCCTGTAGACTTGTCTATCAAGGATTTATTTTTTGTGAAGTCAAATTCTTTAAGCAATTTGGGATCTATATGTAGGCAGCCAGTGCGTCTTGAATGGTGCTTGGGCCAGCTAAAACTTCTCTTACCCATTACCAACCTCTGAGTAAGCCAGTCCTGCATAGAATAGACAAATACCAGCCATCCATCATCCCCTGCATGGCTTAGGAGTGTAATTTCATGAGCTGCCTGTGTGGGAGAGAAGTGTGAGAAGATGCTGCGTCAGTGTGTGGGCTGCACAAGGGACAAAGAGGTGACTTAAAATTTATACTGGAAATAGAGAGTGAGTAATAATGTGCCCACCGTGGACCTTTCTTCAGAAGAAATATACAAATGAAAAATTATTTGAATGATGCATTTAACTCCCAACTGAAAATTAATCTGGGAGGCTGAGGTGTGAGCCAGCCTTCTGGCAAGATGGTAGCAACAGGCATAAACCACAAAGTGAAATAACACTCTCTCTGTGTGACAGGGTGAAGCTGTGGGACTTGCAGCTCAGAAAGAGAAAGTTTTTGTGTACCTGATAGGTTTTTTTTTCTTCCTTTGTGGTGCTTTCCCATAATTGATGGAACCACCAGGAGATTAAGTGACTTGATGCTCCAGAGCTGAAATCTGAGTCCTGGGGGAATTTATCCACAATTTCCCAGACCACAATACTGGATCCACAGGGCTGTGGGAAAGATGTCGGAGTTTCTACCTTGGACATTAGAGACAGATGGATATGAACCAGACCACCAGATCAGACCTTTCAGATTTTGGAGGCACTGTAAATAGGGCTCATATGCAAACATCACTGCATTACATTTTCTCTAGCAAAAAAAGGTTTAACAAGTGGGCCCGATGCAGAACATAAACTGCTAGGAAAATATAGGGACTATATTTGAGCTGATTGAATGATCTAGCCTGATGTGATATTTGTTAGCTCTGGTCTCCTGAATTCACCTATGCAATTCTCCAGCATTCATCAGTTAAGATGAAGCACACTTCAAGTAATAAAGAGAAGACTTTCTTCAAATAAAATCTTTCTTCCTGCATATGATCTGGGGAGAGTGTTTCATTTTTCCTGTTGCCATTTGGGATGAATAGGATATAATATTTTTTCTTCTGTCCATTCTTATGCATCTTTCCTTCTTGAGATCCTTACAACTGTGAAATCAGTTGGGTGAAAACCATTTCTTTCCCATCCTCTTCCCTCATTTCCTATGAAAATAGATACTTTGAAAGGCATGAAACATAATGCCAAGTGCTGCCTTCCTAAAGAATGTCTAAAATTCCTGTGAGACAATGTATTGTTTCAAAACAAAGCTATTTCAGGCAATTCTATCCTTGCCTGTACAAAGCTATTCATCTGAGGAACTTTTTTTCCAGCATAAATATTCTTACTCTGGGGTTTTATCTTTTACAAAGAAAAAAAGAAAGTGTTTTGGAAGATCAGTTTCATATTGTTACATTTTAAAATAAAACAAACAAAACCAGATTCTGCAGAAGTTCAATCCAACTCCCATTCTTGCTGTCCGTGTCTAGTCAAAGCCTGCATGATCCCTCTGGAACATCTTTTACAAACATTATTCTTTTGACAGCCTCTGGTGGATTTTTTTTTTTTGACAAATTGCTACCAAGAATCCCGTGCCATGCACAGATTTTAAAGGAAGAGCGTAGTGGGTTTGGTTTTACACACTTTAGGGTCTTACATGGTCTTACCTTGGTGTGGTGGGAACTACCCTAAAAACTACTTATTGCTTCTGTCAGCACTGGGCACTGGCACTGTTATGGCTGTTTGGTGTGGCTGGAAGGAGGGACAACCAGAGTTCTGGCCTGTTGCAAGCCATTCTCTAGCAGCAAGGATTTCTACCAGCAAGGTAGACTTTTATGAACTTCAATTCACAAAATCCCAGAGCTGAGCTCTGTAGAAACTTTGACATTTCCAAAAGAAATACTTTATAGAAGGCAGATTGGTTTTGGCTAAATAGAGAACCTTAGCTGCTCGTTTAGGTACTTTCCCCACGCATGAATAAATTCATTGTGGGCTTGAACCAGGAAAATCTGGTTAACCCACCACAGTAAAAGACAGAATAAGATCAAATGTATGGGTGGAGACTTGATGCCTTCATTGCTTTTGCTTATTTTGCAGAAAACAGGGCCTCGAACCATCAGTGATTTCTCCTTTCTCAGCATCCAGCCTGCTCACTGAAATTATAGATACAAAAGTGTTTCACCAGCCCCTGCATTTTGACTTCACTCCAAGTCATCGGTTTTCTTATTGAGGAGATAAATATTCACAGAGCAAAGGCAGGATGCTGTTGCACTAAAACATCTAACATGTTCTCTGTGAAGTAAATTTGTAGGTGTTTTCCTAGTTAAAGATTTAAATATGTCCCTTAAAATTCCAGTGCTGATGAAAACACGGATGAATCTGGTTTTAGCAGCCATGGGTAATTAGCCAGTTTTCAAGGTTGTCAGAAATTTGTGCTTTTTTACAACAACAGAAATACCCCAGAAGCATCCTTTCTTAAGAAGTATCTGTGAAACAAAACCAAAAAGTGGAAAAAGAAAATTAGCAGCTGCTATTGCAGTAAACTTCAACACACAGACACTGCTTCCTGAGAGCTATCATTAGAGCCAAATTAAAACATAGCCAAGATTTTTCTAAATAAAACTGTCAATGAAGATAAAAAGTTTTTATGTTGACAGTAAAGCAAATGATTTTTTCCACTCTGTTGAGGTTCTATAATGGTGCAGTATATCTGGTTGACTTATGGCAGGCTAATGACAGATTACCAGCTGCAGGAGACACGACTGCTCTCAGAATCGCTCTAGAGTGAGTGAAGCTGAAGACCTGTGGGCAGGGACTGGATTTAGAGGCAAAAATGGGTGGGGGATTTACACAAGGCTGCACAGCAGTAACACAGGGACAAAAATTAAGAGAAGCACTTAGGGATATGAGAAGTGGCTCCTAGGGTGGGGGAAGCCCTGTGCTGGAGGTTATGTCTTGGTACTGCCAAAACCGAGCTGCAGCAGCAAAGTAACTGAATTTGGTTATTTTCTGTAGGTTAGGGAAGGAGTGCACCAGCAGCAGTGATAATGCTGGGGATATTAAGTAGGTTAAGTGAGAATTATGATCTGCTGCAGTCTTTTAATGCATTCCTAGTATGTTCAGCCAGCACAAATACCCCCCCCCCCAAACCATCTTGAAATAGCAATTTCCTTGTGTGTTTCCTTGAAATATTCATACAGAGAGAAAAGGTCATGGTTGAGGATTTTTTCTCTTCTCAACACCCAGAACTGAAGGTCTTGTTCACCCTCTGGGATGGAAAAGGCTCAGAGCTCAGCAATACCCATGGTCTGGCAGGAGAAGGAGTCCTGCCATGGTGGGTAAATGCTGGCCTGTCCTGCTGCGCTTGGGAAGATATGAAATGAAGGCTTTGGAAAGTTGCCTTCTTGGTGGAAACACCCACTGGATTAAAATTCACCCTAAAGAGCTCACTAATCTACTATTATTTTATGCATTTAGAATTTGTGTTGTTTGTTGAAAATAAGGCAAGAGAAGAGTTTGAATATCGTGATTTGAAGCAGAGCAAGCATCCCTCTGCTTGGTACCTCCATTGCAAGAGGATGGCAATGGTGGTTGCACATTTATGTGATGCTCTTTGGTGTAAACAAGTGGACAAAGAGGGGCTGGAGTGGTGGAGCAGCAGATGCCATTCATTGCCTCTCTGCCCTCTGTGCCCATGGCAAGTGGAGAGAAAGGGACTCTAAATCCTTGAGCCCTAAATCATTCTCAAGCCTCCAGATGTGCTGGAGCTGCTCCCTTCATTGTACAATGCCCAGTTATGACTCTGACCAAGGCCAGGGACTATTGGCAGCTGTACCAGATACCCCATCCTTTAGTTCCTGAGTCCTGAATTTCACCACTTTTAGTAAAAAACATGCACTTAACTCTTCAAAAGTACTACAACTTGGAGATCTTGGATGCCTCCAAAACTGGAGTCTGTGATAACCTGAATTCACTCGGAGATATCTTCGACATTTAATTAGACGAGTTATTTCAACAGGGAGGAGGAAGGTAAAAAAGCAGAATGCTTAGAAAAAGAACAACCTTTCCTGGGATTGTGACATCTGAATAACTTAGAGGTTTTGAGAACTATGCTTTATTTTAATTAGTTTCTGAATCAGTTTCTGCTTTGCCTATTCTTTTCCCCCCCCTCTTTGTACTGTTTATTTTTGATGACATCTGCAATCCTGAAAAAAAAAAGGAAGCAAATTAACTTGGTTCAAGCCACATCAGCACATCCCTTGGAACATCACAGCAGTCAGCTGTAAAAAATGGGCTTATGCTGAAAGAAAATGAGGAGCTCAGAGGGCTGAAAATGAACTTACCTATTTATTAACTACATCCATCTTTATTATTTTTGTATGACACCAAAAAGTGTTCTTGGCACTACACAGACATTCACAGAGGATGTGTGGTGGACTGCTCTGGCACTATTTTATTAAGGCCATTCAGTATTTACATCTCCCAAACTAGGAACAAGGTCCATCCTTTGACAAACTCTCAGTCTGAATAGGCCCAGTCCAAGAGAGTGGTGGGGGAAGAAATAAGCTGCATGGCTGGGATTAACACTACGATTCAGGAATAGCACAGTAGCTCCAGAAAACTCTTCTTTGCTTCTTGCAGACCCATGCAAGAAGCATGTGATGTTTCGTGTTTTGCCAACAGTCCTTCTTCTTGTGTCCTATTTCTACCAAGCAGCAGGTGAAAGGTAGCCTAAAGAGAGCGGAAGGAGTCAAGAGGGAAGGAGATGATGTTCACAAAGGCTTTTAGCAGAGACATGAGAAGGAAGAGACCCAGCAAACCAATGCTGGAGGAAACAGACCTGATCCATGAAATACAGTTGTTATGTCAAGATAATTTTGGATGAAAAATGAAAAATTGGCTTAACCAATATATTTTGCAAATCAATATAAGCCTCAGATAATATTTCAGTAAGAAAGAAAAGCGCCAAGCAACCTGTCACAAGAAAAAGACAGAATGAATGAAATGTTTCATTTCAATATTTGTCAAACTACAAGTTGCAAAATTTTTATTTGAAGTGAACATTTGTGGGTTTGAAATTCACGCCCTCCCTCCTTTTATCAGGAAGTGAATCATGTGTTTTCATCCCCAAACAACTTTATTTCCCAACTTTTCTAAATGTCAGGTAGGCCAGGAAAAAAAGAGTCTTTTGAGCAACTGAGATGTGATTTCTGAACAAAGTGTGTCGTGATGAGGTCCTGAGCACTGACTCACAAGTTCTGATCCGAGTTCAATATATGGTACATGTAAGGTAGGTGACGGAGGTAATTCTGTTATCGTGTCATTCTGTCCTGCCAATTCTCTCCTAGGCATTATCAACTAATGTGTGACAGTTATAAAGTGGATTATAGGCCAGTCTGTCTGATATAGCTAAGCTGAATCCATCAAACATATATCACTCAGACTCTCAAATTGGACAGAACCTTGCCCTGAGAAGCTGCAAATAAGTAATTTGTCACATTTTACTCACACCTTTCCCCTGCTTGGTGTGTCCTTTTTGGTCCCATACTGCCATTTAGCACGCTCATTTTACTGGTGTTTTCAGGATGTAATATGAAAATTACCAGGCATTATGAAAAGGTCAGCTCTGTTAGACTCACAGAGTAAGTAGGAGGAATGGAGATGTTCTTAGGATATTCATCATCTGTCATTATATCTCATTAATCATCCCAAACAAATCTTGGACTGCAGTTCGTTAGAGAGTGTTTGTCCTACAAATGTCTGGGATAGGTGCCATTTTTTGCTGTATCTTTCTGATTTTTTTCACTGGGTTAAT
Source organism: Pseudopipra pipra (assembly GCF_036250125.1). NCBI lineage: Eukaryota > Metazoa > Chordata > Aves > Passeriformes > Pipridae > Pseudopipra > Pseudopipra pipra. The sequence goes on along the minus strand of NC_087558.1, from coordinate 6,929,867 downwards.
AATCGAGATTCTTATTGTGGCATTTTGATTATTATGAGTATAAAACACACACAAACATGTTACCTCTGTTAGGAAAAGGTGAACAGAGAACAGCTGTGTAGAAGGGTGAGAGCTGGCCTTACTGAGCAGCAGAGCTGTCTGGACGGGGAATTGCCTTCGTGCACAGTCTGCTGCTGAAACCAAACTCAGCAGTTTGACAAGCTTCAAAAGATCCAAAGCACTGTCAGTGTGAGAGAAATACATGATGTCAAAAATGTTTGACAAGCTTGGTCTAAAGAAGGCATTAGACAGCATAATGATGGAAGTATTTAACTACCTGGCACAGCTCAGTCTGCTGCTCCCAGCAGAGATGCAGTTTTTGTAAGAACTTCCTCTGAAAGAACTGCTGAAGCCAAAATGGACTTTGCACAGATAGACTGGATGGGGTGAGCGCTTCCAGAGGAGTTTGACTGAAGTCACGTTCCTTGTTTCCTAAACAACAGTGTGGAAGGGGAAGGAGTATATGCAACTGAAATATTAAATTTATTCCTGTAGCCCTGAGGAACCAACACACACTTCAGCACTTAAAAACATCCCTTTAAAAGGAGCGTGCAGATCCTGTCACTTCAGAGGGGTTGAGGATTTAAATAGGTTAGTGAAAGTGCATTGGAATACAGCCAGTGTTCAGGAGTTATCCTCTTACTAATTTGGAGATTAGAAAAAAAATGCTTTGTGCCTTCTTAATATTTGCCTTCACACCTCAGATGTGAAAGTTTAAGAGCTTCTCTTTGTTCTTTTGTTCCTTGTATCTTTTGATGGGGTAAAGGGGAATAGAGGTGCAAGATTTATTAGAAATGCCTGTTTCTTTTACTGCCCTTTTAAAAGGGAATAGTGGTCCAGGTTCTTCACAGGTGGAAATGTGCTACTGAAATTGGTGAAGCTGCTATCACCAGGTTACCCAGGAAAAGTGAGATCTGGAGCCAAGTGTTACAATTTTTGTTGTTGTAGGAATTGCAGGTTTTGCAGAGAATTCATTAACCAGACTTCTAGTGATTTTTTTACCTGACCTCTCAGAATTATGAGAATAAAACAATAATCTTTTCAGAATCAGATGCTGATTGCTTTTATGAAACCACAGGACCAGACTCCCTCTCTTGTGTAAACAGGCACAGATGTGTGTGAGATAGCCAGAGTTATGCAATTCTGCTCCACTCCAAAGGCTGTCCTAACTGTTTGCATGGCTGTCTCCTCCAGCAAAGTAAATCTTGTGATGAAAGATCAGGAAAGACAACCAGACAGACAGGTTGGCCTCTGACCAGTATTTCAGCTCAGCTTGTGTAATGCAATGGTCATCTTGTGCAAACTGCTCTGGCAACACCTGCACTGGTTCCTCATGCCCTTTTGCTAAGTTGATTTTCATTGTTCCTCCCACACATGAGGAGCTTCCATGGGACAAAGCCAAGTGGTGCAAAGGGAATGACTCTGCTGCCAACCAGCCTCTGGTCCTTTCCCTCAGTGGCTGTGAATGGCCACGGGCAAGGAAGAAATATGTCCCAGCCCATGGTGGCAGATCTTATAAGGTTGTAAGCTTTATTGTGTAAAGGACTTAATTCCACTACATAGGTGCTGACAGAGAAAAAAAGCTTCTGTGAGAGCCTTGCTTCCTGATAAGTTGGATCCTGGAAGTGTAGGCTTTGTAGACCCAGGCCATGGATCAATACCACACATCAGCACCAGGAGGATTGGCCTCTGGGAGCAAAAGCCAGGACTCTGCTGAGTCTGTCCCCTTCACCTGGGGGTTTCCTTAGAGGCAGAGGGGTTTGATGCATTATGACTTAGAGATGCCAAAGAATGGGAACATCTTTGGCTTTGTTTAGATTCTTCCTTTATACTGAGTGCAAGAAATTGGAGAAATACATTGCAATGGTATAAATAGGAAGCAGCAGGGCTGTGCTGATCCAGAGCTCAGTGATGTGAACATGCTTCTCTGTTCATAGAGATCCTAACACGTTAGTGTGTGCTTTCAGAAACCACCTCAACACAAGTAAGAAATGGATAATAAATTATTTTGTTTTCTTCTTCTCCCACAGACTTTGGTCTATTTTTATACACTTAAATGTAAGATGAGCCACATAAATAGTTCTTCAGTTCCATTTCTGTTTGTCACGCTGCTGATAGATCAATACACAGCTAAAAGTTCATAACTTGGCTTTTTCCCCCCAGTATCCAGTATTTGTCTACAGAGATTGAATCTATCATTCCAGATTAACAGGCAACCACCAAACAATGTTATGATTACAGTGGGAGCTCAGTTGTTGTGGGGGTAAACGGTCAGTGTGAACTATGGTGGGTTTTTTAATGGATAAACCCTTTAAATAAAGGAATGGTTTTAAAAGCAGCTTTCATTTGTGGGAGTTTCAAGAATAGAGTGTTTCAAGTGTTTCAGGTATTTGTTGTGGGGAGTCTGGAAGGCAGATCTTTGTGAATAATGCCCTGCAGTGACATGGGCAGCAGGACCAGGAGGCCAAACCTGGCATCCCTGGCTGTGAATGAGCAGGTCCTGCCCTGGGGAGCTGCAAGGGTCTCTCTCAGCAGCAAGGGGTGGTGGGAACAGCCGGACAGCCAGGATGGATCAATCCTTTCATTGCTCAGCCACCTCTAGAGGGTGACAAATGGCCACACTGAACGTTGTTACCATAACTTTGTCATAAGATGCTGCCATAAGATTGTGTCATAAAGTTATATGGCAACTTTGTCATAAGACTCCCTCTTATCAGTGCTGTTCTGGCATTCTTTTGCAGGGTCTTTGCAGGGAAGTTGCGGAGTAGAATGAAGATGGTGAGAACCTCTTGTTCAGGGCTTTTTTGATGGTAACACTTCACACATAAACTCTAGAAAGTCCTTGTATGGCAGACTTTTGGAAGGGAGGACAGTCCATTGTCTATTGAGGCAAAGAAGCTTTTCCTGTATATTTGTTCACTCCTGGGCAAGATCAAGGCACTGAGTTTGGGCCTGAATGACCTTTGGTCTGTCTTGATTTGATAATTCTTCTGTGGGGTGCATTGTAATGGAATAAAATATAATATTTGTCAAGAATCAAATGGTTTTGTTCAGTAAGATTGATGCAGACTTGGAAATCACATGGGGGCTTTTTGCAGCATGGCTGTGTGCATTGCAGTTCTCTGAGTCAGAAAAAGGAGGTGATGTCTACCACCAGGTATGGAAATGCAGCATGGAACCTTTTAAATCAGCAGAGGACAAAATACAACTGCTTTCCCTCCCTAGAATAATGACAAAAACTGTAAGAAAAACACCCTCTTTTTTACGTGGAATTAATAATTCAAGCAAAAACTTCACATTTCTGGAAATCAGAAGAGGGTTTCTGTCCTGCAGGTGAATGAACCCTTTTAACACCAACAGGACAAAATGATCAGTGGTGCAGGGAAAATGATATGATGTGCAGAGCTGTGGGTGCAGAGGAAGGGACTTTCAGGATTTGTGTATTAGATAACCAGAACTGAAGGAGAAACTCTTTTCATACAGGAAAGTGAAGGTAGGATTTGGAATCTGGTGTCAGAAAATGTTAAACAAAATGCCACCCAGACACAGCTGCTTTGTCAGCAGCATCTACACATCTCTTTTTCTTTTGTGAGGGACTGCAGAGATGCTTATGATAAAATTATATATTATGATGCTATTGTTGCATACCGAATGTGAGAGGGGAGAGTGTTTGGAAGGAGGAACAGAAATAATAAAAAAATAAATATTAAAACCATCAGGACAGCCAAGCTGAATAAAACCAGCTGAGGACCTGACTCATTTTGTGATGTCTGTGGCACACCAGATGCATGCACATGTATTGTGCTTACTGCCCTGTGGGAGTAGCTGAAAGGAAGAAAAAAGACATTTCTAGAACAATACTGGCATAAGGCATCCATTATTATTCTAACCCCCCTGATGTATTATGGTTTTAGGGTAATTGTGTGGGTGTTTGGTGTTTGAAGGAGAAAGCAGAGATGCTGCAGTGAGTCACTTCTCCCCCTCCTGGCTTTTGCACCATAGACCAGGCTGGTGATACTCCAAAGCTTTTTGTCAATGTACCACAAAGATGTGCATTGACTTTTTAATGTATTTTAAGGTCACATGGGACCATTTTGCTTCGCTTGACATAATCCAGTCCATGAGAGAGGGATGTCCTGACTGCCCAGGGTGTACCACATCTCCCCTCTCTCCCTCCACTTACTTGCTCTCCCCTCCAGCACAAGCAGCTGGATTCTGATGTCCTTTGATCTTTTGGGGTTTGTGTCCTCTGTAAAGGACAAAAGAGCATCCACTTAGTCCTGACTATGCAAGATATAAGCCTGCAGTGTTGGAATTTCTCTATCAGGATGCAGGTGCATGGGATTTTTCCTCCCAGTGGTGTCTTCTTGGAGTGTGCTCTGGATCTGAATTCGTGGCCACAAGGAAAGTAAAGGGAAGGTTTCCATTAAGTCTAATGGGGATAAAGCCTTAGCTGATGAGGCAAACACATAAGCAATGTATTCTATTTCTAACCTCTACATGATTAATACAGGGAACCAAATGTCTGTATCAAATTCAGCGTCTGTTGTAGTTATGCCAAGTTTCAGGGCTCAGACAGCTGGCAACCAGCAAGGAATTTATTTGGAAATACAAACCATCTGCAAATGGCCCTAATTCTTTTACTACCTTTTCCCTTTTCTTAGCTATTTTTACCTCTCCTTTTATTCATTCCTATTATGTTTGCAAGGGATTTTTCACAATCATTTTGAGACATTTTGGTTTGTACCATAGAGGAGATAAAGCCCTGCTTGGCTGAGGTGAAGAGCTCCTGGGGATCCCACTACACTTCATTGCCTGGCTCTTCAAAGGAAAGCTCTGATGCAACGTTGCTGTGGCCGGAGAGCAAAATGAGTCCCATGGGAACAGCTTCATTTCCTTTGATGTTTGGTGGATTTGGCAGTTCAGCATCCCTTGATTCACCAGCCTGGCAGAGAGCCAGGATGCCTGCAAAGCAGGTCAAGGCTGTCAGAATTTCACTGTGGAACAAACCCATTCTCGGACGCTGTTTCATAACAGCAGCCGAGCGTTTCCCTGCCCCGTGGAGAGGCTGGTCCCAGCGGCACACGGTAGGGAGGGAGTGAAACCCTGGCTCAGCACTTTCTGATCCCCAGCCTCGTGTCGGCTCCCAGCCGTGCTCACACAGGCACGGCAGCACTGCAGCCCAAGCCAGCATCCTTGCTGCGGCTGCACAAGTGGAAAAAATACTCACATGAGAAATAAACTTAAATTCTTTGCTGCAGGGGGACAGCTGTGTGGTGCAGGGAAACTCACAGCTTGTCAGCCGGTGATGCTGTTTCTGGGTCAGCCCTGCCCAGGAGCACCAGCTTGGATGACCAGGGAATTGCTGGCCCCAGGGTGCAGCCAGGACCTTGGAGGAGAGTTTTCCAGAGGTTTGCAGCTGTTCTCTGCTCTCTCGCAGGGCAGGGGAGGGGGCTGCGGGAGGTTGACCCAGCCCTCTCTTGTGCCCGCAGCCGCAGCCAGAGGAGCTGCCATGAGCCCAAACTTGGCTGCCTCTGCAAAACTGGAGCCTTCTGGAGCCTTCCCCAGGTGGCTGGAATAACTTATTTCTGCTGTACAGTAGTGTCCAGATACCCTGACCGTGGTATGTGTATATGTGTATGTATACGTATATATGTATATACATACAGGTTTTTATATATATATATATATATATACACACATACATATACACACACACATATGTGTATCTTCTTTTGGAAACCTGAATAGTTGTTCTGTATGGAAAATCTCCAAACCTATGTTAGATATTTATATCCCTCCTGATGTTTCCTAAATATGCATTGACTGAACGTTCCTAGCTCTCTGAACAATACTGGTGATAAAGAGAGAGATTAAATGCAGAGATCAGGTTCTGATGAGCTTAAGTGGGAACCAGGTATGCCTCCTTTGTTTCCCAGAACTCATCATTGCCATAGGGCTTATTTTGGGCTAAAGCAACCTAAATAGGCAATGCTGATTGTCAGGAGTGGGGATTTTACAGTTCAAATGGATGTTACATCACAGAAGCGTGATAAGTAGGGGTAAATATGATGGTGTCTGAGCCCGTGGAGGTTGGTCAGCTGCTCACAAGTGGCTGTTGTCTGCAGGAGGACACTGTGTTGGTGCTGGTTCTGCATGCAGGGAAGGGACAGTGTTGGTCCCCCAGTTTTAGCTCGCACGCAGATGGCTGCCTGAGCATAATTCTGTACTGAGAGGTCTCCTTTAAAGCTTCCCTCCCCATCCCACATGGTTAATTGGCCTGAGTTAGAAGCCTCAGGATATAAAAGCAAAATGCTAGCATGCCATGCATTGGAACTAATAATAAAAAGGGTTAATTATCTTTAATACTGGGAGCTGTTGGAGCTGAATGAAGTGAGAAAGCAGCTTTGAGTTTGCTTGCTTGAATGTGTAGGAGGAAGGTGTGGAGGCTGTTTATTTACAATTATTCCCTTTCTGGAGAGCTGGTGCAAACCAGTGCTCCCTCACCTCGTTCAAAAATCAATGAGAATCCTCCTTGGCTTTGGTTTTGTTGCTGTTTCACTTAACCTTTAAACTTTACCTTTTAGATAAGCCAGGAGTAATCAGTGAACCAAAACAGTTTGGATGTGTCTGAGTAAAAGCCAAACCCCTGAGCCTCAGCTTTGATATCTATTGCACCGGAGCACTGGCTGGTTGTGGTGCTCAGAGGTTTTCAGTACTTGGAGTGCCTGCTGAAACACCAGGTTGCTGCAGGATGCCAGGGCAGCCCCCACTGGTATGAGCAGTTTTTGCTGAGTCATCTCTGGTTTTCTTATGTTCTCCTCAGAGTGGAGAAATAAGCTGTGATCTTGCAGATCTTTTCCCTTTCATCTGAAAGTGCTAGAGGTCCTGGAGAAGAACCACAGGCATAGGGTCATTTTCCATGTACCCCACAGGACCTCCACCACAAAGACTGTTCTCACCTTGGCGACCTTCTCTCCCTTCTGTGCTCTAAGTGCAGCAGCCCCAAAAAACCAGCTTTTCTGTTGCAGCCTCTTGTCCTGCCCTTCCTGAGGTGGTCTGTCTGGGGATCCACCATGATCTCTCTGTGTTTTACCCAGAAGCATCATTTGCATCTTTACACAGGTTTCCCTCTGACCAAAAGGTTACAGGAACACCTAAACAAGAAGAAATGCTGTATATGTATATAACGAGGTGCAGGGCCTGAGACTCTGCAGAGCACCTGTAACTGTCTAGAGCTACCTGTGGGCAGGCTTTGAGTCCTCAGTGACAGGCTTGGCGCAATCATGCTGGATTTAAAGGTTTCCTGGGTGGGAAGAGTGAAGCAGGCTGTGAGACTCTGACTTCAGCCTTTCTTCCGAGCCAGGTAATTCCCTCTGAACGACGTTTTGGTGCCAGATGCTGTTTCTGAGAACTGAGATTGCTGGAGATTTCCCTGAGCATCTGTGATCCTGGGGTGTATGGTGGAATAAAACTAATTTCTCTCTGCTGGGGCTCCCTGGGTGACGTGTGTCAAAAGGGAGACAGTGGTAGGATAGGGTTGCTGCACCTTGGAGTAAGCAACTGTCAGGCAGACTGTGAGTTTTTTGCTAAGAAAAATATAATAGGAATATCTGTAGATATTTAACCATTATGCTGTGATACAGTCTTGCTGTGCAACACACTAAACACCTCATCTTAAGAGAACAGGCTCAGGGTGAGATTGAGCAGAGAGGAGTGAGACAGCTGCTGGAAGGAGATGGGAGGGAAATGTAGTTCAGCTTGGAACCGCAGGAAAGAGCTGTGTCCATGACAGTGAAGGAAAACGAGTTCTCTGGGTACATTTGGTGCCCACGGCTGCAAGTGAAAAGGTGTTCTGTTACATTTGTGCCCTCTCTGCTAGTCATTTATCCAATTTTCACCTCTTCTTAAGCTGTCAGCTTTACAGCACGCATTTTCAGGAGTAAACACTGTGCTCACAGCTTCTGTGCTGTGAAAATCTGAAAACTTGATGTCAACTTGAAAAATGTTATTCTGCAAGAATAAGAAAGAAGAAAGAAAAAAGAAGTGTCCACATCATTTCTGTTTGTGGAATTAGGAGTTTAAAACTGCGACCAACCCGTGTTACCTCACTCAGGATGTAACGAAATCAAGAGCGTTACTGGTTTTAACAACATGCTGAAATTATGTAGCAGGGATGTGGGTGCCTTCATTTCTTTGCAGAGAACACATTAAAAATGGGTATTTTGGCTTGCACCACAATACTGCATAATGACAGTGTTATGCTGTGTGCCAGCAATTCAATGGGATGCTCCTTTCTTTGGATCACATATCTGTTATCGCTCCAGACAATGAGTATCTGATACAAAATAAAAGTGATGGATGCCAAGTGAACCAGTGAGTGGGGAGAAGATACTGTGGTTCATTGGCTAACCAAATTACTTTGGGGGTATTTAAATGCATCTCTTGCTTTTTATTCTGCATGGGCTATTATAGATGAATTCTGTGATGATTCAGCCTTGGAAAAATTAACCTGTTCTGTTCCATGTGGGATGCTGGTGATTGCAGAAGTGTGATGATGTGGTGAGAAACTACAACGCAGTTTCCAGAAAAAAAAGGTTCTGGGTCTGGACACTGATTAAAATTTTTTAACATTTATAATTGCATTTTAGTCTAGCAGTGTAGCTGTTTATCCTCACAAACTGAGCTAAAACTGAGGAAATACAGGCTGAACTGCATAGCTTTAGGCAGCAAATAGTGTGCACTACATTAATGCATTCACTTGCCTTTATCCCCCACTTCACTGCTGGGTTTACCATTCCACCACAACAGAAACTGAGGCAGATTGATGAGCTTGCTGCAGAAAAAGCAAAGCAGCTGTTAACTGAAGCAGAGAAAATCCCTCACCAAGTTATCTGTAAATAAGTAAATAAAACCCTAGATTGGCTTTGTTGGTGTTTGCATCCGTCTTGTATTTTCTTCTGAGGAGATTGTAACAGATCAGTTTTGTTTGCAAAGACTTTGGTATAAGCAGGGAATTAGAAGCTGGTGCAAAGAATGTGCGTAGAAAGACATTTTGAACTTCTACATATAAATACACACACTGGAAACTTTTTCTAAGCGTGGCCAAAACAAGACACCACCAGCTGTCTGTATCTTATCCAAATTAATGAACAAGGTCTGCATTTCCAGTATCAAATACCAAATTCCTTATGAACAGCTCCAACTGTCACCAGAAGTATTCAGACTGATGGTAAATTAGTTCGGAAAATGTGATGCTGCTCTTGGACATTTCATACCTAGAAGAGATCTTATGCTGTCCAATCAATCAGCTCAACCTTTAATACAGACTTACAGAAAATGGAAGCCATCCAATCTTCAGGAAAACTCTGTTATCCACTATTAGAAACAAATTTCTCAACGAAAATTTATTTTAAAATAAAATTTCATATTGCCATATAGGGTGCACAGACCAGGGCAATGCAGGGGCACTTTTGGGGCACTCTGGGGTTTTTCTGAGAGATGTTTGCAGCTGGATTTTGCTGCAGACAGCTTGTTGTTGTGCAGAGACTGACCTGCTTGCTATTGCCTCATATGAGTTTATGGTCTACCATGAACTCTTTACAATGTTTGGCTAAAACCCATCAACTAGTTAACCTGGAAGTTGCTGTGTGTTCCTCTGCAGATGCTGAATTAAGATGATGGCAAAATAAAGTTGAACTTAAAGACATCCGGGAGGCCAAGGAGATGAAAACCATAAACAGGGAGAATTATTTTTGCAGGTATGCATGTATAAGCTGAGAAGTGAATCCTTTAAATTGAATATGTGCTGTCAGTGAGGTGTAGTCAAATAATTATTGAAATCTGGGGAGTGGGAGAATACATAGGAAAACAGGAATATTGGTTAGAGGGAGGCCAACAGGGGGCAATCAGATCCTTCCCTGCCCACGGCTGTAACCCCCCTCCAGCCATTGCCATTAGCCCAAATTGTTGTCTGTTGGACTGTAAAGTGTTACACGTTCCATTTAATTAACACCTTAAATTTGATCTTGATGGTGTGGGAGCTCCTGAAGAAAATGAAACAAATTTACAACTTGTATTTAACAAAGGCAGAGTTTGCAAGCGGGTGTAAACCAACGGAATTGCCATGGAAATGCTGAAAGTGCTTTACTGGCTGGAGGGGTAGAGCCAGGTGAGGTCTTTGGGCTCACTGTGCAGAGCTGGTGGTTCTGCCTCGATTTTTGTGACAGCCAGTGTGGGTGGGTGATGGTCCCACTTGATACCTGCAGCCCTGCCTGTGTCTGGAGCTGTTCTCCAGGTGGTGGATTGATGTCACACCATCCCAAGCTTTCTCCTGCTGAGGGGGACAGCTCTCTCCAAACCGAAAAGTGCTGGGAATGACACTGTATCATTGAGCATTGATGATTAATCAACAAACTAATTATCATTCCCAGAGCAGGCTCTTAGGAGCATTCCTGTCAGGAAGAGCAAAGGCTGAGAAATGAGATTTAGTATGCAGCAAACACGAGCTGTTTCCCACGCTGCCTGCCACCAGATGACATTGGAGAAGGTTCTAATGTTCCAGGAGTAGGAGAAGGACTTCTGTGTGCAATTGTGTTTTGGTGACCAATGACAAAAGTCTTTCAAAAAAGGCAAATTTGAATTTAAAAATAGAATGGAGTAGATTTTCTGTGGACCACCATGTGTATCCACTACTGCAGACCTTTAAAAATGTGGGGGGACATTTGATAAAAGTATGTACATAGGATTGGGTCTGCTTTGGGAAGGATAGACTAAGCAATTCCTTCTTTCCAGCCCTGTTTCTGCTTATTGCTATTCTTGCCAGACATACCCAGAAAATGCGAAGCTCTAAATTATTTTTATATAAACACGTTATTCTCGCTTCTTTTATAGGGAAATAATAATTCCTTAAGTGGTTCAATATGAAGAATATATTCCATGTGTATGCATCCTGCTTTGGGAGCAGGGAATTTCATGGGCTGCGTTGCTCCCTCACTGGATGTTCCTTGGTGGGCAGCGTTGTGTGCTGCCCCACCATACAGAGGAGCCACCCTTCACATGGGTCCTGAAATTCCTCCCTCCTTCCAGCAGTTGTGATATGAACGAGCACTGTCCTTCTCAGGCCTCTCCTTAGATTCCTGCTCATGTTTCATAACAGGCTGTGTCTCTTTGTCATTCAGCGAGATGCCTGCCCTGCTTGTATTACCCACATTATCGAATTTGCTATGCCCACCGGGGTGCTCAGTGTGTACCACAGCCACAGCATTAGCTCTGGCTGCTTTTTTATGTTTTGTTTTGTTTTGTTTTGTTTTTTTTTTAAGGGAAATATTTTCTCCATTCTCTCACTGCACGCCAGTTTAAAATCGGGGCTGCATCCACCCTGGAAGGAGTGAGCAGAGCGTGTTTGGTGCCATAGCAAAAGCAACTTGCAGGGGGAAGCTGCGGTTCTGTGGGGGAAGATCGGCCTTTATCCACGCCATGGAAATGGTCCCTTGAAATACAGGAGCCCTGCCCGGCCACTGAGGCAATTCACTGCCCCGAGTACCCCGGAGGGGTTGGCTCCCCGGGTGCACACTGCTGGCACACAGACAGGTTATCCTCGGGTCTGGAAGGGGACTCCACTCCGTGTTTACCATATCAGCCGAGTCACTCTCGCCGCTCCGCTCGCATCGCGTGCAGCCCCCGGCAGAAAATCCTCGGCGTATCCATGGGAACGTGGTTTTCCTTAAGCAGCGCTTGTAAGGATGCGGTTCGTAACGAGCCAGGGTGATCAGGGTGAGCATGTGGGGGAGAGCAAGAGTGTTCATCTCAGCTTTCCTCTGCCCCCGCGCTAATCAAATGCAAAAAAAGAAGAACAATAGTTTGCCTTCACCTCCACAGCTTTTCCCAGGTGGTCTATCACTGGATATCACTCCTGCATTAAACACAACACCATAGGGCTCATCTTAAATCTGATTTTATTTTTTAAATGGGTAAATCAGTGAGATGCTCTGTGTTCTAGGAGCCTGGGGCAGCTCCAGCAACAGATCCAGGGTCATGGGGAATCCAGCTTCCCTGGAGCCCAGGGGTAGAGCACCATAAGCAAGATGTTCAATTAAAAGGGTAGGTAGCACATAATGACCACCTTGATGATGCTTAAGGTAATTTTTAGGGAGTTTGCTGGTGGTACAGTGAGATTCCTAAATGACAACTTTTGTGCCTTCCTTTTTTGTATCCTATATTTTTGCAATGTCGACCACAGAGTTGGTGTCAGAAGCAAGGGCACGCAGCGGCAATAAATGTATTACCACAAATTGGTAAATCCCTCTTCAGGTCTCCAAAAGTGACATGGGCGATACCAGTGTTTGCTGCCCCAACAGATGTCAGTGGGAGGTGGCTGTAGTGAGTCACGGCTCTGTGGCTCTCAGAGGATCAAAGGCACTTTATCTCAGTTGCTATTGATGTCTTTCTCCCAGGTTTTCTCATAATAAGAAGTCGTTGTAAGATGGAGCTCAGCTGCACATGGGCTTGTCTGAAGTTTTCACTCCCCCTCCACACAACACCCCAGGGGAAACCATGGGATCCAAACTGCTTTAAGCCTTTCCTCCCTAATTAATGGACATGTGTAAGGACATGCTCAATTGCAACTGAACAAACATGCTTCAGTGCCACCCTGAGGAGAGGCTTCCCTAAATCAGCTCTTGCTCTCCTGGCTTTAGTGGGTGCTGCAGAAGTGGTTTTTCAGAAATGCTAATGCCAGAAACATCCCTCCCTCTTACAGCTTTCGAACCCTTTCTTTTGTGTGAACGTTTTTTTTCAAATTTTGTCATCTACATGCATGACTAAAGGCTGAACCAAAGCCAGTTGTGTTGGTAGATTCATTCCCACAGACTTACATGAACTTTGGGCAATCACGAGGTGCACTGGGGTGTTGGAGCTGTGCTGAGAGGTCTCAGAGCATTTAGAAGTGAGCAATTTGTGTATCAAATGGCTGAGAGTTTTGGATCAATGGCTTACTTTCTTCCCCTCCATCTCCTCCAAAACAATTGCTATTTTTCACTATTTTATCTATTTCTTTTTTTAATTATTTTTTTATTTTGCCTGTTCTTTATTATGGTTTTCTGCAAATAGTGGAAGAAAAAAATCCATCTAAAGCAAAGAGTATGCACCAGCTATTGTCTGCCCCCTCAGAAGAAACCATTTGGGAACACTGTTTTATGTATATATAAATACATATATATATATATATATAAATTGCTAGAGCTATTAAGCAGTGACCTGAGACAAAACTGAACCTGCATCCTTGTTTAGTTGCTCAACACAGCAGTGTGATAATTGCAAAAATATACTCCTTGGAGTGAGAAAATGGCAGAGATTTAGAAAGCTGGATTGATTATTTTTCACATGTTGGATTGCTCTGTTATGATATCCTGCCAGGCTGCTGTAGGCAGAGGGAGGTAACTCACTTTCCCATGAGGGTGCACAAGCTGGACACGAATCTGTAGAAAATCACTGTGAGATGTACATATCCTCCTTCAAATTTCACATCGCCGCCGTTACATCATGAAATGGAGTGAAAAGATTGATCCATTAAACTAGTTTGCTAATTCCTTCCCTAAAACCGAATCTGGGCAGAATTCCCAGTCACTAAACTTTGTCACCTAATCTACAGTTTGTGAGTCCTTCAGGCAGAATGAAAATTCTCTGCAGCTTTTCACTCACTGGGCCCTGCCCTCCATAAATAAGGTTTATGGAGAAAGCCTAATCAGGCTTACTTTAGGGAACATTGTTTTGCTTTCACAGCTACACCCAGTGTGGAACTGGGACCAAAACCACAGAGTCGCAGACTTTCCATCCTCCAGGATGGTTGAATGTGCATTTGTCTGTTGGTGCTCAGGCTTCCCACTCCTTCTCCAACTTTGTCTCCGCTTGTGGGCAGTCTGAGGCTGGACATCCTGGGGAAGGGTGGGTGTTTGAGCACAGAAGCTCTTTGCCTTTTCACGGGCATGTGCTATGTGTGATATGCCAAGTGCTGTCCCCTATTCTCCTGTGCTGAGGCAGGATCCACGCAGAGCTTCTGTCTGGAAGGTAATGAAGGGCTGAGAAGGACCTGGGGTGTAGCTTAGTTGGAACTTCAGGGTTTGGGGCACTGACCTTAGGGGAGCTGGTGGCATTCAGGTACCATGTGCTTCAGCTCCATAAGGAAAACATGGAAAGGTAATAATGACAATACTTCTATGCCCATCCAAGGATCTCAAGGGTAGTACATTGAGGCCAGCCTGTTCCTTTTACTCAGCTTTTGGTTTCTGACTATCTGACAGTAGCTGAAAGTGCAGTTTAGCTGGATTTTCCTCCTCCTCCAGCAGCAGCAGTCTCTGTTCACACAAGCCCTTCTCTAGGAATGGAAATATTAGCAAATTGAGCTGAGCGTGAGAGGAAGCTTCCAAGAGATTGTTTTGTTGTTTAACCACCTCTTTTCTAATAGCAATAGTTTCCTTGTAGGATAACAAGGTGGATACCCTCAGTGTATATGTTTGCACCTCTGGGAGTAAGTCCAAGACCCTTTTGAGAAGGGAGAGAGAAGAAGGAAAGGAGAGCATCCAATTTTACATGCCCCGGAGAGCTGCAATTCTCTCCTGCTTACTTCCTTCCCACCTGGTGGACAGACAAGGGAAGAGGCAGGGTTTGGGTTGCTTTCAAAGTGGCTGTCACTCTCTTAGAATGGTGCTTTCCCCCATTTGTGAAAGAACCTGAGACTGATTGACATCTCCGCTGCTCATGTCATTGTGGCACACAGTGGACTTTGCAAATAAAAAAATCATGGCATGTATCCTCAGGAGGTGTCACTGCCTAAGTCACCCTGAAGGCAGTGGGAGGAACTGTGAGCTGCAGGGCTGGCCCCTGTGTTAGCTGCATAAGAGCACGGGCTGCGTGAATTACGTGATCTGAATCTTAATCAAGTATTATTTGCATCACTCAATTATCCTGACTTAGCCTCTGGGATGGGTTTTCCTCCTGTTTCCAGGTCTCAAATCAGGAGATGTCCTGTGGGCTGGGACAACAGGCAGGTTCTGGCCAACAGACATAGCCAGAGAAAGCAGAGGGTTTTGGAATGATGGAATGATGGCTCTCTCTTGGCAGACCTGGGCTTGGGACCCTCTCCCACCACAGCAGTGCAGGCAGGGTGCTTGGGCAGGGCACTCTGTTGGCACAGTGTCAGGTTGGAGGGCAGAGCTGAGCCCCCTGCTTTGGTACCTGCAGATTAGCTGTCGTGTTGGCTGTTTAATCAGCAAATCAGGTTCTGGCTGTGTGGAAATGTCATTTGTCTGTTAAAAACAGGTGACATCAGAGTCCCTTCAGAGAGGAACTTTTATTTTTCCACCTGGCAAGAGAGGCACACAAAGATGGCCAGGCTGCATGTCACGCTGTGCCAGGGAGCAGGATGGGCTGGAGATGGAATTTCCCCTTGGTATCCCAAAGCACCACATTGGTAAGATGGGGCTGCTGTAGCTCATGCAGTATGGGCAGGAGGGAGGCAGGTGGTTGCCTGGTATCTGTGGCAAAGGGACATTCCAAATGGCACTGTGAATACCCTGTGAGGTTTGTGGGTTTGTGCCAGCTCTTTTCTAAGCCTATTTCTATTTCACTACATGGAGTAGTGGGGCACAAACTACATTTGTCAAGATGATGATGCATCTCCTCTCTAATTTCATGAAGGCACTGGCTGATTTTTTTTCTCTTTCTATTTTTTCAACAGAGTAAGATTTTAACTTATTAAAACAAAACAAGCCTGTTAGTGGGCTGGTCGTACTGTTGTTTCAAGGTGGATGCAGAAGATTCAGAGAGTTGGATTGCATCCTTTTTTTCTGGCATGCTGAGTGATTTTGGCCAAGGCTCTTACCCTTGTGCGTCATCATATTTTTGCTTGTAAAACGAAGACAAAAGTGCTGTGTTCAGCTGAAAGGACCTTTTTTATTCAAAGAGTTTTGCAATACACAGAGAAAAGGGCTGTGGAAGGACAGATAAATGACAAGTGGTAAAGTAAAAGATGCAAGCCTTTGTAACCATATGCAAGAATTATTTGGAGTCACCAGATGGCAGGATTCTAGACCAAATTTGTTTTTGTTCTGCAAATCAAAACATAGCATCTTTTACAAATGTCTGTCAAGTGAGACATGGATCTTCTTAAATGCCAGGAGTGTTGGAGTATCACCACAAAAGACGCAGGTGCAGATAGTCTGGGAGATTATAAACCAGAAAAAACTTGCTGCTACGCACGATGGTTGTGGGGAGTGCCGACTTTAGGAACAAACAGCACAGGGCAGTGGCAACTTGTGTGTTCCCAGGATTTCCACCAAGGTGGGGTGTTTTTCTGGAAGAGACACTGCAGCCCAAGCAGGAACCTGGTGCTTGGAAGTGCTGTAGCTTGTAGATGAGGCCATCAGGGCAGCTAATTGCCATGTTCTCTTCACCCTTCCCTGTGTGCAAACCTGGAGTGTGTCGGCTGTAGACCTCAGCAGTCATTTTTCTGGGTGGCAATAAAACAATATGCATTTTCCAATTAATGATGCAGGTAGCAGTATTTCATTTTTCATTGCCTGCATGATGTGGCAGTGCTCAAGTCATCATGGCCTTTCTAAAGAGTCAGGAAGAAATTGATAGGCTTTCTGTGGGATGTCTTTGCTGGCAGCTTTCCTTCCCTTTAATAGAAGACATCAAAAGAGATCATAGAGAACTTAGAGTGGAAACTAAATGTGTAGCACCAGGATAAATAAGGCGCACATCTTTTGGATTTAGAGGACATCCCTCTGTTTTTGCTCAGTACAGTCCAGTCTCTCCTTTTCCAGTTTTCATGACAGATCTGACAAAGACAATCTTCTCTTTTAATGCTGAGCTGTGAGCACTGCCAGACGCTCCGTTCTGTAAGAGCACGCGGTTTTGATCAAACCAAACCAATTATCCCACCAGAGTGATAGTTTACCATGTGGAGAGTGTCCATCTTACAAGACCCTGCTGGAGTCTGGAGTATTTTTTTTTCTTTTTTTTTTTTTTTTAAATGTGCATATGTATTTTTAGACCTACACTATTATTACTCTGCTAGAGACAGCAAATGACACGCTGCCACGGAGGTGAGCTGCCTTCAGCCAAATAAAGACTTAATTGTGGCACAAGCAATTCAACACACATAATAGAAGACAAGTGCATTCGGTCTGGAAGATCGATGATGTTGACAGCTTTTGAAAATTGTAAAATGTAACTGTTATTAGAGCAAGGTAGTGGGTGAGAAACAACACGGCCCGAAGTAGATCTTGTCAGCAAGGCAAAAAAATATATATATCTTGAATGACTTGAGAGTTGCTGAGGAGGAAATATAGCTGGTTTGAATCTCCCGATTAGGGGTGAGATGACTGGGAGCTGGTCACAGAATACCTTTTAGAAATGTAAAACTGCTGGGCTGTAAAAATTAGAGTGAAATCAGAAAAGAGCTGAGCAATATTACAGTGCTAATTCTGGGAGGCTCTAAGCAGCACCTCTGAGAATTATTTATTTTGTCTTTAATTACTGAAGAAGTGGTCAAGCTGGTGGAGGTTTATCCCCATGTACCTCAGGGCAGAGGCTGTGCAGGGAGGGCTTTCAGAGGCAACTGGTCTCAGCAGACTCTGTGAGCAGGCTCCCATTATCACAGGCAGCAGGCATGGGAAGGAGGATTTTCAGCCCGGGAGAGGAAGGAGAAAGACATTTCAGTAAAAATAATCTAGGCTGTTTTGCAAGTCATTTAAAAGCTTGAAAAGAGTTGCCTGTTTTTTAGAGCCCTTTGGAAAGTGTTCATCAATGGAATTTTTTTTAAAGGTCACATATTTCCTGAAAGGAAATTACTCCTCATTCTGAGACTCTCAAATTCACTGTCACTCCATCACTCTCCTAATGTGTGGTGCTCTTAAATACACTTGGCTTTAACTTTTCATTTCTTCTGAGCGGCATCGCCCTCTTTCCTCACAGTACTTGTGTGTTTTTTTTCTAGCACTCTCCAAATCTCACACTGCTGTCAGCCTCCTTCACATGCTGCCTCTCTGACTCTTCTCCCAGGGCTCCTGTGTGAGTTCTCTCATGCTGTTTCACCCAGTGTCTGCTGATGAGTCCTTCAAGACATTTTTTGAAATGCCTTTTGTGCTCCTCGTAAGCTCTTTGCTCTAAGCTCCTCTCCACTATGCCCCTCTGCCTTCCCTGCTGGAATCCAAAGCACACTCCCTCTTGAGTCTTTCCTATTAAAGTTGCCAAAGGTGATGTGTTGAAGTGATATGAAGTGATAAATTTGAACATACAAGGGTTTGCATAGGACCGACATTTTTTAAATGTACCTCTCACATTATTATTTTTCTTTGTTACATGGTCTTTTGCTTTGTTGTGGCTTTTCTTAGTTTACCTGCTGCTATAAAAATGCAGAAGAAAGGATTCACTGATCTCTAAATTGATTTCCACACATGCAATAGAAACCATGGTGGAAATTACACTGGAAATTTAACATTATGTGGTGTGATAAATAGTAATTTGGAGGTATATTAACCTGCTTCCTTAGGTAAAGAAATGTCTTATATAATAACTGTCCTCGTTCAGGAGCTAACATTTCCTCCTGATG
The DNA here is from genome assembly GCF_036250125.1 of Pseudopipra pipra. Lineage (NCBI taxonomy): Eukaryota > Metazoa > Chordata > Aves > Passeriformes > Pipridae > Pseudopipra > Pseudopipra pipra. The sequence goes on along the minus strand of NC_087558.1, from coordinate 6,911,212 downwards.
ATGCATTTGTCTTATGGCTTGATTATCTTTCTGTGAAAACACTTCAACTCTGACCTTTCCAGATGCTATAGTGGGGTATGCTTTCACACTGACTGGCAGCTTGTGGTGGCACGAGGGCAACTGGGAATACGAGGTGTTCTGCCTACCCTAAATCATTGAGGTGGTGACAACTTGTTGAAAAGCTCTTTGATGAAACCTAATTCACTTCCTTTCACTAAAAGATAACTTATCTAGCAGAGTAAAATGGGTTTGATGTACTAGAAGAACACATGGAAGCGTGAAGCAGGTTGTGGGCTGCAGAGAGGGGTGCACTGATCCCCAGTCCTGCTGATGGTAAGAGCTCCTGGGGAGCTGACAGCTCAGGGGGTGACCAACTGCTTTCTACCCAAGCTTCTGTGTTACCAGAGAGATTTGGGCACATAGCAAAACAGTGCTGAAACAAAGCCTGTTGTGCTATTGTTGTCTGCTAATTCAGGGAGCTGGACCTCCTTTAGGTTAGACCTTCCCTGGGCTTACCCTGACCTGTGATGAGCACAGAAACTGGTCTATTTCTGTAGAAAAGATGGAAGGCCATGGGAATATGCTGCACCATTTTAATATTGTGATTATTTACTGTTATATGCAGCCAGAATGGGGTCAAAGCAGGACTATGGATGGACTCGTGGTGCCCCAGCCTCAAGGGCAGGCTGTGCACACACAGCCCTTTCTCTCACCCTGCTCACTCAAGGGCCAGCTCTCTGTCTGTAGCACAACTCCCACTGAAGCTGCTGTGGGATCTGCTAAAGCCAGTATACCAGCACCATGCCCTAATTTCTTTTGCAGTCACTGCCTGACTGGGTATAACAAAAAGGCTGCCTTTGAAGTATCTACTTACAAGAAAACATGTGAAACATATCCGTGCTCTTGGGAGTACCTTAGATCTAACCCCAGCGAATCCTTCTACTGCAAAAAATGAAAACATCCACTGAAGATGGATCAGGTTCAGCGCCATCTGAACCAGCCCAAAGGCACCAGTTCATGCCCTGCATCACCAGCATGGCTGCAGAGGGTTTAGGGCAAAGGCTGTCTGTACAGATAGACTGTGCTTGCCTCTGTGTGCACCCCACTCACGGGCACCATGAAGTCTCTGTCCCCCACATTTGCATCTGACCCTCCCAGAGAGGTATGATTGACCTTGTTAGCTTTTGTAGCTGGCTTATGTTTTCTCTCTTTTTTACACTACAACCTGTTTTATTATGTTCTCATCCCCCTGAAGAGCCCAGGACTTGGTGCACCACTCTTTCCCTGCCTCCCACTGCAGTGAGAATCTGGCTTCTGCAAGAGGGAAATCGGGCTCAGGAGAGACATGTCCTTGCAAAGCTTTCTCTGTAAGGAGAAAGGGCAGTGGTGAACTGTTGGGCCTCATTAAAAGGAGCCCAGACAAAGCCACAGGAATGACAGAGACAACTGGATTGCCTTGGATTATTGTCCCCCTGAGTTTTTGCTGTGCGATGATTTTCCCTGTGGCTGCTGTGCCGTGCTCCCCTTGGCAGTGACTATGCAGCTCCTGCTCTGTGCCTTCCTCAGCCTCTGCCTTTCTGGAACTGCTTTTGGGAGAGAAAGTGCTCAGTATTGCTTGGATTTGGAAGAGTTTTAGGAATATGCATGTGCACTTTTTTACATTAGCAATAGCTAATTCTGAGAGATGAGCCTTGTGCCTAGAAGGGTCCCACTGTTTGTTTCTTCCAGCTGCTGTCCCACTGCCTCCACCTGCCTCAAATAGAGAATTTGATGTTGCAGAGACAAACCCACCATGCAGAGAGCACTTTATTGTGCTGAAGCACAGTAATGGGGGAAACACCTTGTACCTGGGAGCTATAAGTGTCCTTGTGGGTGTCCTAGGGTCGAGCTATTGAACACTTCAGAGATGAGAGCTGAGACCTTGAATATAACTCCAGATTTTGCAAAAGGCCAGTGAAATGACAGAAGGTCAGGTGTGATGTGTTTGCAGGAGCCTGTGCTGTTAAAGACACCCACTGCACTTTTTTGTGCCTGTTTCTGTGTGTATAAGGGAGCTCATTACCCAAACCAGAGCACTGAGTCATTTTCAGGGGAAGCAAACTAGCAGTGCTGCTGATGCCCTCGTGACCTGGCAGCTCATTACAGCACAGGTATGGGAGAGCTGAACACATCCATCACACTGAGATTGGATCCCACATCCTCACTGTGTCCTGTTGAGTCACCTGGAGTTGTTTAGGTTCAGATCTGTTATTTTCACCCAACAAACAGCAGCCTCTAATGAGAAGAGGTCTCTTTCCTCCTCCTGCTGCCTGCTGCATGGTCACTCCCAAGGTATAGTCCGAGGAGCAGTGAGTTTTAATCCTACAAAGGAATTCTCTAAACTTTGCAAAACCAGTTGCCATGTCTAATTTCATAGAAGATACCTTGGCAATCCTGTTCAAACACTGGTTATTGTGGTGTGGTCATTCTGGTTGGAGGAGACTCCCCTAGGTACACGAGTGCTGGGGTTAATGCAGTCCCTCTCACATCTCTGTTGCTTAAGCAAGGCATGAAAAACCACAGCAGAGAAATGCTGTGATGATGGCCAAAGGCATGTCAAAGCTGGGTACTAAACAATCTAATTATAGCTGGCTGGACAGATCAGCAAGCAGAGGATTGTTGTGTTAAAAGGGGCTGTGCTGGTGGTGCTGAGGGGAAATGTGTGCGCAGAGCAAATCTGCGCTCGGGACTCGTTTACATGGCAAATGCATGCAGAGGATTCCCCACCAGGGACAGTGTTTTGCAGACACAACCAGAATTAATATATTGGGTAAATAAATTCCAGACATACTCATCAATAGATTAAGAAAAGCTGCAAGAGATGGGAATCCTACAGAGATGAAAATGGAAGCAAAGTTCTGAACTTGATTTTACTTATGCTGGTATGACTCAAGAATAAATCCAGGGAATTTGGTGGAGTGATGCTTATGTGACAGAGGTGTAAATGAGAGGAGTTGGCCCCTGAAGTCTGTCAGAGGGGATTGTGACATTACCAAGAGCTGTCCTTTATGCGCTTTTTCAACATGCTGGAAAACCCTGTGTACAAAATGTAACCTTTTTTGAGAAAAATGAATAAATTTTGCCAATTTTATTCCTTTTTTTTTTTTTTAATGTTTATAGCAAAGTATCTCCTTACTCCCTGGAACCTTCAGCCCTCAGTAGTCAGTGTGAAAGATGATGATGAGGCCTGAGAGTCCAGATTCCTTGATAGGCAGAAGCAGGTCCTTGGTTCGCATTCTGCCAGACAGGCTGCCCATCTCCCCCTTTCTCCCCCACGCTATCTCTGAGCTACTCCAAGCCTCTCTGGACTAATCTGAGATCCCAGGCTACTCAGGCAGGCAGCTGCCAGCAGCTCCTCCTTGCATGTTGTGTTTCAAATTCAGCCAAAGATCCCTCAGCACCCACATCCGGGTGTTGCTGAGAAACTAAACACTGCAGAGATCCAGCTGTGTGAAAAAGCATCGGGCTGTGTGTGTTCTACCCCAAATCAGCATGTGGGGATTACCACCCTACACGTTTTGTGAAGCCGAAATGTCCCTGTCCCCTCCACTCTGATACATGGTGTACATCAAACACTGTCAGCAAGACCGACTGGCTTTTGTCAGCATTTTTCCTTCTCTCCTGCAGCACCACTGAGGTGAGTGGGAATTGTAATCACTTTCTCCCCCTTCCTTCCAATTAGTGGTCCTTCTTTTGTGCATCCGAAAATTGGCCCCTTGTGACATTTGCATGTCTACATGGCATTAACATTTCCAAATTGGCACGGAGCAATGCCGTAGCTCAGCAACGCAACCACCTGATGTGCTTGTTTTAGCTAAAATTAGGGTACACGTGTGAGCACTGGGGGGGCGTGGAGGGGAATGGCTGAGATGACTGATTTCTTGGGGATTTTAACCCAATTAAGACCAGTTAATGGACTTAGGAGGTGGATCATTTGTAAATATTATCAAATGTTGGAACTGTTTAATTGAAAAGAATCAGGAAGTTCCCAAGGTCTGACTCGACACAAAGCCCCATGGCACTGCTGAGCCCAGCCTAGTGCTCATAGCTAAGAGGTGTCTAGGGGAGAAACTGGATTTCGTATAATCATCTCTTTCCTGTACCTGATGACTGAACAGATTTTGTTAGGGGACTCCTAATCTTTTGGAGCAGAGAGGAAGCTGAGGTCCTGACCGTGTGTGGTCAGAGAGATCCCATGGTGTTTCGAGCAGTGGTGCTCTGGCCAGATTCCAAATTGGGTAATTACATCATGTTTCCCTAAATTCCCTCTGTAGTTTCCACTGGATATACTTTTCTTTTTCACATCCTGCCCAAATCCATACTCCAGCCCTGAAACTAATTAATTTAAGTGCTTTGAAAATATAAAATGCTATGTAAGCGCTGTAAGTACTATTATTACTAGTGTCTCAGTGTGATGCTGAACAGCTGTCATGGGCCAGCCCCAGAGGTGGCTGTATCAGAGAAGGGAGATCCTTTAGAAGAGCTTTAGGCTCATTTCAAGGACACTGTATAAACCTGCAACAAAATAATATCCCTGGAAAAAGGAACAAACACATAGATTGCATTTATTGAACTTTTTAAAGTTTAATCCCAGTATAATCTCCTTCTCTTAATCTCCTTGAATGAAACAGTTTAACTAATATATTCTTGTGATGTTGATTCACTCTCATCTATGTTACAGTTACCCACACAGAGATTAGCATCTCTTTACAGTAAGTGTATAAACTGTACTAAGGGTTGGAGTTTATAATCCAAGTAAATCAAATGGGCAAGGAGATGAAAATAGAAGAACTAATCATCCCAAACTAGAAATTATGGCTGCATGGACCAACATTTTTAACTTCCCTTTGTAATCCAGGCTTTGGGTTAGCCAATTTTCAAAATACCTGCAGGCAGTTTTTTGAGGTTTGGGGCTTCTCAAAGAACAGGACCAGGATGTTGATTGGGTTAAATTTCCCTAGAAAGCTGCTCCTGGAGAGGCAGTGGGCAGAGGCTGATTCATAGAGGCCTTTGGAAGAACCTCTGGGAAGACCAACAGTTCTCCATTCAGTTCCACGTGTCTGGCCAAGCACCAGCCTCAGGCAGGGCATCACTGAAGTCTCTGCTCAGGTACCCATGCTTGGAGTTGTTTTTTCCAGTGGGATCAAACGTCTTCACTCTGTAAGGGGACTATGACTTGTACTACTGGGATGAGGAGGTCACAGCAGAGGGGCACTCAGTTTTCTCAGTCTTTCTTCCTTTCTTTCCTGTGGAAAGCAGGACAGCAGAGGCTGCCTGGGTGATGGGGAGGGAAGGTAGAGCAGGGCTGTTTCTGCTCGCGATGAAGATGCTGTGATTTTGTTGGCATGTGGCTCCAGGCACCCCAACTGGAGGACACCAATTATTTATATTTTTTAAGCTCTGGCCAGAGGAGGTGGGCTGTGGCTTAATTTTCTCTCAGAGAAAAAGTCCAGATCCAAAGACACTCATGTTTCTTTACCCATTTGCCTCCCTTTCCTTATTCTCTTTCCTGTGTGCCTAATGCTGCCTCACTGTTGTGAAGCCCAGGTTAAGGTCTTGAAGCCCAGTGGAAGGGAAACATAAATAACAGAAAAAACAGAAAACATGTCCTAGAAGCCTCTACATCACCCTGAAAGAGCTGTGACTGTTGTCCACAGGGTGTGGTGCAACTGGGTATGAAGACACTTGTGCCAGTGACGACACATCTCTGAGACATTCGGGTCACTGCTGCTTTCCCTTTCTTGTGCTGAAATATTCACTCTTTTTGCCTCTGAGTGATGAAGAATTGCCACAGGGAGCTGATTAACTTCAGAGAAGAGCTGCTCCAATGAGTCTAAACACAGGGACTTAAATTCGAGGGACTCAAATAAATAATCTATCTCAGCATACAGCCCTGACCACCTTGGGTCAGTGCTGTGTTTGGGTGTGTAGGAGTCTCTCCAGTCTGCTTACCTGCTCCTACACTTGTTTATGTTGCTCATTCAGTGACCAAGTGAATTGCTCCATAGTCCTGTAATTATTATATTTCATGTTTTAATACAAAGGAACATAGATCAAGGGGAGTTATTATTTTAAAGGGACCAAACTCAAGCCTGGGGAGATTGCAGGGATGCAGCCTACCATCTGTTTAGCTGCTCTGGTTATGGTAGGCTTTATGAAACCCATTTTGCTCAGGAGGATGAACTGGGTGTGAAAGGTTGACAATGACATTTAGAAGAGACAATCTGGCAAATAAGAAAGCATGAGAGTCTCCTGTGGACTGTTAAATATTGACTAAAATATGAATAGTGCTGTGTTATTACTAAAATGAGCTATTTTTAATGATTCCACTTATAGCCCGCCAGACCTCTGATGAGCCAGTCAGCAACAGCACTCAAAAAACATGAATAATAAAGAAAGCAGTTTAAAAGTTGACCTATATATAAACATATATTCTAGCATGGGTCTCGGGTGTTGCTAATGAAGAAAGATAACTGCACAAAGAACTAACAAGAAATTCATGGATTTCTCCCTCCCACCTGAAAGTTATTGATTTAATTTAGTGTAGTGATACAGAGAAAAACCAAACAAGTTTGATTAAAATTTTCTGTGCTGTTTTTTAACAAAATAAGGGAGCTGTACTCACACTAGATGAGGAAAAGGAAGTAATTTTCAGATTAATAGCCACTGAAGAAAATGTAGAGTTAAACGTTTTTGATTTAGCAGTCCAGGAAAATTTGCACTCAAGAACTTTAAAAGTCTGGATGAGATTAGTGTCTCTGGTTAACAGATGTTAATTTTTAATAAACCTTGAATTAACAATAAGGAGTAATAGACCACAACAAATATGGGAATACAATGTTCTAGTTGAGAGAGAGAGCTGAAAGGCAAGGAGGTCTTTTTGGCCCAAATCCAGCTTCTAGCTGAGTAGATTCATCTCTGAACAGGTTGCTCCAACAGTTTTCAGCTTAGAAGGTCTCTCATCAACTTGCCAGGCTTAGCCAAAGGCAGAGGGTTAAATCTGTTCTGTGATTTGGGTGTTTTCCAGATAGCTGCCACACTTTCTGCCATTTGGTAAGACCCAGGGTCGCATCAAGGACCCAAGGCTGCCTGGTTTCTGTACAATCTGAAGTGGAAACCAAGGCAGCATTCCTAGATTGGAGTGAGCCACAGGATATACCTTGTATGGGACTGTGCCTTAAATACTGTCTGGGCAGGCATCAGCATCAGGGCTGAAAGCAGAGACCTCTCTCCATTTAGGATCAGGATCCTGCTTTGCTCATCTGGACTGTGCACATCTGACATGAAAAACAAAGGAATTTAAGTCACCTGTGATTATCAGACCAGAGTTGCTCACTAGCATTGTTTCTGCTCTTGGAAAGGGCTGTGTTGTATCCCAGTTCTGCTCTTCATGCTTTTTATATCTTTTATGTTTGAGGCACAGCGGAGAAAACACAGAAATTGTGCTGGAAGCAAGGATCAGGACCCAGGAGTGGGCTTTAGTGCACTACAGGAATTGTACAATGTTTTTTTTCAAGGCCCAGAACATATGTTGATCCCTTTACAGACATGACTGCTCCTTTCCCTGTGGTGGTATTCCTCCTCCACTGCAACATCACAGAGTGCAGCACTGGCAAACTCTTCTGTCCCGCTGGGGCAAGGAGGATTCCAGGTTAGCAGATCCTTAAGCCCTGAATCAGGAAAGCAAATGTTAACTGGGCCAGGAAGCACCCTGAGGATGTGTTAGTGCTTGGGAGCATCCATAAGGAAGAGGAAACCACTGCTAGGGATAAAGAGCCATGGTGACATATAGCACTAGAAAAAAATGCCCTTTTTGTCCCTTTCCTGTTCTCAGTCATTCTGTCTTGCAGAGGGAAGATGACTCCATATGGTCCTGCCAGAGAACCTGGGAGTCCTGTGTGAAAGGTGTGATTTAGGAGAGTTCACCTCTGTGCTGGGCTGCCCTGAACCCCTGTTTCTGTGGTACTGGGGACGTGTGAGGAGCCAGAACTCCAGTGGTGTAATGTGTCCTTTCCACCTCCTTGATTCTCTGTGTGTCTATCTCTTTGTGCACTTTTTAAGTCCCTGCTGCTCAGGTAAGAGAACCACATCTGGAGTTGAAATGACAGAAATGGGCCAAATCATCCTCACACTCTGCCCAGGTTTGCTCAAAGATGAGCTGTGGTTGTTACAGTTCCTTATGGAAGTGCAGCTTGTTCCATCAGTCATAGCTGGTGAACTGGAGATTTATGCACATACTTGTATTTTTCCAGGGCTTTGACCAAGACCTTGTCCCCATCCAGAAAAATTAAGGTGGATGATTTCCAAGCCAGACATTCATGAGTATTATCCTTATTTATGTGAGAACTTTCACAAGCCTGAGCTCTTTACTGCCATTGCTTTTGTAGTGCCTTTAATGGCTGTAGGTGCATAACAGGCAGACCTTCAGAAGAACAGCATCATCACTCAAATTCAGTAATCCTTTTCCAAGCAGATGTTGAAGGATTTACCAGGACCTTATGATATGTACACCTGGAAACCTCTGAATTTGATTTAAAGGGGCTCACAGAGTAGTAATTAACTCAGAACTGCCAAGCACAAATATAGTTCAAGGAAATAATATTTCAGCTTTTCAGTGCTTAAATGGAAAAATGAATTCATCATTGGCAATTACTGAGTTAAAAGATTTAACTCATTACTTGAAATACGCCCACACAATCTTGTTTCCAAAGCTTTCATTAACTGAGCTAATAATTACCACTACAATTAGGGATGTGAGGCATTGAAAAGTCCAAGATAATAAAACATATGTAGTTATTTAAAAAAAGAAATACCAGACAGGTTTGCAGTGTGCAAGAAATTCACCTTGTCTCTTGTTTGGAAATGTTCCACATCCACCCAACTACTCATCTTTTTGGACAGTAAAGCCATCTCATGTGCTGGCACAAAGCATCCCAGGACAGCCCCAAAACAACACTTTGCTCTGTCTCCTTGTGTTTGCCGGGGGAGTCTGCGGATGCCATCAGGGGTCTAAATTTGTGGAAAGGCTGTTTTTTCTGGAGGATATGAGTAAAGATGGTATGTCTGATGGTTTCTGATTGGGTCGTGTAGCATCGTAGATGGGATTTTTTATTCATTTCCTTGTTTTTGTCCCGTTTAATACAAAGGCGATTCAGTGTTGGTAATTGAAGGAATGACATCAAACACTAAACTAGGCCAATACTGGAATCTCAAACAATCGTGTCTTTATGGCAAAGCATCTCCCCCCAAAGAGGCGGGTTCTCAGTCAAAAGGAAAGCTTGGAAAAAGGAAGCTGTGGGTGGGAAGGGAGTCACGAAGATGCAGAGGGTGTCAGCGAACTGTTTGGGAGTTTACCTTTTGGAGAAGGAGGAAGGGTGGGGGAAAGGACTCCTTTTTTAAATATTCAACATGGTATTCTCATGTACAAGTAGCCTGGTTTCAAGGAGAAGGGTTAACTAGCACACAAATTGACCGTTTAGTCAGATCTTAAACAGACACTTTGTTCTTTTTGGTTTGTTAGCGTAATTATTTCTTGCCAAGAAAACGTGGAAAAATGCTGCTTTGCATCAATACAAAGTGATTCCTTTTTTTTGTTTGTTCCCTGACTTTTGGTTTAGGCACTGAACAGGAAAAACAGTTATTTGCAGGGCTGTGGTATGTCTTGGGAGATTCCCCAGTGCCAGCTACCCGAGGACACGCACGCTCGCCCAGCAGGGTTTGCACAACCGCTCCCAGGGCGAGCGAGGGACCCTGGTGCAAGGCCAGTGGAAACTGGGATGCAGCTTATGGGAGTGATGAGGACTTGCCCTGTGTTCCTGTAGTACCGTCCATGTTTGTGGAATGTTCCTGGGTGGATAACTGAAGGCATTTGCCGTAGTGTTGTACAGTATCCTTTAGGAAGAGAATGAGAAAGCACTGATCATGATTTTGTTTAGCAAAAAGCAGGATGGCAGGGGACCAGAAATAAGATTCCTGGAAAACATAATGAATGAAATGAGTTATTTGGAAGTTGTTCTGCAGCTATTTATTATTTTCTCCTTTGAATGATGTGTGTGTACGTGCATGTACATCAGTGTGTGTATAATTCAGCAGCCGTAGGCAAGGGGAACTGGGACATTCACAGAGCTGTGGCAAAAAGCAAGAAGTTAGGAGGGGGAGGCAAATGCACCCTGAGGTCCCCTCTCCCTCCGTGCCCATGGGCTGATGGATGCTCTGGGATGCAGCTTTGCTTTGTGGTGGGGATGGACTTTACACAAAATCTTAACTTTATGGCTCGTCTTACCTTTTCAGCTCTTTGGAGATAGTCAAAAGTGTGCTTACATCACAAATTCTCACTGAGCTCGTCTCTCAGCTGCAAAAAGCCCCAGTTATTGGCAATTCCTTAGTATAAAGCTTCAAGGATTTTGGGAACAACAGGAAAGAGAGATAGGCTTAAATCAAAATCAGAACATGTCTAGGCATTGAAATGCTCTGGCCTTGTTTTTCTTGGATACTGCAGCATGCCTTTGTGGTAACAGTCATTAGGCAAAGCATTTGCAATAATTTATTTGATGCATTTTGTCCAATTTTACTCTTCCTAATTATACTAAAAGAGTGTTTGATGTTTCTGTATTTTATTTTTTATATTCAAATCAGATCCAAAGCATTTTGCCAGCGTATTCCTACCTGATGGGGCTATGGATAAACTATTTTCTCTTACTATTTACCATTTAATAATCATTCTTCCAACTCCATGATTGAGAAGCCATGTGATCTACTACTAATTTTGGTCCTTGGCTGACTCTGAAAAACCTACAGAGAGAAAAAGAGATTTCCAGCTTTCCCTAGCAGCCTAACTCAGTAGGAGTTGTTCCATGAACTTGCTTTTCCAACCTCAACAATTCTATGATCTGTGGTATTTCTAGAAAACTTTTCAACTAACATTTTTATGACCACAGATCTCTTATAAATATTTGAGGAAAACCAATAAAAAGGGTCACAAACTGAAGCAGTTTCATAGGCTTTGCTCACATCGCTGAACATTGGTATATGTTTTCCAAGCTGTGATGTTGATGGCTTTTCATCTGATTCATCTGATTTCCATATAATAAGAAAAAAGGATTGTTTTTCTCTAACTGTAGGCAATTGGATGAGCCATAAGTCAGAATTAAAATATGATTATCTGTTATGAAGATCTCATATTCCTTTCAAACTTTCATTATTTACAATCTTTTTCTTGGTGACATTTCAGTTCTCTGGAAATTATGTTCTAAATTGTACGTAACATGCTCACCACCCACATGTAACACATGCAATAAGCCTATGAAATATAAAGGGGGAATGTTTCCATTTTAAATTTGACTTTTAATGAGATTTTGGAGTGTAGGGTGAGTATTTTGCTAAAATATATGGCAGAGATTGCACAGTAAGAATCTAACAGGGCTTTCAATGGCAGTCATCTGCAATGTTATTCTCCTGCCATCTGAGTAAAATCCATCCCGTTCACTCCAAAGCAAAGATTCTTTGTGTAGGAGAAGTGCACAGGGTCCATAAAGCAGGAAACTCATCTCAAATCAGCCCCAAGGTTGCTGCCCTGGTTGCTGCAGGGGGAGGAGAGGCTGGCAGCTGGGAGAGCCTCAAATCGGCTCCTTGTGCCCCACACTGCGTGGTGAGTGCTGGGCTTTTCCCACTTGGGTTTAAATAGCTCAGTGACATGAATATAACCTAGGGGAGCAGTAACAACGTGTCGGAGGGCTCACTATCAATTGGGTTTGCACTCGTAGCCCTCACAGCAGGGGTGGGCTGGATGTGTGGTGTGTACAGACTCACCTCTCCCGGTCCCTCCCTCCCTTTGGAACCCCAGCAGTTCCCCACAGCTTTATCACGGTCACCACAGTGGCTCCTTACACCCTTGAGCACAACATTCTTGAAAATGAAACCACATCCTCCTTTTTCAGAAGAAAACTTCGCAAAACATATGTTGAGGGGAAAAATAATGAAAAACTTAAATTGGATCGAAGTCTGATCTCTGTTTATTTAGCGTGACCCTGAAGTAACTTCATGGGACTGAAGCCAAGGACTCTAGTCATTCTGCCTTTCCTTAGTTGTAAAGGAGCTCAGAACCTGACCTATTATCTACTGGAAAATACACCATTGGAGGTGATTTTGTCTTTTCTTTCTGGAGAATAACTGGCTTCTTTACTTAAAGCAGGTCTGGAAATCAGAAGTCTACAGATGACATACCTGTAATCATAAAAGATTTATATAAGGGTATTCCTTTCTCATTTCATTCCAGCAGCAGCATTGCCTAAAATCTATTTCCATAGGCTTAGAAAACTGGCTTCTGAAACTAGTATTTAATGCACTGTTCACTGCTAAGTCCTTATGGGAACTGGCAGTATTGAAATTATATTATTCCCATACAGCAACTGCAGGCTTTCCAGTGGGCTGTGAGACTTCCTGGAAAGACCATAAGGATTTCACTTGTCTTCACATTAGGAAGGTATTCCCATTTTATACACTAGTGTCCAGATTCTCAGCAAGCCTCTGCTGTTTACAGCCACAAAATTTGTCAGCTCATATGTCTGAATGCTGTGATATCATAACAACGGATGAACTAGAAATTCCCCAAGCAGCTCTGTAGTTACATCTCCCATGTCCAAAAGACAGCTGCAGAATGTGCTCATTACTGCACAGTTGTATTCAAAGAACTACTGCACCCCAAATACCACAGATGGTGCTGCAAAATCACTGGGCTTGGTGTTTGTTGACACAAACAGTTTGGGAACTAGGGCTTGCACAGGGGAGGACAGGCCTGGCTGGTGACTTCAGGGTCATTGCTGTGTCAGGATAGCACATAGGGACAATGCTAGGTATGAACTTCCCTGGGAAATTATTTGTGTTACTGTGACTCTCTTAGCTGCTAGTGAAGATTAGAGCCCACTGAGTGGAAAAGTGCACCAAGGTGTCCCAGCCTTAAGGGAGGATTGGGGGGTGCAGTATGGGGTTGCAGGGTGCTGAGATGCACAGAGGCAGAGGGAGGACTAAGCCCACATTCCTGTTTTTTAAATCTTGGCTCTGAGACAATCCTTTCTCACTTCTAAATTTTAGAGCACCCTCATCTAGATTTTCTTCAAGCCTGTGTCTGTACCACTCTCTATAAATAGTCTTTGCTTTCAGCAGCTTGGATGAAAAAAAAGGAAGGGGTATGCTCTTTGCTGAGGAGCTTGCAGAGCTCGCCTCTTCAAAACACTCTAGTTAGTGGGAAGGGGAGGAAGTAATGGGCGTTTGACTAAGTTAATGTACTTGGTGAACCATTGGAGAGCTGCCAGCTCTCATTTTTAAATAAATGTCAACATTAATTTTTAAAGTTTAAATGCATATTTTGCATTTTTGCTCTCAGCTCTCCCTGGTGCTCTGGTGCTTTCTGAGGAGCAGGAGCCAGTATGGCCGGGCCTCCCTGGGGAGCTCCCAGTGGAGGCAGCTGGGAATGGGTGCTTGGAGCTCTGCTGTTCCCATGGCATTTGCTACGTGGGTGTAATTCCTTCCTTGCAGAGAAAGCCTTACCTGCTGCTTAATTCACTTAAAAAAAAAAAAAAAGAAGATTTTGCATTTTCTTAGTGCTGTTTATTCCCTTCAGGCGATAAGAAACTGAACCCAGAGTCCATGTGTAACAGATATCAGTACAATGGCATCTCCTATAAATAGGGTCACTGTAGCTATGTCAGAGCTCTGCTGAGCACAGATTTAATTTAATCGAGGTATCTTTTAGTGTCAAGGCCATCTGTTTAAAATTAGCACTATGATCTCTCTAGGCTTGCTTCAAAATTGGGATGGTCCAGAATCAGTAGCCCTTAAAGGCTTTTAGCGGGCAAACAGCACCCAAATTTCTGAGGAGAAGGATATTTTTCTAAGGTTGAAGCGCTCTTTGGAAAGCTCATAGGCAGCAGTAAAAACAAATCAGTGACAGGGGAGTTGTGCCGTTCACTGGGGACTGCAGGGAGGTATTTGGCAAGAAGAAGGGCTATGGAGGGTAGTGCAGAAGAAGCAAGGTGTAAGCAAGCTGTTCCTTGGCACCAAAGCAGGAGAAAAGGTATTTCCAGATGGCCGTCAGAGGGACCAGCTGCAGCGAGGGGAAGGAGCAGCCCTCTGTGTGGAGGATTCCCCTGGCCTGGCTGAACCTCCAGTACAGCTGTGGCCAGCAGGACCGAGGAAGGCAGCTGCCTCCCCCTGAGCCGATGGCTTGGCTCTGCAAGCTGCAGGATTTGCAAGGTTTTTCCCCAGGACAAGATCTCCCTGAGTAAGAGCGTTAAGCAGGCTGATGTTCATGTCTTCTCTCCCCTCCTCTTGCTGCATGATGCAAGCCAAGGTCCCCAAAAGTGGCCCTCAGGTCTCATAACCTGAGTGCCTTCAGTCACCCCACCAAGGGGGACAGGAATTACATGGGTTTGATTTTATCTCCATGGCACTGTAATGTATGAGCCTACTTAGGAGCTGATTTCAGTATAGATTTGCTAAATAGTTTTTGGATTAAATGGGTCTCTTACACCACCTGGGAATGTATCAGTCAGTATATGAGCTTTGCCTTCTGTGAAATGCAAACACTACAGACTTCTTCCCAAAATCAACAGCCATATCAGTCCCCTTGGCCACCACAGTTGTCTCCTTCGCCCCAGGGAGAAGAGCACACTGCGCTTGCATCCGTTTCAACCTGGCCTGCCTGGAGACATTTCCCAGCCCCCATTGCACTCCCTCTGTGCCTGTCCTTTTCAGAATATCAGCAGAATTTAAAGGCAGAGCTTGCAGTAAAAAAGAGCTGTGTCTTGGAAAAAAGAGCACCTTTAATCACAGTTTGCAATGGCAGCTTGCACAGTAAATAATAGTTGTCTTAAAATCATATTGCTCCGGTTCAGCATTCTCTTCTGTGGCAGAAACACCACCCAAAAGGCAAGGCAGTGACAGTACTCCAGCCAGGAGCTCCCCATTTATCTATGCTGCTTTGGACAAGCAGCAAAAGCCCACCTGCACCCCACAGTAGGGCGAGCACAAGTTGTCTGTGTCTGAGGTCATATCTTTAGTGGACCAACGCCACTAAAATATTTTTCCTGGGTTTAGGCATTTTTTAACACCTTCTACTTGATAATTCCTTTCAAAATAATGAAACCCTGTCCCCAGGCATGTGTGTCAGAAACGTGAGAGTTTGTGTTCAGCTTTGCATGTTGTCCAAAGTGCCCTGAAAGCCTTGTGTCCCCAAAGCTTTCCCAAAGAAACTGCCTTTGGACTGGCTGTAACGCCACAAAATGCTGCATTTCTGATGAAGCATCATACCTGGTTCGTGTTGTTTTGGTGTAAACGCTCAGCCAGGCTGGGACAATGATCTGTAACCTCCAAGCACCTCCACCTTGCCCACCTCACCCAGCTCAGGCACATGTAGGCTGAGAGCTGAGCAGAAGCACCTCAGCTTTTCCCATCACGACTTCCCTGCCTTGACTGAGCTGAGACAACATTTCCCTGAGCGCTTGTCTGTTTGCAGCTCCGCCTGTGATGGCTGCTGCAGTTTCCAGGAGAAGAGACATTAAATTGAGAGTGAATTACCCACATTCATGCCATACTTCTGTGGCTGATGGCACAAGTGACCTACCCAGGGGAAGATGGGGCCACAATGAGTGATGAGCCCCTCTGACTCTCTGAGTCACCTCAATGAACTGCGAAGGCTGAATAAATTCCTTAGCCTTGATGGAGCTTACCCCAATGACTCCAGGCTGCAGATGTTTTCCATTTCTCCTTTTGAACTTGCATTTTAATATTAGCCAAAGTCATTATTAATTCCTTTTTTAAGCTAAAATGAAGATTATTATGACTGTCAAGTATGCACTAGCACTCCTTAAAAGCAAGTATTTTATATAGCACCTTCAGATTAATATATATGCAAATAGGATATTACAGATTAATTAGTATGCAAATTAATCCATGTGTTATTTGTGTCTCCATATATCTTTCCAAGCCTACTGCCTGGATGGTAAGCAGGTAGCTTGTGTACTTGTTTATGAGCCCATATGTATTACTCCATGGTAGCAGGCAAGATGTGTATGTCATTTCATCTGCCTCTGCCTGAAGATACAACACTGGAAGTTTAAAGGATCTCTCAAATTTTTCAGACTAATTTTTCATGCCTGTAAATGTCTGTAACTGAGCTGCTGATCTCCAGCTAAATTCATGTAGTTGGATTTCAAAATATCACCTTTTCCAAATGAAATCATTAGTGAGACACCATTTACTGAGCTCACCTGCAGGATGACAGATTTTACCCAGCTCATTATAACAACAGCAGCAAAAGCTGCAGACAGGTTATTTGTAAGTGCAGGAAAGAAAACCCAACATTATCAAACCTAAAATGACTTGGGAGCAGCTGTTCCCAAAACAGCAGGTCAATGAATAACGGTGGGAATGACATGAGCAGCTGTGGCTGGAGGTCCTGAATGAGAGCCACTTTCCTTGTGGTTTCCTTTGGATAAGCAGGGGCCAGATCCAGCCAGTAGCTCCTGGGAAAGCTCACCTGTGTGGTAGGAGGTGCAAGGAATAGAGCTGAGACCTCTAGGGGATGACTGTTCCGAGAAGTGCATTTCCGTCACATTTGTCTTTCCCAAACCCCAGATCATGTTCTCCACTCCACATGGGTTTGCATTCTACTTATCTCAGAGAAATATGGAGTTTGGCTGCAGATGTTAAAAGCTAGGAGCTCAAAGAGGGCATTTATAGGGTCTTCACGTGGCCTGAAACACATATGTTCATGGTATATTCCCTGCATCATTTTCTTCCTCCTTTCCAAAACAGTGTGACTGATCTCTCAGAGCATCTGGAGTAGCAGTCAGCTTTTCCAAAGCCTGTTGCCCCTGCCTTGCATCACTCAGCACACCAGCAACGTGGGGCCAGTCTGGTGGGAGGCTTCAGTACAGCCAAGTGTAATGATGAGCTGTGGGACGGACCAGCCTTCTGCTTAATTTAAGAACCTTTTCCCTGTGTTTTGAGCCCAGCAGTGAAATCCCTGCAACCTAGCTTCATTTCACTGACTCATTACATTATAGATCATCTCAATAATCTGATTCCAGAGCTCCCACACTCTATTCCTGCTTCTCCAACCATCAGCCAAGTAAGCTGGGTTAAATTTCTTGCAGCACAGAGGGGACTAGAATAGGCTACGCAAGAGCCTAATTAGCAGTCTTTTCCTTTTACAACATATTGAAGTTTTCTAGGCACTGAGCCATATTCTGCCATAGCCTTTCTCCTTCCCTCCTCCTCTCTTTTCTTTTTTTTTTTTTTTGATAGCTTCTAATTTTTTATTTAAGGATAACAGCATTATTGACAGTGCAAGATACTTCCTTGCATACTGCTAACCATTAAAGAGGAAAATGTCAGATATACAAGATAAGAAAAAAGTAGAGCTAAGGCACATTTCAGGAGTTATACTTACAGCCATGATAAAAGCTATACCAGTAATTTGCTTTTAGCTAGTTCCTGTCTTGGGGCTTTGCTCCAAAGACGTTCAGTATTACCTGTCTAGGACAAGTAGTAAAACTTGCAGATTTTCTTCATTGTTTCTGGAGAGGGGCTCTTTGGCCTGAGTTTCCTGCTGCAAGGGGTTGTTCCCAAAAAAAGCAGAAGCATCTCTTTCTGTCTGTGTGTCCCTCAGGCCAACGGCAAATAAAACTTGTTTGGGCATATGGTCTGTGTTCAACTGAAGTGCAATCGCTGTGATTCACCTGAAAACCAGAGGAAAACCCTGTGTATTGAACTGTGAGCCTTTTAAAGACCTATCTTTTGTTTTTGAGAGCTGGTCACCGATCATCTAGAGCGTGGATGGTCCATGTGGATCACAATCATTGGGTGGAGTGAGGAGCTTTTCCCTTTCCCTGAGTGTGTTCAAGGTGAGTGATTGTGGGACTTTCAGCTCCATGCCTTTCATCCACCTAGTGTGAGACTTTAATTCTTTTCTTGCAGCCGTAATGAGTGCCCTGGGCAGCCAAGTTAGATGTTTTTCCACTGTCCCAATCAATGTTTAGCAGCTGCCGCAGAAATGACCCAGGCAGGCTGACCTTGAAGAGCTGGTGGTATGTTGGGCCATTTCCAACTTGCCTCCAACTGGACCTATTTCTTAAGGATTTGATTAAGTTCCAGCTGAATTCAATAGTAAAATTGCTACTAAAACCTACTGGAGCAGGCCACGTGGTAACAAATGTTGGATTTTAATTTATTATAATAGTATCAAAGCTAATGCTAGCTTTCCAATGAACCCCTGGAATGGTGGCATAAGAAAGAGGTGAAAAAGAGCAGTGAAAAAAATGCTATTAATTCAGAGACAGATATATTTATTTCAAGTAGATTATTCTTAGAAACACTCATAGCATTATTTACAAGAATATTTAAAAAATTGCAGTGCTAGAAAGCTGAGATTCATCACTGAGGTAAAACATTTCATTATTATTTCTCAAATCAATTCCCCCAGCAGAATATGAATTACAGGATTTCAGCCAGCCTTTTCAAGAAACCTCTTTTAAAAATTTACATAGCTTATAACAGATTGCCAGAAATATTGCAAGCAGCCATTAATTTACTCCTAGCCAATTAAAGCCTATGCTAACACATGCACTGATATGCACACACTTGTTCCTAATTTTTCTTCTGCAGTTAAGCATGAACAAAAAGACATGCCTTAGAACTAAAAAGAATTTGAAGGCATTTTCATGCTTTCTTTTTTTCAGGCTCAAGGGCAAATGTGCCTTTGATAAATATCATTCTGTTTTTTTCTTCCAACAAAGAAATGTCTTTACAAATCGCTAATTTTTTTTCTGCTGTTGATTGGCAGGCAGATTTGCAAACAGCAGCATACCCTCCAAAACAATGTCTCCTTGAGCTTTTAAGTTTAAATTGTTAGGGGTTTTAATTTATTAATTTATTAAGGATACTAGGTTGAAGAAAGATATGGAACAGAGGGATTTGGGCTCTTTTGTATTACTGAATTGACAAGATGATTTACAAAAATGGTGACAACTCCCAGTGTTCTCATGGGAGCTCTGATTGTGAACCCCTTTATTTGCTCTTTTTGCTGGTGGAGGTGGTGTTATTTTAGTTACATGTCATCACTTAGTAGTAATCTACATATCCAAGAGGTGAGTGCAATAGACTTTTATCAACTATAATATCAACTTCCTCATGAGGGGAAGCAAAGGGGTAGGGACTGATCCCTTCTCTCTGGTGACTGGTGACAGGACCCAAGGAAATGGCTTGAAACTGTGTCTTGGGGACTTTGAGTTGGATATTTGGAAAAGGTCACTCACCCAGAGGATGGTTGGGCACTGTAACAGGCTCCCCAGGGCAGTGGCCACAGCACCAAGGCTGACAGAGTCCAAGAAGCGTTTGGACAACGCTCTTGGGCACATGGTGGGGGATTCCTGGGGCTGTCCTGGACAGAGCCAGGAGATGGATTTTGGTCATCCTTTTGCCTTCCAACACGAGATATTCTATGACTCTACAATTCTATGAACTGGGTCTACAGGCCGAGAATTTTAACATATCTCTGAGAAAAAATGGATTGCACGGAGAAACACATCCTCTCTCAGCTGCATGTCCCACTGAGTGTCTGGGGTGCGTGTGGTTTGTTATACGAGCATCTCTGGGCTGAGATTCATCTGGTCCACCTGCAGCCAGTCTGCAGGAGCCTTGGCTTACCCTGAAGCTCAGCCAAGAGAACATCTCTGAGTCAGTGCAGCTCATGACAAAGCTGTAAGAGTGCCCAAAGGTTGGCATGGCCACTGAGGGTTCATCCTTCATCCTTCATTCTCCTCGCCAAGTAAAAGTCAGTACAAAAATTGCTCTGCAAAGCTGTGGTCACCCTTGAGAATTATCCATCTGAGCTGCTGGCTGTGTTCCACAGGGCAAGAACTGGAGCTAAGCATTTTCCAAATTATAACAAAACCCAAGGAAGACAGATGAGGTTTAAAACATTGTGATCCATGCTGTGAACTTTCCACTACGTCTCAGCTCAAACTGTAATGTTATGATCAGCATAAAAAGGCTTGGAATACTGGATTTACAATGGAAATACTGCCTTGTGCACCCTACTATACCTGGGGGTGTTCACACACTCATATACTGACAGCATTAGAAGTGTCACAAGCCTCTGGGGAAGGCACCATGATTATTTTTCCTTCTGCTGTGACAAGGCTTGCCACCCTTCCACATCCATTAGTACTACAAATTTCAATAGGAAAAAGAAAATCAATTCCACTTGAATATCATTTTTGATGGTTGCTCTAACTCTTCTGATGGGCCCAAACAAAAGACTCCGGTTTAATGCGTGTGTATTTTGAGCTGTGCCCCTTGCTGACCCTCCAGTTTAATTTCCGTCCTTCAGATGAGATGAATGGAGCGTGAAACAGGTCATATCTCAAAACACTGACACATGGGTTACAGACAGAACTCACAGGCAGGAGAGGCAGCCAGTCTGTAGATTAAATCAAAGCAGTTCTGAGGAGATGGGAGGTCAGCGAGGGCCAGCTTTGACATTTGATAGGACCTTGTGATCAATCAGCTCTTTCTTGAGTCTCACAGGTTTCTTGATGACAATGCTTCTTAAAATAAACAAACAAAGCAACCAACTCAAACGGAATATCTCCAAATCTGCCAAAGGATCTTTGGATTGTGCAAGCGATAAGGATTAATTATTATCAAAGATGATAATAGCAGGAATTGTTTAAAGCAGCCAGTATGGAAGTTAGTGCTTTTTAATTGCAAGTATTTTATCTGCTCGCAGTGGTAAAAATTTTTTGCAGGGTATGTATTATATCACTATGAGTTTGGTAATAATCCAAAAGGCGTGATAACAAATCTTGGTTGTTATGGCACTTGAGAGTAATCAGAAGGAGTCCCTGATTAAAAACCTCCTGTTACATTGAAAGGAAAGATGAGGTGATATCCTGGCCTCTGATGAAATTTGTCCCCTGCTGACTCATCCCTGTCAGGATGATTTATCTGGAGGGAGTAGGAATATCCCTGTGAAGCAAATGTTTGGCTTTGGGCATGGACCATATTTCAAGAAATTAACCAATTTTGCCCACAGGAGGAAGCTCCCCACTGTCTTTATGGACTTTGCCACACAAACATGCTCAGACACTAAAGCTTGTCAGAGGAGTATTTGCAGCATCACTCCACATCAGAGCTGATTTTGCCCTCTGATTTACATGAGAATTTTCCCACAGGTAGAGCTCATTGGAAAATCTTCCATTTCAATGTTTTCAGAGACAGATTAAAACTTTTCTGGGATAATATACAGCCTTGGAGCTGTGCTCTCACAGAGTCACAAGAAGATTGTTTCAGTTGTATTTTTCCATACTTATGAAAATAAATGATATGGTTTCTTACTCCCTTCCTTGCTTCATGCAAGAATTGGAAATACAGTATCTATTTCTGGGGTTGGCTGTGGAATCTCATTAGAGATCATTCTGAAAATATTGTTTTTCAAGAAAATATTAAATTTAAGAAAGACTGCCAGAATTTTCCTTTCGAAACATGAAAGAAAAATAGATGCAAAAGCCTTATTTGATGTCAGGGGACGTGCTGTAATGAAATGGAGAAGAGCTGATGAGGAAAGCAGGATTTGGAAGTTGGTTTAGAGAATTGTGAATTTCCCCAATGAGCCACAAACTTCCCTGTGTGGTCTTAGCCTCTAGCTCATGGTTCATAGGCTAGGGCTAACATTTCCTTACCTTGGGGGATAAACTCCTTTCATCTACAACAATATAAAGGCAGTAGGTACTGCGGTGATGGAGAAGCATATAAGTAACTTGACAGGCAGAGTAATGGGCCTGTGTTTCATTTCTCTGCTAAATAAGACTCCCTGGGCATCCCTGGACACACACTTTCAGGAGAAATGAAAACATCAGAGCAGCTTGGTGCTGCTACAGAGATTCAGCCGAGCTGTGATCTCAGAGACACCACGAGCTGTCAGTGCCATGTGAGGGCAGGACTGGGCAGGGTCCCTGAGGCAGGCAAGGCTCCTAAGCCGGGCAGGGCTCCTGAGCCAGGCAATGGCCATCAGAAGATGTTAACTTTCCCTGATAGTGAGAAGGTAGGAGAAGGGAATTTGCTAATGACAGTTGGAGAAACGGAGCAAGAAACTCCTGAATTCCTCCCTCACCTTGCCATTCTTCTTGACTTGGACTGTGGTCTCTGGGCATCTCTAGTTCTGAAAATCAGGTTAGGAGCCTCTTGGAAATA
The DNA here is from genome assembly GCF_036250125.1 of Pseudopipra pipra. NCBI lineage: Eukaryota > Metazoa > Chordata > Aves > Passeriformes > Pipridae > Pseudopipra > Pseudopipra pipra. Next base: position 6,888,922 of record NC_087558.1, on the reverse strand, counting down.
AGGTCCATCTGCATGACTGCCAATGTACCCATTCTGAGCCAGTCAATGCTCACTTCCCTCTAAAAGGTTTAGAGTTCTACACTAGGATGTTGCATATAGGATGATAAATTATTAGGATTGCATGAAAACACTGCCTTATAGCTGGTGAAGAATAAGGTAAAATGATGCTGTAAATTAACATCTTACATATTTTTCATTCTTCTCTTCTTTATATCTATTTCTTTTGTTGGAGTCCCTCAACCTACCTCACCCACACAATGTGCTGTTGGAATCTCCTCTAGTGTTTACCCATCTTCTTTCTCCATGATAGTCCATATCCTTCCTGTTTTCATCAGTTGTTACAACATAATGACTTGTATATGGCCATTTTTTCATCAGGACACCCCAAATCAACACTAGATCTGTGCTTGGGAGGAAGAGGAAGGTAGCAAGGTTACTGAAGTCACCAAAATGCCAAATATATATTCCCTGTGAAGAATACAGGTTTGTTTTTCATTAAGAACTCAAAGCAAATGCTGTGCATTTAATGAGAGATGCATACAGGGAATACTGTTTGTGATCAGTGATTTGGAGAACATTTGTGAGAGCCTTAAAAACATCATGAGCAGCAAGAGGCTATTTTAAGCTAGAAGTATTATCCTGGGGGAGGGACAGAGCAGCACACTTGGCTGGGGAGAAGAGCCCCAGAGCAGCCAGCCCTGGATTGAAGCTCAACCACTGTTTCAGCTGAGGCTCTGAAACAGCTCAGAAACAATCTGGTTAAATATAATGTGTAGCTGCATTTTATTGCTTCATTTCACTTTATAGGAACTCTGCTCTCAATTTTATAATTGAGAACTTAACCCTTTGCCCACTGAAATAGCAGGTTGCCTTCCTTTCCAAGCTGGCAGTGGTGTGCAGAGGTAAATCCAGAGGATTTACTCCCCAGAGGGTTTGCAAGGAAGGCAATAAGCAACCAGATCCTCAGGGAGCCTCTGTTCAAGGGCAGATCAAAGGCTGGGGTTGGGGTGGGGGTGAGGGGAGAGGTGATGCTTATGCAAGGAACTGTGGATTCTTTCTTGCAAAGCTAAAGAACTAGCTTTGGGCTAGTAGAGGTCAAGTGCCAAGACCTGGAGGATGGCTTTCACTAGGAAGTGATGTTCCTGTCTCCCTGGAGAATCAAGAATGCGCAAAGATGTACCGCAGCAATAGGTACCTCTCTTGTGTCACGATGTTCCTGAGCAGCCTGCAGAAATACTTTGACTGTCTGCAGGTCTTGGGCTTTACACTTGAGAGCCTGGGGCGTTTAACACATTGCCTCCCAACACTTTCCCTTGCTATCCTCAGGCTCCAGGAGATGAGCACTGGCATTAAAAGAGAGCAGCACAAACCGCCTGCAGGCTCCTCAAATGCCCCCTTCTTCCATAAAATCCCCAGTCCACTTCATCTTCAGAGACTACTACTAAGAGTGTTTCCATTTTTAGGGATCTGTGAAAAGCAAGTTATTCTGAAACCATTACACGTTTTGTTCCTATTCCAAGTGCTGGCTTTGATAGCTAAAGGGCAGCAACCAGAAAATGTTTTGAATTCATTCCAGTGGAGGGAGGAGCAGATGCAGATCTGATGTAATGAAATACTACATATAATGCATACACATGCCTGCATCAAGTGCTAACAATGAGGAAGAATACTCTTCAAGACCTTTAAGACACCCTTTTTCCACATGCCTCCCCAGTCCCCAGTAAGTCTGTGCCTGGTGTAAGATCCATCACTTGCCTGACTCATGTAAGGAGCTGGAAAATACACAACCCACTCTTTAGATGAAGTCTAATGCTGACAGATGAAGAAAGACATGATGCAGGAGAAAAGGAGACTGTTTGGTAGAGTTGATCTTTATTGCTATGGTTTAGCAAAATATGTCTGAGGGAAGCAAGAATGGCCCTTTTGAATCATTTCTTGCATTTATTATACAGCCTGTGGGAGAGAGGAATGCTTGAGGCAAGCTTGCTGCACAATTTCTTGTAACAGTGCTTATATGTGCTGGAGAGCTCGCTCATGTAGGAGAGTACAATGTGATTAGAGCCATTTCTTTTCTCCCTGAAATTTGTCCTTTTGAAAGCATCTTTTGACTTGAGCACCTGGTCTGAGATAAACCAGTTTGTCACCACAATGTTTGATCATCCACTATGAGGAAAGACAATTTCAGCACAAGGTGCTTATTCAGATAGCAGAATCAGTATTTATTAATTTGATTTAACCCTTGATGTCCTGAATTTTGTTTTTCCTTTGCACTAAGCAAACTTTTCAAATACATATACGTGGAGCCATGGATTTCCAACCACGTAGCCATGTGTTAGAATCTCTTTTTGATTTTTTTTTTTTTGTGGCTGCACAATCAGGAAAATTAAAGAGCAATCCAAATGCTGTAGGAGGAATTAAAAAATAGGATTGATACACTATTAGTCACACCATAATTTATTTGGGAAGTTTCTGCCCTATTATTTTTATTATAAATACTCTTTCTCTCTGCTAAGTCAGATGCTTCCCAGGCTCTACAGGACACTCTTTCCCCCCTTTTATTCAGTCTGAAAAGCAAATGCCACTCCAAGCTGCCATGTTTTTCATGCTTCATTATTGTACATTTTCTAGTACGTAATGAACTATCCCCATGAAAATTTGCAGTGAATTGTCTTGTAATTGCCTAGATATGAAGGAAAAATGTGGTTAGAGTAAAATAACATTAACGATAAAAATGGGAAAATTGCAGTTAATCCGTGTGAAGAGAAACACTCCATCTCATCGCTGAAAAAAGCAAGGGTGCTGGTGAAAACAGGGAACTCAGTGTACCTTTGAGATCTGGCCCAGATGGAGGAAGGACATAGCAAAGGTATTATCATAGGGGCAGGTCTCCTTCCCAGTGGCCATGGAGAACCTGCTAGAGATACCACCTTCAGCCTTCAGGCCTCTGCTTAAGAAAGACAGTAGTTGAAATAAAATCTGAAAAGCTGACAGTCATTATGAGGAGTTGGATGGGCTAACATGTAAAAAATCATACAGCAGGGCAAAAAAAAGTGTGGGAGAGGAATTAGCGAGAGGGTATCCTAGAAGTGCAGTCAGAAAAATAAGAGTGATTTTAAGAAAGGTACAGAAAATACAGATGTAAATATAAATGCGAAGACAAATGCTCAGTCCACAGGGAGGTGATTCTTGTGCTGCAGGATTTTGCAATTTGGACTGGAGAAAACTCCAGGGGCTGTCACTAAGGAACAAATCATTTGCCTAACAGTGAGCAGAACTGAGTGATCTAATAAAGCTTTTCCGTTCCTCATGTCTGGGGCTGGGAAATTAATGCTGGATGTGACGCCAAACTCTGTGTGTTAAATGTGTCTCTGTCAGCGTTGGGTAGAAGTTGATTTTGTATGTTGATGATAGCACAATCCGTACCACACTGTACCAAAGGAAAGGCAGGCAGTTAACCTGGGAGCAGGCAATGTTTATTTCATGCTTGCCTTGGGGTAAGAACTAATGGCGAATGTTGTAGAAACAGCATGCTAGATACCATCTTGTCTTTTATTTAAGTGTACTGATTTATCTCCTAAGGGAGGTGGTGGAGTCCCTATCAGCTCTTGAGTCATTTAAAACTGGAATGAACAAAGCACTCATGAATAGACTCAGGGGAGCAATCATGAACTGCTCAGGGATGGACATGATTAAATATCAGGTTTTTATCCAACTATGGTTCTGTGGATATAGAGTATTAATTGCTCGAGTGAGAGCAGGGCTCTGGAGTGGGGAGACGCTGGTGATCCCTGGCTTGGAGCTCACCCAGTCTCTGTGTGCAGTAGCAAGGAAAGTGCCACCATGCTCCCCGTTACAGAGCATTTAAAATCAAAATCTTAAAAAGTATTCTTCAGGTATGTAAAGTAAACACGCTCGGGGTAGGGAGCTATGTGCACGCTTGTTGTGACCTGACAGCCACATTCCTGGGAGCTTCTCCCACCCTCACTCCATCACAGCACAAGGCAGTGTTTGGAGAAGAGCTGCAGAGAAAGTGCTTGTTTGTCACATGTCTCCAGGGCGTGATGCTTTCCAGCCATAAATACACATGGCTGTCAGCATGACAAGATAATTACCTTATTGGTGGGTTTTCAAGAAAAACGTGGGCCAAAACTTTCTTGTTCTACTCATCAGAGGAACTTCATTGAATTTAAAATCACCATTCTTCCAAGTGAAACAGATTTGGCCCTAAATCATAATTCATCAGTTGTTGGCACCCTGCAATTTTAATCTTTTCCGCAACAAGGAAATAAATCTTTTTAAAAGTATATTAAAATCAGTATTGATTATTCCAAGCAGGAGCACTGCATTCGGAGCTATAAATCTTTTTTTTTTTTAAGATCCCAAGTTAAAATATTTCAGCAAAACTGCTGTATAAAAAAAAATCACTATGGTTTAATCATGTGGTAAATTGCTAGGATTTTTGTATGTGGAATTTATAGGGCACCGTTTCTTTTAGATTAAAAGGGAACATTCCTGATTTAGCTCTGATTACTCATCTACAGATGGGGTTAATGTCATGTCTCTCTTTGGGGATGTATCTTCTTAAGTAATGATGTCCTTATTGTGTGCTCTATGGATCCGTTGTCAAGACGTCTTTAAATATATCCTTGATGGCACATGGACGTACCAGTAAATTATGTGTTGAATTAACAGGTAATTCAATCCACCTTGGTGTTAATCTTATTGCAAAATAACAAGCTACATAAAAGCCATTTAAGTGCAATTTTAAAAAACGCTCTATGAGATATAATCTCTTTAATCTGAAACAGATTTTGTTCAATTACTTTTAGTCTCCTCTGTAAAAACAGTGAGGCCAGATCCACCGTATCTCCAGAGATGATGTCACAGCACATCCGTGTGGCTGGGCACAGAGATTGGACTGGGAAGCTACCGTGGCAGAATTGTCATGCCCCACCACCACGTGGGATGGAGGCGATTTTGGGAAAGAATTAGTTCCTCTGCTACCTAATCACCTCTCTCATTTGCCTGAAGGCAATGGATCAATGCCCTGTTTGGGGCTGCTACAACCTCCACCCTGTTCCTGACATTTCACCTTTGCTCCATCTTTATTGACCAAATCAGGGGAGATGTGGGGCAACAGGTGTGAAAATGCTCCTCAGAACTTCAGATCAGGAATGTTTGCTCCTTGCAGTACAGTCTCTCCAGGTGGTACCTTCCCTGCTGGAGCTGTTTCCTTGCAGGAATGAAGATGTCCATAAGCTCCAGTGTTTTCAGTCCCTGGAACATCTTGCTGGAGGGCCAAGGCTCATGTGCTTCCCTGCTGCTCCCTTGGGCATCTGTGGTTGGGTGTCCAAAGCCGGTCACTTTGCAAGGTCACCAGCACTGACCAAATTATAACCCACAGAAATAAGTCCCTCTGTGCTTTCTCCTTTGCAATTTTCAGGCTCATTAGCTATGTAAAATTATTTGCTCACCCACTACCAAATGCCTTTCCATTGCATGAATAATTGCTTGGTTTCCTGAGAAGTGTGCCCTGTTTTGGTTAATTTTCAGGCTGTCTGATTTGTTTCTGCTCTGACTCCTGCCAGCAAAATTGTTCTTAGCTTCTGCTGGTCTCCTGCACTGCTGCCTAAGATTAGTAGAATTATAGATTTCACATCTTCAAGTCAAATGCGAGATTCAAAAATGTGTTTTTTCCCATGAGTGAAGACCTTCCTGTTTGTGAGTGCACACTGTTGGGACCTCACAGCAGGTTAATTTAAATGGTCAAAAATTAAAATTAATTCCTGGAAAAAGAGCTGTGTTCTTGGAAATGCTCTCTGCTGTGCACTCCTCCCTTGGAACAACTTCCAGACAATCCTGTCACAAACTAACAGCCAACAGATGGGAAATTCAGAGCCCAGCAAACCCTTTCATTCATTCCACTATTCTTCTGTATACAGACAGTGTTGATCCCGTTGTTTTTGTTGATTTGTTTGTTTGGGTTTTTTTTAAAGAGAGATATGGAATCCCTGTCTGAGAAATGGCTACAAAAATACCTTGGTATGAGCCTACAGCTAGACTGTACATACAAAAGTATCTGGATTTGAAAGCATGGGCCTCAATCTGCTAAAAATGCATCTGTGGTCAAGTCTTGCCCCAGTCAATTTATTCTGAAAGAGAATTAATGATGACTGGTATCCCTTGGCTATGGAATTTGATTCATCAGGGAAGATGGACGGCTATGTTAGCTTACACACTGGTACAGAGATCTAAGTGAGGCCATCACACTCTATGGGAAATTCAGTGACAAAGATGTGATTATTATCAGCAGAAATGGACAAGAAAAGAGTTTTCTGAGGAGTCAGGGCTACAGAAGTCCTCCAAGAACTGTGTTAAAATCACGTTTCTTTTTGTATCAGCAGCTCACCTGAGAGGTAGGCACCAAAGAAGCATTGCTAATCCTTAAATCTGTTCTTCCTGACCACTGCACTGCCATGAGCTAAATCCCGCCTTTGTATCCCACTTCATGCTGTATTTCCTAAGGGATATGGAACAGAAATTGCAGCCAAGGAAGGGAAAAGCGGTAGTAACTTTATAATAATTTTGCTCCTTCTAGATTCTGGCTTTTGGAAAGGCCAAAGCGACACATGATATGTGTCAGCACAGCTTTTGCAGCTGCTCTCACAGCTCACAGGGGGCTTCTCAGGGCTAACACAGCCTTGCACAGCCCTGCACGCACAGGGTCCATGCCTTTCTGCTGTCCTTGCAGCACCCTGCAGCACACAGCTAGGTGGGACAGCCCGGACCACCAGTGGTGGCTCTGCTCCCCCACTGCAGGGATGTTGTCACCTTGTCCTCCAGGCGTCCTGCAGAGCCCACCTATGCCCCCAGAGCAGCCAGACAGAGCACAAGTGGGGCAAGAATGAGCTTTACTGTCTCTCTCCAGAAAAAAATCTGTGTTGTGAATAGACCTCTGCACAATAGATAAGGCTTCTCAGATGAAAAACTGCTTCCCCTTCCCAGCAGAGTCTAAAATTTCTTCTGATGGTGATGACGCCTTGAACAATGACAACCTTCATTCATCTCTTCTGGCCAGGAGAGAGCTGAGAGTTCACATTTTAAGCTCTTTCACAGTGCTGAAGGCACATAAAAGCCTCTCATCACTGTTCAAATACAGTCCTCCATTAGGAGTTATTTAAGCAGGAACTGCTTTCCCTGCTCCAAACCTCTTTGTATGAAATCCTTCCAGCTCCGCGTGTGGCATCGGGCAGCAGCTGATCTGGCTTCACTGTGCTGGACAAACCAGTAATGGATAGTTAATTATAACCTGATCCATCAGTCAGTCCCTTTCCAAGTCTGTATTGATGATTTTAAAGCCTAAGTATCGTATCTCCTTTCTAGCTTTCTGTCACTGTCTTATGTTAAAAAAAAAAATGAATAAATGAGACTACAGGCCCCTTTTGATTACTACAATTTTTCCTCATATGCTTAATTTGCTGGGCCATTCTTATCAGCTAAGTTGTCTTTATTGGGCAAACTCTGTCAGGAGCTGGGTCTTGCCTTTCTGGCAAAATGCAGTTTGATCCCAAATTTGTTTTCAGCTTCTGCCTCAGCATCTTTGTTGTTTTACAAAAAGCTAAAATAAAATGAAAGAACAATCAAAAGTTATTAGATTGGGTTTTGGCTGCCAACAGTGCTTTTTTTTTTTCTCCTTAAGAACTCTTTCAGTCATGAAAATAACAACCTTTTCCTGCAAAGAAGGTGTTTCTTTTCTACTGCAGCTAACACAAGAAGAATGGTCTTGCAATTAAGGTGATTTTTGAGCACAGTTTACTCCACTCCTTGCTTGTCCCAGCCTTCTTCCGTGACCTTGGATGTATCCTCCAACTCCTGATGATTGTCCTCTCTGGTAATCAGACTCTGCAAAGGTATTGTCAAATTAAAGGTCAGGCTTTCAAAAGTGATGAGTGATTTTGTTTCTCTGACTTCATCTGCGGAGGCTGGGTACTCCAGCACCTCTGAAAATGAAGCCCTGTTACAGAAATTTGCTGTGGAAGGAGGCATTCAGCAATGCAGGCACCTAGAATAAATAGTTGCTTTTGAAAATCTTGGCTGACACCCATGAATGCTTGTAAAGTACTTTAACATCCAAATGTTGGAGAATGGAGAATGATTTAAATGTTTTGAAGTTATTCTCAGTACTAGAAGTTTGCAGGATCATGTCACAAAAAGGAAAAAAATTAATATAGCAGATGTAATGAGGAAATTCTCGGAAGTTAAGGGGAAAGAGGATATTTTCCTAAAATGCTGTAGATTTGCTTTAGTTTGGTCTGGTTCCCTTCTTTCAAGACTGACATAAATCTTCCATAATGCTTTCCTGGGAGCTGAGCAGATGCCTGCTGAATCATGGAATTTAACTCTTTCCTGGCAGCCTGCAGGCAGCACACATCCATTACTCTGACGGGTACGAGTCTGGGGACAGTTTGCTGATGTACACCCCATGCGTATCTGGCCTGTGGCCTGTCCATTTTTCTTGCCCATTTGCTGATTGTCCCTTCTGCACACTGATGTCCAGGCTCTACAGTGGGGACAACCCTTCCCACCCTCCCAAGTGTGCTCCCGCTGGTGTCTCCCACCACGCTGGAGCAGAAGGTCCCTGCTCCAGCCCAGCGCCATGCACAGCTCCATGAGGGTGGCAGTCTGTCTGTGGGTGAGCAGTGGTCCTGTGTCAAAACTGGGAGGGAAAAGGGCTCAGAAGAGAATCTCAGCCTCAACCAAAAATAGCCCTGATGTTTAGGGGCCACCCGAGAGATGGGATCCCTTCAGAGGAACTCTATGCTTGAAAGGTGAGACAAGTCTCCTGAACAGGTTGTTATCTTGAAGAGGCAAATCCTTCAGCAGGTTGGGCTTTTTTTTTTTTGTGTACTTCAAACAAAGAGCCAGCACAATCAAAGAGCTGTAAGATCTTTCTCTTTCCTTATTTTTTTTCCTGCCTCTGTCGTTCCCTTTCATTTCTGCTGCCCACAGAAACTACCGCGCCTCCCTGTCTTCTGCTGAATGTACATCAATAGGAGGTGAAGCACTGGCAGTTTTCACAGGAGAAGCCAGGCAGTGAGGGGGAGGGCGTCTTGCATGCTGTGATGTTTCATTAATTTATTTTTCCTCCTCTTCAGGGAAAAAGTAAATGTGGGTGACCCAGAGCAGACTGAAAAATGCAAGTGAATCACAGGCTGGGAAGGAGCCTGAGAAGTGTGGGATGAGTGCTTCTGCTGCTGGGCTAGAAGAGTGTTGGTCTGCAGTGGGACTGGAGCCAAAGAGGAGGTACCAGGATCCCCCAGACCAGGATGAGCTGCTGGTACCACAGGGATGCTTCCCCTAGCCACACTTGGCAGGATCTACCTCTTCCCCTTTAGGTAAATGATCTGGCATGACCTCAGGACCACTCCAGGTTAATGTCTTCCTCTCTCCAAATGCTTCTATCTATTCCCTTAATCTCACCTATGAAGTGTAATTCACTTTTTCAAACCAACACTGGCACATGTTCCCTTCTGAATATGCATCAGATACAATAAAGGCAATGAGCATTACCTTGGCCTGAAGAAAAGCATTGCTATCAGCCTACTTTATTGTGCTGTTTATTAAGCATGAATTAATCTTGGAAATGATATCACAGAGTCCACTGCCACTCTTGTGATGTGCACTTGCTTTGTGAAGCCTTTGCTTGAGGGGCTATTTCTAACATTTGGCTAGTTTTCTTCAAGGGATTGTGGTGTTAGTTATCTTGCTTGCAAACAGGATTCACTGACTACCTGGCAGTAGATACCATACTTATTTTAAGGGAAATCAGCTGCACAGGCAAGTAGAAGAGCTGTCAGATACAAGATGACTGAGTTATACTTGCTTTGTTCACAGGTCAGACAAGAAAATCGCTGGCTGTGTAATGCCTGGAACTATCACAGCAAGACCCCTGAGGCTTGGGGAAAGCCAACACCACAAATGCCTTTGTGCCTCAGCTTGTTGTACTGGGAAAGAGCCTTGGAAGTCCATATTTCTGAAACCAAACCTTTATACGTGTGGATATCAGCCAAGCGTTGTTCTGGATCTTACACTGGAAGGTGAACTGAGAGCACGTTTTGGCTCAGGTGCTGTAACGTGCTTTTATTGCTCTGCTTTGAAATGCATCTTTTCATTTCTCCCCAGAGCACCAGGCCTTTCTGGCAGCTTGAACTGTCTCACGCAGTGTTTGGGCCATGAAAATATTCAGAGTTTTTTCTGGTTTTTGCACTGCTTTGCTGAGCACAATTTCAAGGACCACCCTGCCTGAGGTCTCGCTGGTGATGCTCACATGAGTGACACTCACACAAGTGGTTTCAGGCTGGTTCTCAGCCCACCCGGGTCCTGCCCTCCTTGCTTGATGCTGCTGATGACTGGTGGAAGTGGAGTAGATGCATTTCCCCTGCTCAGCACATGGCAGGGAGAAGTTTGCTTTTTCTTAGGTTTATGTTTCTACCAAGCATAACCTAATGAGCTTGATCCTGCTCGCTCTCACCTGAGGAAGGGCTTATAGATGTGGGTGGGTGAGAGCACCATCCCATATGGCAGTGCTGTGTCACGAGGAGCTGACAAAGCCATTATCCCCTGTAGTGCTGGCTGTGACAGGAACATGCTGCTGCAGCTCCAGGCTGGCATGTGATGGTTTGAGGTTGTGGCAGCACAACCCATGTATAGAATTTGGTTTTCTTTGTGAGCCACAGATTGTGAAGGGAGTGGCCTTATTTTTAAGCTCTGCTACTCTAGAGGTAGCCAGATGGTTTATGGAATGATAGTGGGTCACAGAAATGTCTCTAGAAACGCTTATGTGTCATGTCAGTGTGAGAAAGGTCATCTGCAGAGACGCAGATGAGATTCTCCATTTAAAGCATACTGATTCATATGGAACACGCAAAGGTTGCAGTCTGTGAAAAAGCAGCTCTCCCTTTTTTTTGTGCAGATAGCCTGGGTTTCACTGCAAATAACACGGTCAAACCAGACAGCAAAGGTGTACAGTTCTCATGTTGTTACATTACAGGCATTTATTCCCCCTCACATCCCAGGGTTCCTGTGTGAAGCCGTAGATAGCTCTGGAAGGCTGTCCATCTTCCCCTGTCACTGTCTGGTCTGTTTTTATTTAGATCTGGCATGTTTTTAAATGCATCTCGGACATGCTGGTGCACTGAGGCTGTTGATTCATTAACATACATCTTCCAAAAGCTGCATCCAGCTCTGTGCCCTCCCCAGGGTGGGGGGGCTGAGCTGCCCTGTCCCACACTAACTCTCCCTGGAATGCCCTCCCAGGCTCTGGGCGTTGGAGACCACGCTGCTGTTGCTGCCGAGCTTGATGCTGTGCCCCTCATCTAAGAATAGCCTTACTGTCTTGAACGCCTGCCAGTTCCTGAAAGCTTGGCAAGCAGAGGGAAGAAACACAGCCATTATGTAATGGTTTCTCCCGGCCAAGAAAAAATCCCATTTATTGATCTCCTGTCTGAAAACCTCAGTAACTCCACGTAATTGATGACCAGCTGTTAAGAAAAGCTGTTTGGAGGAAGAACATTTATAATTAAAGAACAGACACTTCGAATTCAACTCTCCCTCCATTTTCTCATTGTGTTTCTCCCTGCTGTCTCAGGGAACAACCAACCTGCCTGTGCCTTTAAGCTTCTTGTTTCAAGCCAATATATGCCTTTCCCAGAGAGCAATGCTGCATTCTCCAATTTCACTCCCTGTGCTACAGAGGGGAACTATTCATGGAGCTGTGTGAGAGAAAGAGATTAAGGAAATATCAAGACTAACAGATGGGAAGCAGGCAGTGGATGACGTGTAGGCAGGCTGATGTTACAGAAAGTCTTATCTTGTTAGCAGAAATATGTTGCAATAAGCAGAGCTCTGGGAGAGGGTTGGTTTTGAGCATGAAATAGGAGAAGACCTTTCTGTCTGATGAGGGACCTGCTTGTGTCTGAAAGGGTCATATTATTTAATGCCCTGGTCCCCCTGAACATTTAGATCTTAGATCTCTGTTTTTCCAGATCTGCCCATCTCTTGTGTGCTTTTGAGGTGAAAATGTTTCTGGGTTTCTCTGCTGAAAGCATGACTGTCCTGGTTGTTTGAGGGAAACCCGAAATATAGGTCACTCAGCTTGGCTGTACAGCATAGGTCCCCCAGACTAGTGGCTATCCTCAAGTTCAGCTATAGCCTGCCTCTCCTTCCCCCCCCCCCCACACACCCTGAGAAGGCCAACACTGGAAATAGACAATTTAGCATGAGAATTATATTGTGCATTTAAATGTAAATTGCCTGGGAATTGACAATTGCTTTGTTTGAATTGTAATGACTCGAGTACAAGTGTATTAGTTTTTTTCTTAGAATACATTTTAGCTGGTATTTATGTCCTTTTACATCCATCTCAAGCACAAATATGCATGTGTCTTTAAGCTTTCAGCTGTAAATCCTTGAGCTGTCACATTCCTGTTAGGAAACCAATTTCTTTGACCTCTCCAGCAATTGTGAACAGACTGTCTCTCTTTTCCCCCTCCCCATCTTTGTTTTTTGGAAGATCTCTTGTTTTAATTCAAGGAGTCAAAAATCTCAAGTCCAAAAAGAAAATACAGTTTGGGTCCTCTCCCACTCCGTGAGCACCAGTGGCAGTGATCCCGCTCCCTGCCTCTCCCAGTCACTGCCTGCAGATCAGATCACCATGACAGCTGGGGAGAGCCTCTGCAGAGTCTGCTGAGCCCAGAGATTCCTTACCAGCCTCACCAGATTAGGGTACCAAGCCCATCTTCCAGGCTTGGCAGCTCCTCCATCCTGATGCTCACCATCAGCTCAGGATTCGGATGCTGGGAATGAGCAGTTAACATGCAAATGGTCTGATCCCATTGCTTGTGCAGAGCACCAGGAAATGAGACTGAGCAGACAGTATTTTTTTTCCTGTGGTAGGCAGGGGGAGGGACTAAAACCAGATGTACACAGATCTGTTCACAGCAAAGACCTGTTTTCATCCATGGATGCTCCTGTCCTGTTAGCCAGGTACCGAGCACCAGCCCTCAGCATGGATGAAAGACAGTAAAAGGGTGGCCAAGTCCATTCTCAGGCTTGGCCCAGAAAAGGATATTTTTTTTTACCATCTAAAGAACTAATAAAGTGAGGGAAGCCAGGAGTTAATCACCTCTACCTTCCCCATCAGGTTTAACAGTCACTAGTGGGAAAAGCCTGGGTTTCAGCTCTGTTTGAGAGGTGGGGATCAGTAAATACCATTATTCTCAGTCTTTCTGAGGCACAGCCAACTTTCTGGAATGCTGTATCTCAGTCCAAATAAAACCTGCATGTTTCTCATTGGTCTGGCCATGTTTCTTGAGACTGTTTCACTGATTGATACAGGAGATATAAACAAAAATTGAAATAACACATGCCTGGTAATATAAACAAAACACTTTCATCAGAGAGAGAAGATTGCAAAATCAGCAGCTTTCAGGGCTCAAATGCAGCCATCCAGTCCTGAAACCAAGAAAACAAATAAATAAACAAACAGAAATAAAACCCTGACCTTAGTTGTGTGGATATAACCCTGTAAAAGCTAGAATCCAGCTTTTCCCTCCCAGCCTCCACACTAATTCCCTTGGCCTCAGTGGCATAAAATGCTCAATAGCCCAGCCTGGTCGCCCCCTCTCCTCCTTGTCCACACCAGCAGCCAGGAGGTCAAATCTGTCACTTTTCCTCTGCAGAGGAGACCCAGAGGTTCACCCTGCCAGTCCTGGGTGGACTGATTCCTCCCAGTTGTTACTCAACTTCCAGAAAAGGTGTCTGGAGCAGCAGTCACTCACCTCCTGACCTGGATAGAGCAGTCAGCAATAATCACATATTGCTGGTGATGAGCTTTCCCTCAGTAGCACATATAACCTTCATGGGTGGGTAATGGATACTGGGGAGCTGAGAGGCTTGACATAATTTGTTGAGCCACAGAGGTGTAATTAAAATGAGTTTCATGCAGTTGTTTTGTAATTTGTCGCATTCGAAAAATCACCCCTAGTGATGCTTAATATTTATGTAGGACTCCATGTTAGTCATAGGATCATTAAGGTTGGAAAAGATGTCTAAGATCATTGAGTCCAATCATCTACTCAAACTCTGCCAAGTCCACCACTAAACCATGTCCTTAAGGGCTGCATCTACACATTTTTGAACACTTCCAGGGACAGTGATTCCATCACTTTCCTAGGCAGCCTGTTCCAATGCTTGACAAAAGGCATCTGTTCCACTAAGGTAAAAAGCCAGGCAAGATGCCTGGTGGGTGCATCCCCTGAGGGCATCCCCAGTGCATTCCTGGGTGCACTCCCCACATGTATCCTCACTGTATCCCAAGTCCATTCCTGGATTCATCCCCTGGATTCACAGCTGGATTTATCTGCATGGCCATTCAAGAGCACAAGGTGCTGCCTCCCAGCAATCCTTAGACTTCCCAAGATCCTGAAAGATTGTGCCTCCCATTTCTGGAAGCATTTCCATGGGAGGTACAGACAGAAGAGCTGAAGGAGCCCCCGAGCTGTGCTCCGTGGGGAAAAGGGTGCAGGATCAAGCCCATGCACACTTTCTCTGTGGTATATTGAAAATCATCCTTGTGCCCTCACTCACAGACCTGGCAGCCCATTTCCCGAGCAGAAGCTCCTGCCATGGCCAGGTGGGAATTCTCCCCAGAGTGTTTGTTACTCTCTTTAAATATCTCAGTCTTCAAATTCCGTTTTTCGAGCCTCAGACAAAAATATGACAGCTACCCCACAAATCAGCCATCTAAAAGAAAAAAAAAAGAAAAGTCACATTTAATTACTCCTGAAGGGGAACTTATACATGAGGAACACTTATTAGTGCAATATATTTTTTCTTTTGTAGCTGTGAGCTGATCTCTAATAGCACCAGAGAAGTACCAGCGTAACCTTGGAGTGTGTTTCATTATCATTCAGATGGAAACTGCTGTCTTATGACTGCAGTTTTAAAATACAGTACATTTTTATAATTTCTAAGTAGGCAATCAAGTGGACATAACACATGAAATTATATCCAGTCCTGGCACCAAACCCTGCCCTTCACTTGTCCATGCTGTTCCATGGATATTAAGGGTTTGGTACAGCTGGGGGCTGGATTTTGACCCCAGGGTGATCCTGCAGTCCTCTATTCTGACAGTAGCAATGCAAACACATAGGCATTTATGGATTTTACTAATTTTAATTTTAAAGTCACTCAGGCACTGGGGCAGCCTCTCTCTCTTGCCTCCCTTTCTCATCATGAAAGCAGCAGGGCATGGGCAGCAAGTGGCTCCTGGCTGGAGAAAACGTGACCCATGGGCTGGTCCTCACGATGGCTGAGGCTCTGCGAGCTTCAAATGCTGCTGTGTGCTGTCAGCACTGACCTGAGGGGACCAATGTCTTCGGCTGTTTTCCTCCCCTCAGGCAGCTCTCTGGACCTGCAAATCCATCTCCTTAGCTAATTAACAGATGGCAAAGGCAAAACTAATCAATCATTTCCCAGTGGGGCTGCTGGTAGCCAGTCAGTTCAGCAATCAGAGAGGGTTCTGCCCTGGCCCCACTGCCCCATCATTCCCAGGCAGGCACCTGAGCATCTCACTTCATCTCAGGCTTCAATTCAGACTCAGAACAAAGGAGGACGAGTGTTTAGCTTGGAGGACACACAATCTATAGAAGTTCAGTGTTTTCTGGCCTACATTAGAAAGCTGTTGAAAAAGATGCTGTATTTCAAGAGAGGACAGTAAAAGAGAATGGGAACATCAGGGTGACATTGGAAGACAACAAATATTGGAGAGGACAAATGTCTCCTTTCTACTGATGATAAAATTAATATATTTCCATTGCTATTTAGTATATAGGTAGGGAAAAGCAGAAAGATGGGAAAATTCTCCTTGATTTTAGCTCTACTAGACACAATGAAGTAACATTACAAAATGTGATGTCTCACACAGGTGGCCTGCTGTGTTGATTTTGAACTAGATTTGTCACCAGAACTGGAGGCATGCAGACAACTCCAAGACTTTCTCGTGGCTCCTAAGTGCCCAGAGGCAGCCTGGGCTTGTCTCTGTTGGCCATTTGAGGTGATTATCCAGGAGCAGTTGGCATCTGAGATGCTGAGAGGCCCCCGTGTCAGTGAGTGTAGACAGCTCACCGCCCTGTCTAAGTACTGGGAGCACCGTGGTGCTACAAGAACAACCTGCAGTACCTGAGTCAACTTGCTCCCAAACCTGGTCAGAATCCCAAGTGTTAGGGCCACTCACTATAAATGAAGAGCAGCCAGCACAGAGATGCTGGCATTCCTTGCTATTGCAGAAATGAGTGCACTGGTGATCTGCTGTGAGGCATTTGAATCATAGAATCATAGAACATCCTGAGTTGGAAGGGACACACAAGGATCTTTGAGTCCAACTCCTGGCCTGTCCTGCACAGGACAACATCAAAAACCCCACCATTCTCCAAGGGAGCTCATGAACATCTGCAAATACACTGAGTTTTTCTTTAGAGACTTTTTTTGCCTCCTACCTGTAGGATGTACTTGACACAAATGACTGTGTTTCTGGGTATCTTGCAATTTTTAATGTATTTATTTTTATAACACATCTGGGAGATGATATTTGCCCATGACCTGCAGAGGAAACTGAGTCACAGAGAGATAGCATCAGATCTTAAGGAAGGCTTTTGGGGAGACGATGCAATTTCTGGGTGTTGGCACTCTCACATAAACCCCATAAGGCTCCTAAAAAGTCCACGTGATATCCCACAAGGTGCATCTGCACTAGTAGGTCCTTGTGCCTCTCTTAATAGGAGCTGAAGTGGGGTGAAAACATGACTTGCTGGATGGGACACCTCCTCTCCACTGCATCCCTGGCACTCTGCCCTCCCTCCCTCCCCTTCCATCTGCCAAATATTTCCATGAGCTGTTGTCGGCACTGCAAGTGGATTAGGTTACCCAGACCCAAAAGAGAGCTTCTTTGTGGCAGAAAAATGCCTCCATTTGTTAGTTAAACCTCAGAAGTTTTCCCCTGGCAGAGGTTCAAATATGTGCCACTTGAGCAATGGTTTCGCTGCTGTCTTCCAGGTTTTCCAGGTCTTTAAGCCCAGCCATGTTGCTTGCTTCAGGTTTCCCCTTGGTATTTCCCAACATCTCTGACCGATTTTTGGAGACCACCACCCTCTGAAAGCCATGTTTTCAACCCAGGAATCCATCAAGTGCTGCCCCAGATGTGCCAGCCTGACCTTTTCAAGACGTAAATAAGAATAAAAGAGAATAAAGGTGGCTTCTTTTTTTTTTTGCTCTTCTTTGCATGTTAACTTTGTTTCTGACTTGCTCCTGCCTTCCTCACAGCATTGCTGCCTGAGATACAGCCCTGCCAAAAGCCTCTGGGGGCAGCAGGTGCTACCATGTGCTGAGGCTGGCCAGAGCAAACGGGGTGATAGACAGTCTGAGACACTCTCCCTCCCTAAGGAAGGGGATTTAGTGCAGCTCGAGACTGTCTGCCAAAGCCACATTTAACACAGGGAGCTGATTGCAACACTCACATTGCTCACTGAAGTTTTATAAATATAACCAGCCCAGGCACAGTCTCTCCTGACACTGAACAAAGAAATGCAAAGAGAGACCCTGATATACTGTCCCACTAAATTGTTTGATGTTTTCATCTCCAACGATGCTCCCTTAGCATACAGGTGATGGTGTCCAGCACACCATGGTGGGTGGTTATAGCTGCAAGAAGGAGGCTTTCCCTAGGTTTTGCAGGATTTTCTTGCTTGTCTTCTGCATTGATTGATTGGTTGGTTGATCCTGAAGTTTGATCCTGGGCTGAGTTCAGGAGACAGGATCAAGATTCCCTGTCCCACACCACATCTGTGTCTATGGGGCAGAAAACTTGGGCTGTCCTAGCACATACCCCAGAAGGCAACACTCAAAGACTCCTTCCTTTAATACCTACTGATCAGACAGTAATGCTAATCAAGGGAAGCTCTTTTCCCTTACTAATGAGCTGATGCTATGACATTGAAGCGTCTGATGCAGCAGTGATCATATAGTGGTGAAGGTCTGGGACCCTGTGGAGGGTCTGCCCCAGGTTTGGCCTGTACCAAGCAGAAGCAGGGTCTAGGCTCTTAAAAAAGTGCAGATATTTTCCCCTGCAAAAGTCAGGATTTGCTAGCAGCTGCTCACAGGCACACCTCTGGAGTATCCCAAGGTTTGGGATATTGTGGGATAAACGAGAACATTTAGAAAAAAAGGAGAGGAAGTGCCATGCAACCAGACAAAACTTCTTGCTCGAATACATGTATGTACCTGTTCTTAATGGCTAATGGAGAAAGACACCTAATGGTTTCCAGAGCTCAGTAGCCAGATAAAAACAGAGTGCAGAGGTGGTGGAGTGACAATATCTGTTAATGAAAAACCAGGATATACAGCTTGGGCTGTCGGGCACTTGGCCCAGCACTCGGCCAGAGCAAATCAGCTGAGCTGTGCTGGAATCAGCGATGTTCAATTCTCTTCCCTGTCAAATGCCATAAATTAAAAACAGAATAAAAAGCTTTTAAGGGATGTGCTCACTGACAGTTTAATGTAAGTGGCTGTGGGATCGTTTTCTACAGGTAGGTTTATATGGGGAAAGAAATTACAACTCGCTTCATAGCAGGTATTTTACTGCTATTGCAGAGTTTCCTGACATGCTTATTCGTAAGGAGCGATTTTCCAAACAAGCGTCATGTGGAAGCTGTTGGGACAATGGGTCACTGTGACCATCCACCTCTGTGAGAGGTGTCCTAACCTTTGCACCTGCACCAGGCTGAGATGGGGCAAGTACAGCTGAAAGGTCAGCAGGGCTTCTCTTTTTCTCCTCTCTCCAGTGGTGGAGCAGCCTCTGCTGAGGGACACACCAGGTGACATCCCCAGCCACCAGCCATGCCTTCACTGTCACCCTCCCTGTCTCCTGTTTGGCTCAGCTGACACAGAGCCCCAGCAGTGCCCTCATCCAGATGTGTTCCAGTACACAAATGCACTGTCCATCTTAAATTTTCATTGCTTCAAAAGCTTAAGCTGAAGATGGGATGAGTCAGACTTCGGTCAACTGAATATTTGCTTTTAGATCTTTGGTTTGTGTGGGTTATGTCTGGGGGGGGAAAGGGGAAGAACAACTTCATGACAACCCAGAATGATTTTTTCTTCAATTTTTCAATTTTAACAATATGCAAAAATCACATGGATAAAATTTCTGAATAATATTATTGCATCTTCTTGGCTGTTGATACCCAGGTCACCAGGACAAACCACTTATGATCTGTGAGGCCATGGTGAAGTAATTTGTGGTTGCTCTGTGGAACCTATTCTTTTCATTGTACTTTCATTCAGAATATAGATTATAGACTATCACCCTTTTTCCCACTTTCCTGCTGCATTTTTTTTTAATTATAGTCAGCTTCATGGCTAAGTTGAACAACTCTCTGGACCAAAGTTTCAGAAATTCTAAGGTAGTGCCAAATTAAATATTAATGTACCTGGATTTATAACAAAGGTGACACCACTCATAATGTTATTATTACTATCTAAGAAATTTCATTAGTAGTATGGACTTGGCTCGGTGCTGATGAATGCCAGTGGAAACCCTTCTACTGAGTTCAGTGGGCTTTGTATCAAATCAGATTTGCATATGAAGATATACATCAGCTAGATAGAATCTAGGATAGAAAAAGGTCAGCTTCTTTGGAAGGGAAAGGTTAAGAGAGTACATCCTTCCTTTTATGCCTTTGTACGCATAATTTTTTAAAACCCTGCCATAAGTAATCTTCTTTACTGCAGATTTGACCATTTCTTTTCTGCCGGGAAAACACTTTTTTAAAAATTAGCATTAAGAAAGAATACTAAGGAATATTTGTTTGAAATGAGATACTAGGAATAATAAGAGTTTGGGCTTGTCAATACTCCTGAGCTGTTTTCCAGTAGGTAAGTGCTGTAAGTGCAAAATCAAAAGATTTCCAAAAATGCACCAGAGGGAATTCACTTTGCATGGAAGAATCAAACAAGCCACCTTCCTTGGCATCTTCAGTAACTGCCTATGTCACTGAAATTTTTAGTGACTGGCCTTTCTGTGCAGTGAGGCTTCACCCAGATTTGCATTTGCAATGCTTTGGCTTTCTTCTCTTTAAGACTTTTGATTTTAAAAAATTGTTCTGACTGGTTTGTTGCTATCACTGTAAATTGTGAAGCCTCTCCTTAAACATCTACTGCAATCTGGATTTTATTCCCATTAGTATAATGGAAATAGTGGTGTAAGTATGTATTTGCAAGGAAACGAGTATGGAAAAAGCTCGGCTGCTGCACAGAGATGCCTGGGTGTTGGTGACATTTGTGCTGCTGCCATAGTAGTCGTGTTGTTAGAGAATGCTGCTAGTTAACCCTGTGCCTTTTTTCCCTGCAGTTTTGGTTATGTTGTTCTGAACCAAGTTTTCCTTTAGACTAAGCCCGTTTTTCCCATTTCTCGCTTCTCCTCCCCTGGAATGCACCTCTCATCCTTTGTTTACATGCGTGCTCACGTGCACGCTCACCCAGGATGATAACTGCTGATGCAATTATTACTGTTCTAGCTTTCAGCAACACCTTAACTCTTCTGAACGGGATAATCAATACTCTCTGCCTGTCTGGGGATGGCAATGGCTGACTGTGCCTCTCTGTAACATCAGATGAATAGTTAAACACCAGTGTGTTTTCATCTGGTGCAGCCCATGGCTTCAGCTGCCAGCAGCTCTCAGCTCCTCGCTCACGTGTGTGTGAATTTTCCACAAGCCTGTGCTGTACAATGACCATTCAAGGCAGAGATTCCTTTGTTTCTTTTGTGTATCCTTAGACAAATGCTATCCATGTTTGTTATGCATTAATCATTTTTATGGTCATCTCCGTGTGTTCTTTCTATAAATAACATTCTCAAATCTCTCTCCTATCTTTTTTACCGCAGCTAATTCTTTAAGTTGGGTGTCTCCACCAGAGGTGTAGCCTAAATGAACACAGATAAAAATCATAACATAATCTTGGTTCTGCTGCAAATCCAGCCTTCCAAATATCTTCTCATTCCATCTCTATAAATACTGTACAGTGGTGACAAAAGACAGGTGATAGCTTCAGACTTAGCTGTGGTGTTAGTGTCTGGCATTAAACACATCATTCCTGCTGTGTCTGCGTCGTCTCTAAATGGGAGTCTCCTGAAGGAGAAGTCTCCAGGGAGGGGGAAGAGCTGTGAACCAGTGGCTGCAGAGTGTGCCTTGGAGATACGAAGTTAGGAGCAGAAGCTGAAAACGCGATATGTCTTTTTCAGTTTGACCTCAGCCTCTAATAGTGTTTGGCAAGTCAGCCTGGCAGATAAATTGGTTCATATTAGAAAATGGGGTTGATTTATTATAAAATTGATTGCAGCCCTGTCCTGTGCTGAAGGCATTAGCGATAACAGCATCGGGTGCCTCAGCTCTTAACTAATGGGCTTTCCCCAGGCTCTCCACTGCTGCCAGGCTTTTACCCACAGCCAACACCATCTGCTAGTCCCTCCTCATGGGGGCAAAATCCTTCCCAGACAGGGCTCTGTCAGGGAATGCAGGTTGGACTTTCTAAAGAGGCTGGATTCTTGGGAACCTGCAGAACACACAGACTTGCTGGAGCATGGCCACCTGCACCTTTGCAACAAGGACCTTGAAATATCCAAGCGTTGTATGGGTTTTTCTTATGACTGTTTTCTGCAAATGGAAATGGTTACTGGAAACATGCAAAAGTATCCATGAAACTCCTTCTGTTAGTAGAGTCAGAGACTGGTCTGGGTTAGAAGGGACCTTAAAGATCATCTTGTTACAACCACTCTGCCATGTGCAGGGACACCTTCCACTAGACCAGGTTCCTCAAGGCCCTGTCCAACCTGGCCTTGAACACTTTCAGGGATGGGGCATCCACAACTTCTCTGCGCAGCGCCTACCAACGTCTCACCACTCCCACAAGTAAAGATTTTACCTCATATCTAATCTAAACCTGCTCTCTTTCAATTTGAAGCCATTAGCCCTTGTCCTATCAATACATACCCATGAAAAAAGGGCTTTTCTTTCTTTCTTTTTCTTTGGTGAAATTGAAAAATCTTTTAACCACAAAGTAAAGCCATCACCCAGTGGAAAAAGGGACTTCCATTACTTTTTGCAAACAAAGCCATATTCACCCATGATGATCACAACCTGCAGTGTGGTTGCCTCAAATCCATCAACACTGGGGAATAAATTGAAGCTGATTAAAAAACAAATGAACAAACCAAACATAGCGACAACTTGGACCCTGCAAACTACTTGGTGTCTATCTAATATGGGAAACTCTAATCACCTATTTACAGTATAGATACAGATGTAATAAATGCAAAAAAGAGTATGTCTGGTGTCAAAAGTCAGCCTCTTGTGTTCTTGCCTTTCTCTTTGTACACTACTGGGCCCTACTCTAAAGAGGAAAGGATATTCCAGTTAATTTGTTGTAGTGGGATTTAAGACTTTCAGCAGTTGTGCTTAGAAATCACTGAATAGCAGACACTGAAATATTTAGTAGCTGGTTTAAGCAATATTTTTCAATATTTTTGAATGAAAAAGGTTTTCAATGATTGAAATCCACCTTTAAACATTTTCCAAATGGAAAATTTCAATATGAAAGAACTGTGTGGCTTGAAAGGAAAGCTCATTGCAAGACAGCCTGTAATTGGACAACACTGAAAATAAACTTTTCAAAATAACTGAAAACAAATTGATTTGGGAGATGAAGGGAGGTTAAATTTTTATAAATGTTTTTCAACAGCTCCCTGTCAGTCAATCCTATATTGGTTCTCTTTTTGCATAAATTACTTTTCAGGTCACAAAGACACTTGTTGCACCACTCCCATGGTGGCCCAGACAGTGACACAAGGTTGTCTGACTTTGCTTTTGCCATCAACTTCAGTAGCATTTTGATGTCTGAAAAGGCCATGCAGTGTAACTGCCTGGCAGGAAGGAACAACTGCACAACACAAACTTTTTCAGAGAGCAGCTGTTTCAGTATGTCTTCAAACCGACTTTGGAGATGTCTTTCGCCTTCCCATCCTGACAACGGGTAGGGTACATCTGGCAACAGCTGTCAAGAAGCCAAGAGACACTAATGTGTGTCTTACTGAAGCAAAATATTCACATGGCCAAGAGCCACAATCATCTACTCCAGCACCCCAAATCCCCTCAAACCAACGCCATACTTGTCCTCCTGGGGTCTAGTGCTCACTAAGGCTGCTGAGCCCTGAGTGTGGTCACCAGGAGCTGTTCCTTTCTGGTATGGTTGTGCCTGAAGGCTCTGTGACAGCCATACTCTGCTCATTTAACAGCAGCCCTGGGAAGGATTCACCACAGATGGGCAAAGGTCAACCTACCCTCCACCAGCTCCGAGCCGATAACATCCAGGTATGAGTAAGACATCTGGGAGCCCCATATATTTTCAAATTAATTTTTATAGGGCAACGCATTGGCCTGAGAAACAGTTCTGAATATTACGAATAATTGCCTAACATGTCACTTTTCCAGGCTCGTGCTTTTATCATTAACACCTCCGATTAGCAAAATCTCGGAGTCTGAGATGTTCCTTTGATTTAAAAGGTTATAAATTTTGGATGCAATGTCAGAGAGTAAATTTTACAACACAGCCAAGCTGTGGACTAATTAAAAGACTACCCCAGTACTCTTCTCACCCAATACATCTCAGATTTGTGACAGCCTTCAAGAAGAGTCATGAATTATGCCATGTGCATCATATGCAATCTATTGATCTCTCTGTGTGTACATATGCTGTGTGTGTGTGTATATGTGCACTACAGCCCATGTTGATCATGGCTTCTTCACAACTATGTGAACAGACAAAAGTTTGTCATAGCACAGAATTTATAGCAGTGCAATTAATGATTGAAGTAATTTTGCTTCCTTGCCATTGCAGGGTTAGTACTGCCCTTTAACTCCAGAGGTCCTAGGAGTCAGACCTTGACATTACCTTTCCCATGAAGAGGGTTCACCTACTTGTGTTCCTCTGGTGCACAGAGGTGAGTTTTTATTTATCACTGAGATGTTCCTTGTGTCCTGTTCAAGGACCTTGTTGATTTTGTATAATGTGAAGTGAAAATAGTAAAGCACTCATGTTTCACTTAACACCATGCACTGAACGGTGACATGTCCTTTAGGCTCGGCAGTCAATGTTTGTGGTCAGCAGCAGTGTTCTCCTTGGTGCTCCCCCAGACACAGAAAATCAGGATGTCCCTAATTCTTTCCAGGGCAGTGTGAAATGGCTTGCTGCTTGCCAGTATCTCTTCCCAAGTCAGTGCCTACAAGGGACAAGCTTCTTTTGATCATTAGCAAAGCAAATATGTGAAAAGCAAAAGGACAGCATATGTTTGAGAAACATGATCTGGAGTGACCAGGTACAAGTGGGGAATTATATCAACCAGCTTTAGGTAGCGAAGCACAAAGGTGAAACCTCTGAAGTTTCATGAATCTGGTTTTCTTTCTCTCAATCTCTTTCTCGTTCTGGCTGTTGATGTTACTGTATTTGGCACTAGAACAACAGGGAAATAGTTTCCCCCCTACACATGCAGAATTAGAGATTCATACCAAGATAGATGAGCTAGATTTAGATGAGAGGGAATTTCTGTTTGAGGGTGTTCATGTAGAAACTATTATATAGTATTAGGCTTGTGTGAGCTCCCAGTGTAATGAAGGAGAACTGTATAAGCCTGGGAAGGAACATATCACTAGGACTTTGTTTCGATGCAAAAAACCTGGAAACTACACTTAGCTTTTCTACTAGTTGTAATTATCTGGCTGTATTGATCATGGTGCTAAGGTTATCTGATAGGTAGGGTGTGAGCAAGGATCAGCTTCAGTCCATGAATTAAAGCTGCAGACTGTCAGCTCTAATTTACACTCATACAGTCTGAAAATTGTCCTCCTGCAATGGTAGAGCTCCCTGGGATTGACAGAGATAGGCAGCATATGGAGCCTGTGCAGCAGGGACAGAGGCACTGGCACTTGGCATTGCTGCTCTGTGTTATGCAAATATCTGAGTTGCAAAAGCAGGAAACAAGACAGAATAAATTGGGGGGGGGGTCTGGTACTGGCAGACATAAACCCCTTGGTGGCATTAATGAAATTCACAGGCTTGTGGAAAGGAGGACAGGCTCCTCGACTCTGATTTCAGTCCTAAAGTGTGCAATACCTCGAAGGCAAGAGATGGTGATAACTGCGGTTCGCACGCGAGGATTTGCACAGCAGGGGCATCTGTGCAGCCTGCACAGTAAAATATGCTATTCCATGTCCTCCCATACCACAGCCAGAGCCAAAGTACAAGAACCAGCAGTTTGAGGGAGTAAGGCTCACGTTAACATGCCATTATTCTCTCTGGAGTCAAGCAATGTTCCGTCAGAGCGCATGTTTCATACCCACCTGCTCCACAAGGAAGATGTACAAGTCAATGACCTGTGACCCACTGAAAGGTCCCCAGAAAAAGTGTTCACATCACTAGGAGAAATGACAGAGCAGACCTGAGATCCCACCCCACTCCACTGCTGTTTTTTAACTTTCACCATGACTGCTATGCAGTTGCCTGTCCATTCACAAGCATTTGTTGTGGGCTTATTTGGGTATATCTTGGCATTTGAGAGGTGTCAATCTGCTAAAACTGAAGTGGCAATAGCTAATCACAGTTAGATTTATTCTCTGCAGAACATAACAGGAAAGCATATGGCTCAACAGCATAACTTACTTTCTCTGGGCTAACAGCCTGGTCAGTTCTGAAAAAAACCCAAACAAATTGGCAGGGGATACAGTCTCTGGTCCTTGCTGTAAGCTCCAGGGATCCTGTATTCAGAGATACATAAAATGAAGAAAAATAAAAACCTCCCTCACATCATTATTCATTCCAAAAATGGCAACAACCAGGTTTTCTTCTCACCTCTGATATCTTGAGAAAACACTGCTTTCAAAAGTGAATTATTTTTTGCTGGGTCCATGAAATTCAGTGCCACTCATTTTGGATTTGAAAACTCTCTGTAAAGGTTTAGAGATGGAAATTTCAATCCCTGGACCCTAGAGGACCTGCAGAGTGGGTGTTATATTGTATTCATTCAGAACACAGTTATACCCACCTGTCCATCAGAATCAGAGGACTCTGGTGTGTGTATGTGCAGTCCAGTAAGCAAGAGCTGCAAACATTATTTGCAAGATTTCCAACATCCTTCCACAGCAAATTCTTTGCAGCATGAATCTTTTCCATCATAATTTACATTTCATACCTGTTTTCCCAAATCTTCAAAGTCAGAGGAGCAAATCCTTCTTTTAGCAATGCTATGATGAAAGCCACTGACTCATAGGAATAACCAGAGTGTGGGATTTGGCTTAACTTCTTGGCTTGATGCCAATATAACATTTCATAGATCTTTTTTAGGTGTTTCCTATTGTCATGGCAACTCTAATCAAAATCCTTTCCATGAATAGCCCTGTCAATTGCAGTACAAGCTCCTGGCTGACTACAGCCTGCAGTTCTGCTCCAATGGGGTTTCACAAGCTCCTCTTGCTTGACCTTTCATCTCCTGTCTTTCTCCAGATCCCTTATTGCTCAAGCTAGAAATATACCTTTTGTTTTGCAAGAAAGCTTTACAAATCTTTATGAGTGATAAGCAACAGCCAGATCCTGCAGCTGACTTCAAGGAGGGAGTTGCCTTAGGAGAGATTACAGGCTATAATAAGCACCTCTCCTGCACAACAGAGCACGGACCACAGGAAATCCCTACGAGCATTGGGTCTAGCAGAGCCTTGAACTCTGCACCTCCCTAAAACCGCCCTATAACGCAGGGGGATGAGCTGAGCTCTAAGGAGGGTGGGTTTAGTAACTTGTGAACAAATCCATCAGCAGGGTTCCCTGGCAGTGCCGTGGCAGTGAAGAGAGGTACTGCACACGCCTCCAAAGTCCAACACCACCCTCCTCGCCCATCTCTGGGGCAGCAGGGTGGAGAATCCCTGCTGCTAGATTTGGTTTTTTGTATCTGATGTTTCGAACGGCCACATGGGAAACCTCAGCACTCTGGAAATCAATAAGAGTTTGCCCTTGGATTTCTACAGGGCCAGGATTTCACCAGCTGTCTCCAAGGTATCATTCTTACCAGGAGCTAAAATAGTTTATGAGAAATAATGCACATTTTGCATATGCATCTTGTCTGAAGTCAATAAAGTCAATATAGTCCCCATACAGGGAAAATGAGACAGAGAAAGGTGAAATCTCATGCCCTGAGGTCAGCCCATCACTAACCCCAGGAACAGAAGAGAGGTCTCTGGATTTTCCACTCCCATGTGGGAGTCATTGCTACAATTCATTATTTTAAGAATTCACAAAAAAAAATAGGAAGGAAGGAGGAATAGAAATTACAGGGACAAAAATCCTTCTTTATATATACATATATATTATAGATATACTATATACATATATATATATAGTTTTGTCTTCTCTTGTATCTTAAACCCTGCTTTAAATAAAAGCTCACAGACTTGTCGGTTTCCATCAGGCAGAAATTATTATTCGGCTTTAGAAAGAACATCTTGCCAAGTGTTGCAGTTCAAAAATAAGGAAAACAGCTCTGCCAAAACGCAGCAAATGTGATTACACAAAGCCAAGAAGACCATAATTAGATCATTACCATGGAAACAACCTAATTACATGTGTAATGCAGCAAGGTCTGAGCTGCGCATCCGAATGTGTTTTGCTATTGTCTAGCAGGGCCATAGCACTGCCGTTTGCCTCGTGTTATTAAGCCACCTTGATCATTTTGGATCGGGCTTTCTTGGAATTAGTCCCCCTCCCCACTATGGAAAGAATTAAACTGTGCATGAAATTACTTGAGCAAGGCTGCCTGAGGCTCGCACTGTGTGCAGGCAAACGGGATCCTGCAGGGCCCACAGGGCTGGGCAGCCGCCACCTGAGGGAAGCTCTCCTGCACCAAGACCTGGGGCTCCCCAGGTGACAGCCTGCAGTCCCTTAGCCACATGCAGGAGTTGACATCTGATCTGAAGTGCAAACCTGGAAAAGAAAGCTAAGCTTGCCGGGAACTTACTAATGGTTGCTGCTTTCCTCTGCCTTGTATTAATTTCTCTGTTGCTGCAGCAATTCACGACCAGGATAGTGCTCAATGGATATGGCATGGAATGGCCAGGCAAAGGCACTCCCGAGGTCCTTGTGTACTGATCCACAGATTGTTTTCTGGCATAACTGGACTATGCTGTGTAAATGGGATTTAAACAGAGTTGGGTTATGATAGTGTCTCACTGGTGGAAATCAAATCACTCCTGAAGGACAGTGCCACAGGTCTTATTTCCAGGCAGAGAAAATGAAGCAAGGTATTTGTCAGCTTGGAGGACCAAAGCAGAATTGTGAATAAACTACATATAATCCAAAACAATTTCAGAGAGTAAAAACCAGAACCATACATACATGGTTGCACAGCTTGCAGCATAAAATTAGATGTGCTGGGAAAGACAGGGGAGTCATCAGTGAACCTCTGCTATTATCTCCATAGGCCTACAGCCCACTGCTGTTGAATCATGTGGTTGTAGTAAATATGATCTGCAGGGTATATACACAAAATGATGGCAAGCACTGTCACCTCCTTTCATGCATACTGGATTTCTGTACCCGTTCTGTGGTCAGACTAGATATACCTCACTCTGCAGGAAGGGACGAGGATGGCTCATTAGCTAAGGGGTGCAGTAACAAGGCAAAAGCCAATGGGACTCTCTGGTAAACCTACTGCTTCTGCTAATTAATGAGGAGAGATGGTTGCTGGGCCAACTGCAGATGTTTGCTGCAAATTATGCCATTGCTATCCCTGCCAGCGAGCTCTCGCTGCAGCTCACACGTCTCCAGGTGTTCTTGCCACAACAATATTCCCTGCTGTTCATTTTGCCTCCTTACAGGGAAAATAAAATACTTCCTTTTGGTGGGGAGAAAGCTGATACTGAAGAGTTTTTCAAGCCCAGACTCCACTCCTTTAATTTCTTCTCTTCTTGTTTTAGTCCCATTTTTCCTTCACTGATTTGTCCTCAAACTCTCTTCATTTTCCATTCAAATTGCTTTCCAGACCACATAACATGGCTGGAGAGAAGTGCCTCAAGCTATGCCGATATCCCAGCTCAGTTTCCCAGCCAGGAACACTGAGAGGATATCTTGAAGAAGCTGCAGAAACCTCTTCCCACCCCAGTTCTCTCACTGTCCCCCATGGGGCTGTTGGTGATTCAGACCTGGCTGGTCCTGCTCTGGCTCTGAACAGGCTTATTTTTCTCTCACACATCTACTGTACAAACTCATGTAAGTTCACTGGGTAAAACCTGATGTTCAACTTTTGCACAAAGTCAGCAGAATGAAAGGAAAAAAGGGAAAAGCCCAACCCCCACCACGTTCTCCAGTTTTGCTCCGTATGCAAAACCTGTCTGTGCAGTTCTGCTGAGCGCTGATGCCCTACTTTCATCCCTCACATGGCTCAACTAAAAATACACTGAGATTTCAAGCAAGGTCCCTGCTGTGAACTGTCTGAGCGAGCAGGCATTGCTGCAGCCCCAGCCCCAGCCATGCCTGCACTGTGCCGCGCTCCCGGCGCGAGTCATACCGGCCCTTGGCACTAAACGGGACGAGAAAAAGCCAGCAATCTTGAGAAAATCAATACCCCTTCTTCCCATCAGCTCCAACAAAATGTCCTGACGTGGTGTTGCAAGAGCAAAACTGAAGAAAGATATGAGATAACTTAAAGAACTACCCACTACTATTACTATACTATTAGTTTTGTTTATAACACAGTGGTACTGAAGAAGCCCTGCTGTTATAGGGGGTGGGTTTTGAGCAGTAACATCTGGAGCTCTGAAACAGTCATAGAAATAAAACCATGGCTGAAACTATTCATGCTAGACATTGTACATACTTGTTTTCCGTAAACTGAAAAGAGGCTGCCATGCTATTTTTGTCTAATTTGTGCAGTCCTGAGGAAGCAGGATAAATAAAAGTTAGTGGAACTCAATTTTAAAAGCAAGGGAATCTAATGGAGATTATTTGTATTGAAGATTCGGTCTATAAATTCTTCTGTCCTGGAAAAAGTAACTTAATTTTAGCAGCTGGTTTCTCAACTTACCCTAAACGATGTTTTTTTACAACAACATGGCTTTCTCAGAGGACTTCAGTTTGAAGCTCACTTTAGCTGTCTACTGCCTAATTTTCTGTAACATAGGAAAGAAAATGGAAATTGTTTGATGACGCCTATGGATTATTGGCTAATAAGGATGTACATCTGTGGGCCTAATTTATTTGAGGAATGGTCATTGCTGTGACAAGTCAGCTGTTTTCACATTGACCTCACAGGTTCTTTGCGTGGGGACCTTCCCTGATCATGACCATCATTTGCAATATCTAGGATGTGACCCCAAATGTTCTAGCTGTGGGAATGTTAACTTGATAATCCTGTGAAATGGGTAAATGTAGCACCTTCCTGCAGTAGGGCACAAATATCACCTCTGTGAGTGCTGCCGTCCCAGAGTGCTGCCTGCAGCTCGCACAGAGCCTCTGCCCATGGCAGGATGGGGGACAGGTGGGCTCCCCTACCTGCAGAGAGGTACCCTGCCCCAGAGGGTGTGTCTTCTCCTTACCTGGTGCAATTTCCCTTCTCATTCCTCCAGCAGATTATTTGCAAGGAGAAAAAAAAATATTTTTCCCTAAGGTCTTTGTTTAAGCAGGGGAATCAGGCTCAGAAGGAAAGCCTGATAGATGGTGCACTTCCCAGGGCAACCCCCACTGTTGCAGAAAACACCTATGATACACTTTCCTGGCACACTAAATTATGAGTAAAACACTTGTAAAAACCATGAAGGTACACACATTTAATTTAGACTTCAGGATGCTATTGCATTTTTTTCCTTTTAAATATTAATTTCCTTTAAAAGAGTACTTTTGAGCTGTTTTGAGAACACAACTGGTACTCTAATGTCATCTAATTAATTAAGAATTTCATATTCATATGTATTAACAGTCTTCTACTATCACTGAGGACATTTCACTGGTATTTAGATATATTGAACCAAACCTGATTTGCATTTAAATGGCAATGATCCATAGGGCTTCCTGGAAAGGCATTACTGGTGGATGAAGTCTGAGTTTGCCTCCCTGACCTCCCAACAGTGCACTGAGACAGCTCAGCTAGGATTTCACTCCATAAATTGAGAAATGGCAAGGAAACAGCAGAGTTTCTCCAAAACACAGCACAGACAAGGTACTTTGTGAGCCCAGTGGTGACAAACACAATCTTATCAATTGCTGACATCCTCATTAACAGCATCACATCTCTTTTCCACTGTGCTGCCCTTTCTCACCTGGCTTGTTGATTCTTTTGACATGCTTCTTTTATTGGAGATCTTGACAGGACCCCTGCAATACCCAGAGTCACAGATGTGGAGGCAGATCTGGCAGGAGGTGAAGACATGAGCCACTGCTTTGTCCTCTGGCTCCAGCTCCCACCCAGCTGAGGTGGGTATCTTTGGAGGGCTCTGGTGCATCCCCATCTTCTTATGGCCCCAAGGATGTATTAGACAGCTGGAGAGAGCAAGGGTGCAGAAAGGAGAAGGTGAGATGGGGGGGTTTAACCACAAGAGATGCATCAGCGGGGTATGCTCTCCTTTAAGAACTATCTCAGTTGTTTCCATTTCCAGGATGAGTTCCCAGCACTTATGCATTAGTCTTCTACTTGTCTAATACGCTACACATTGATTTTTCCCCTTACTCTCTGCTGACTGCACAGTCTGAAACACCAAAGACCTTAAAGTCAAGGTCAAGTTTTCATTCCCTTAGTAAACAAGCTGTGGAGAAAGGGAAAGAGGGAGCAAGCACTTATACCAAAATATAGAAAGCTTCTTTCTAAAAAAAAAAAAAAAAAAGGAGAAGGCATACGAACCTTTCAGTCTGCAAATTCTGCTTTAAATAAAATCCTTACTCCTGAGGAATAAATGTTATGAGGAGGCCACTGCGCATGTGATCAAAACAAAGCCATTCTCTAATATTTAAAGTCAAACATGATGTTAAACCCTGTGTAGTCAAGGTACAAGAAAGCATTAAAAATTGTTTTCATTTTGCTAGCCAAGAAGCTTGCATTTTGCCCATGCACTGAATACTTGTATTTCTCATCATTGTATCTAAGCATTGATCCCATTACATCAAATTCCCAGTGTTATTTTTGAGCAATCCATCCATTATGTTTGCCCATTTGTAATTAGAAGCAAAGTTAGACAGAAAACGTCTGGCTGCTTATCTGTGATGTGTGGACTCCCTTGAGCCTACAAATTTGGCTGGAAACTTGTTAAGGAATTATTTTGGCCAAAGATTTTGGACGATTCTTGCGTGTGTTGAGCTGAAATACAATGAGTTCAAGTGTTTTGGGGCTGCTGCTTTGAGCTTCTGCCAGACAGAGAAATGGGTCAATGTGAAAATAACTATGCAGCAAGGTGGAGATACAGGAGCTGCCTCACTGGGACAGATCTGGGGCCCATTCAGACCCAACATGGCACCAACAGCAGTCCCTTCATGCACTTGGAGCAAGGGCAGCCCCTGCACAAGTATGTGTAGACACAACCCTTATCAGCCTCAGTCCTGTCTCTCAAAGACAAAGATTTATTTAAAGCCTGAAGTCTGATGCTTTATACTCTTTTTGATATTTTTCATTAAAAGGAGTTAATATGTATCTGGTAATAATTTCAACCTGATGTTCTAGCTCTGTTTGGAAACAGAGGGAGCTTCCAGAGGGAGCTGGTAGCACAGTTTGGGGACAAAACAAATTATCTTATGAAATTCAGTTTAGCTGCTTTCAGTGCTAATATAATTAAATGAGACAAAGTCTACAAGGAGAGGTAATGCCTTTTATTAGAACAAACTGATAGTCTAGGGGAAAAATAGCAGGCGTGTTTTCAAGCACACAGACCCTTTTTCAGGCTTATATGCCAAAAAGCTTGTCAGCATATCAGCTGGTCCAACAAATCATATTTTCTGTATAAATAGGGCTTCAGTCATCTCCTTAGATGATAACAACTACAATAACACCACTAATATAATTAAAAGCAGTTGAGGATGATTGAATGCCATTTCACAGCAGAGTTGGACATGAAGTTTCCCAAGAATAGCAGGGTGGAGCTATGCTGCAGACACAAAAATATTTGTGCTTTTCCTTTATCTTTACTCTGCAATTCTGATTTTACTTACACCAGTGTAAATGGAAGTCACGGGGGTGATCCCATTTGGATTTTGCATGTATTTTAGAACAGTTTCACAACCTTGTAAAACGTATCTCTGATGCAGAGGATAAAAGTAGGTCATCCATTTTCTCCACCACCCTGCTATCTCAGTAACATTAACCAAAAAGAACAGTGCATGCACATTTTATCTGGCATCACCGTTACCGTATTCCATCAAATTATGACCCTTTAGTCCCACCATTGGAGCGATTCCCAGAAAAAGGCAATAATGTAAATAAGGCAATAATGCAAATGATGCAAAAAAAGAAATCCTCCTAAGGTGGAAAATGGATTGACAATAAGCCAGCTTAGCTTTCCCTGATGTTGTTTGTTTTCTTATTATGTTTTTAAAGCAAATTTTCCCAGACACCTCACAAATGACTTCACAGATACAAATAGAAACAATTTGTACGTCGCAGTAAATCTTAAAAGAATCAAATCAAGACTTTTAAGAAGGGAGCGAAGACAGGCAAGATAAGAAGTAGCGAATGATTAAACAAAATAATTTTGGAAATTTAGATATTGGAATTTGTTTTCTGGGTGAGAGCAAAACATGCCATCAAAGAGCAGAGATGTTAAGGGAGTTTTTGCACATAGGATTAGGTGAGGCGTGGAAAAAATATCTTCCACTGAAGGAAGTAGGAGGCAATAAGATGTGCGAGGAAGGGGCAGGAGATTCATGCAAGGTGGGAAAAAAAAACAAGGAGAGAGCTGAGGGCACGTGTGAAGCAGCACTTGTGCTGGCTGGGACCCAGGTGATGCTGTGCCATGGCCAGCACTGGTTCAGGCTGGCAGTAGGCTCTGCTCCCGCTGTCCCCATGGACTATTGGGTGCCATGCATTGGTGCCATTCAATATATGGATACTGCAGGTGTTCCTTGTAGGACCTCTGTTTTCTCTTTTCTTTTCTGCTTTTTTTTTTTTTAAATACTGTTTCCAAGCCTGCACTTTTGAGTCACCAGACAAAATTGCAAGCTCCACCAGTCTGCAGGAGAGTGTGCTGCTGACATGCGCAGA
Source organism: Pseudopipra pipra (assembly GCF_036250125.1). Taxonomy (NCBI): domain Eukaryota; kingdom Metazoa; phylum Chordata; class Aves; order Passeriformes; family Pipridae; genus Pseudopipra; species Pseudopipra pipra. The sequence continues at coordinate 6,854,538 of NC_087558.1, read as the reverse complement.
AACACTCCAGAACGCCCCAAATAAGCACTGCCAATGTTTATTTCTAAACATCAGAGAACCAGGGAAATAGAGTAGCACTTTGACTGTTTTGATTTGGAAACATTTGTGCAGATTCAACACTTGTCTGCAGCACCCTTCTGGGATGAAACCACATAGGTACAGCAAGTGCCAAAAGTGCAGACAGAAAATTTGGAGGGGAAATTCCAGAACTCTGTGTAATTTTGAAGAAAAGCCATTTAAAAGAAGTCTGATAAGGCAGAAAAACTGTATTTCAGATAGCTCGCTCCCTTCATATCTGTAATTCTCCCAGGAACCTCGTGCATTTGTTTTGTCTCAACAAAAAGCCAGGAGAAGAGTCACATTTAAAACTATTTAACTATTTTTGGCCTAACTCTGTTTTAGTTATTATCTACTAAATGCCTCTGCGGTCATGAAATTTGCTTAAAATGATTAGCTATGCACATGGGGATCTATATTTAATGATACTTACCTTCATGTTTGAGGGAGATAACACAGAACCAGGTTCCTGGTGATCCCTACTTCTTATTACAACATCATGTGTGAAAGCAGATTTGCCTAACAGAAGGCTTAGCACTGAAATTTTTGATGTATAAAGTTCAGAAATAATAATCCTAACTGTTAACATCATTATTATTGTGCTATTAATTATTAATGTTTGTTACTACTATTGATCATAACTATTACATAACCACAATAAACACATTGGCACTGGTATATCCCGGGTGCCATAACAGGTGTTTTTCTGCCTGTTCTTAAAGACCTCGTCGTGTTAAAAGCAGTTTTTACAGGATTTCCTCCTTTACACAGTGCTGCAAAGGCAGTTTGCCCATGCCATGGGCTGATCCTTGCTCCCACTCCTCCTGGTTCAGCCCCACCAGGCACATCATTATCCCACAGCAGCATGGACATGGCTTAGCATCTCAACATTATGGATTAGCACTGGGACAAGCATTGGGAAAGAGTGAGTTATTTAATGTTTTCTGCTTCCTCTTTCAGATTCTATGGATTATCCACAAGAGGATGATCCTGAGACTGATATGGGTAGGGGAAAATAAAAAATCCCACAAACTGGATTGCAAACCTCCCGCTCTTCATTAGCATCCCCGTATCAGAGCATACATTCACGGAAAACAAATAACAAGGACAGAGGATACCTTTGGAGGAATTTGTTACTACATATTTACATATATTGCAAAGTTCTGAACATTTAATCCAATTCCTGCCATTCTCCAAACCCTTCCTCAGCTATGAGGAGCAGCAACACTACTGTGCACAAATCTTCTGTATCTATTTTCCTTTCTCTTTCTGGAGCCTGGATAATGCTCATTCCTCAGTGCTGCGATCACAGCGGAAAACCCAAACTCACCCTTTTCCCCTGAAACATAATTCAGTGGGATATTATTTCATAAAAGAAAATATGACTGGTATATTTTTGTTTCACATGAAAAAGACTGAGATTCAATAATGCAGACATGGCCTCACGGGAATGAAATCTCTGCCTATATTTGGCAACACAAATTTAATTTTTGTTAACCCTAAACTGGAAGGAAAACTGGGTATATTTAACAGGAGTGACTGGCAGAGCTGGCTGCACCAAAGACCAATTGCCTTGGGCTGAGAATAATAATAGAACTGGAAATTATTTTTGAATTGTGATGTCCTGGAGAAAGGGTGTTTTGAATGCAGCGATGTGTGCTCTGAGTCACAGCTGCAGGACACTGAGCCCTGAGCTGCAGATATGTCACTGTTCCATCCCAGCCACTGAGAGTCAGTCTGTGCCCTGGGGTTATACAAAACAGAGAGAGGTGGGAGAAGAGGGGAATAAACTAAAATATGCAGAAAGGAAGGCTCTGGGGAGGTCTCATTGTGGCCTTCCAGTACTTAAAGGGGGCTAATAAAAAAGAGGGAGAGTGACTTTTTACACAGGCAGATAGTGATAGGACCCTTAATGGTTTTAAACTATAAGAGGAGGGAGTTAGATTAGATTTTAGGAAAAAATTATTTACTGAAAGATGGTGAGGTACTGGAACAGGTTGCCCAGAGAAGCTGGGAATGCTCCATCTCTGAAAGTGTTCAAGGCGAGCTTGGATATGGTTTTGAGCAACCTGGTCTAGTGGAAGGTGTCCCTGCCCATGGCAGGGGATTGGAACTAGATGATCTTTAACGTCCCTTCCAATCCAACCATCTATGATTCTATGAAAACAGAAGAAAATGGCACTAGCAATGCACTGTGAATGAGAGAAAAGAATTAGAATTTACAAACCTCAGTGCTGGGCAGGGCACAGAAATCCATCTCGATTTCCTGCTCACCCGTGTAACTAAAGCATACCTTTTCTCCTGCAGAGTCTAGAAACAGACAGATGAAGACACTTGTATCATGAAGGGTGTCAGAAAACCTGTAGGAATTCACTGTTCATTAGGATTTCCTCACTATTCCGATTCTTGCAGCAAAAACCAAAAGGGCTGCAGGAAGGAAGGTAAAAAGTAGTGGATGTGCTTCTGTGGCAAGAGGGTTCAGTTATCCCATCATACCAATGTTATAGTGTCAGTGTCCAGGTAAACTCTGGGCAGAAGAGTTTTTAAACAAATTAGATGAGGGGGCCCATAAAGAGTTGAGTTTGAAGAGTAAGTGTGTCAGTAGCTGTTGATAAAGTACAGGTTGAAATCTTGGCTCCACTCCATTGACTGGGAGGCGTTTCCATCGATGCTCAGACTGCCACAGCAGGGATATGTGAGTGTTGCAGGCAACTTACAGCCCTTTCACACATAGGGGCAAACTATCCTGTCTGTGGGCATATTAAAACCCCAAATTCGTCTGCTGTTAATGAAGAGACTTTTACAATAAAGATACCCCAAGAGCTTGGGTGGCTTCAAGCGTCTCTAGGAGCTGCAGCATCTGAAGAGCTCCACCACAACGAGATGTCCCCAGGTCCTTTGGCTCCAGAGCACAAGACACCAGAGCTCACTGACCACAACATCCTGAGCTCAAGAATGTACCTGATGGTTTTGAGGGTTCCTGCTCTGCAAATGAGTGCTGCTAGGGCAGGTGAGCTTAAACGCCAGCAAAACAGTTGTCTGAGAGCACCAGAGCAGGAGCAGAAACTAAACCAGCCATAAACAGAGCCGGTTCCACAGCGACTGTTTGATTAAAGCTATTTTTGGAATCGAAACTCACGGGTGGGAAGGGAAGCAGAAAGCAGATAAATTAGCCATTAAAAGCCACGCAGCCACATTGCTGAGCTCTATCAGCCATTTCAGGCGGTGAGTAACAGAGGACACAATAAATCCGCCTTTGTTCTTCTGCTCCCTCACTGTGCCCGATCGGGAGATAAGGCACAGGCAAGGGTTCATTTCACTGGTGAAACACGAGGTTATTCATTAACCAGTCTGGCTGAATAAAGCCCTGATAAGAGCAGAGCCCTGGTGGGGGCAAACCCAGGTGTGGTGGGGCCCAGAGGAGACTGTGGGGCGAGCAGGCATGTCCATGTCCTGTGCCAGGGACACCGAGTCACCTGTGGCCACACATACCCAGAATGCCCCCATGCTTCTGGGCACAGACAGAACTCCATTTTAACAGCCCCCTTTTTGCACAGCAAAAACAGGGACATTGAGGAACGACTGTGACACACTGTTGGATGAAGGCGTTGCTTCCTTTTAGCAGCTGGAGATGCGACGGGAGTGCTAACAGTGAGAAAAGTAGATGAATATGGATTTTTTCATTTGGTTGTCAAATCCAAAAACAGGGGGAAAATGAGTAAACTCAAGCATTTTCCTCAACAGGGAAAGAAATGGTCTTTTTTTTTTTATTATGTAATTCTGGTTAAAAAAATCCTTTCCTAAAATTTAGGTCAGTTTTTAAACAACAAAGCTTGTTTCCAAACAAAAAGTCAAAATATTTTGTTTTGATGATGTTGAAACAAAATGCCTCCGTATCTCCAAAACATTTCTTTTTGACATGTCAAAATGAAACATTTGTACACTTTCTAATTTTTTTCACAAATACCGTTGGTTCCTGCATTTTTCAGTGAACTTATCCATTCGAGAAATGTCACTCAACTCTAAAAATTACCATACATATAGAGCTACCTCTGTTACCACATTATGTCTCATGCAAGCGTGCCAAATATGAATTCCTCACAAGGGAGCTGGTTAGACTTCAAAGCTGACCGATAAAGCCTGGGGAGGCACAATGCCAGTTAAGAAGGTTAAAATTTTCACAAACTCTCCTTCAACCCACACCAAGGTCCCGCTCCGCAGGTCAGTGCTATGAGCCACCATCAGATGGGCTGTCTCTGTCTTTGAAAAGCGCATATGGGAAGGTCAAACCTGCTCATATCCCCACACGTGTGTTGAAATTAGTGCTGTAATTCTCATTAAAGCAGCCTAAATTGGGTCTTCTGGGAAATGCATTTAATGGATCATCTTTGGGACCCTGTTGAAATGCAGGTCTCTGCAGGTATCTGAGGAAGCTCTTTGCTGGCTTATTGTAGGGAGGTTGTGTGGGATCTAGCCATAAAATCATGGATGCACATGGAAATCTGTCAGTCCTCTAGAGTCAGAAGGTATGTGTAAGGAATAATGAGACTGAAACACCCCTCTACAGCACCTCGAGGAAAAGAGCAGCCCAGGAAGGCTGGTAGGTAGATGCAATGCTTTGGGTGACTCTCCCTGTCTCATTTGTCTTCAGAAAGCATCTTCTAGACATCCTCTGGGGGTCTGACCATCATCTCCCTGGTTAAATGTTATTAGACTGGGGGTATTGCTTGATTTTGATGCTCCTACTTTTGATGGCTGGGTGGGTGAGAGAAGTCCAGGTGCTGCTGGGGTACTGGGGTTTTATGGAATGGCAGCCACTGAGGTGTCAAACACTCCTCAGCACAGCATCACGGCGTATTCATCTGAGGCCGCAGCTGGCACGCACCAGAGTTTCATTAGCTCCTGCTGATTTAAATATAAATCCTCTCTTTGTTGCTAATCACTCCATTCAGGGCTGGAAAGTCCACAGAACCAAAAATATACCCAGTTAGTCAGCAGGTTTGTGAATATTTTGAGATATTGGAGGTCAGAAGTCAGTTTGCCAGCATTATCTTGATTATAGTATGGAAGTCTTTACTCAAAAATAGTCTCAAAAAGTGCAAGTTTAGCAAAACTTGGAGCTAGAATCATTGAAAACATTAAATGTACTCACCAAGCTAAATTCACATGAGGGCAGTTACTGTGCAGTAGTCAGATGCTTTTAACTAAGCTTTTATAGTTTGGTGCTTATTCACATCCAGGAGCAATATTATAGGTGAAAAGTTAAAATAAAAAAAAAAAACAAACTTCCTAAAATCACAATGCAGAGTTTTAAATTTTATATTCAGATCTCCAGGTGCACATGGAATCACAGAATCAGAGAATGGCTTGGGTTGGAGGGGACCTTAAAAACCATCTACTTCCAACCTTCTTGCTGTGGACAGGGATGACTCCCACTGGACCAGGTTGCTCAGAGCTTCATCCAACCTGGCCTTGAACACTTCCAGGGATGAGGTGTGTGGACTTAGTTTGGTTTTTTATAACAAATCACAGTTGAAAACCATCTCCAGGGGTTGCTGGTATCGGGACAGCTGGCAAGCATGGTACATGGAGCGATTTTTTAGGGGACCCATTTCTCAAGGGTATTATCTTGGTCATCCTTAGTGCTCAGGGATGCAGGAGATGCCTGGGCTGGGAGCACAGATTCCCTGTGTTCTCTGTGCAGTTTAACTTTTGTCTGTGGAAGGCACCAAAATGATACTCCAACACTCCTTATCTGCCTGCATGCACACACAGACAGTTTGTGCACCTTGGTCTCCTTTCACTGTGCTCCATTACAGTGATTTATGTGCTGTCTGTCATCTGGAGCACTGGAGGAACACAAGAGAAGGAAGAGCAATAAACAAATAATAATCAGCAGAGATAATACAGCAATAACTCCACAAATGCTACCCCCAAACAGACAGCAGTGTTAAGGTCCCAGGGAAAGGGATTGTGGGGGCTCTCAGTTCCCCAGGGGAAGGACAAAAGAGGGAGGCTTTGGCAAGGGTTTAAATCTTTAGAGGAGACATCCAGCACTGTGTACTTTGAAGGAAACAGGCAACACCAGAACAAATTGGCTGTGGTCATGGAAAAAGAAATCTGATACTGGAGAATAAGAAAATGAGAGCTCCTGGTACAGAGGTAGACAGGGGAAAACCTGGGAGATAGATGGTGGCAGGGGGCAAGGCTGGATTCAGGCTGCAGTGATGAATGTGGTGTGAGCATTGAAATCCCCCTGCCCAGCCAGGCAGGTGGACCAGGTGTAGTGTGTGCCACAGAGCTGATGAGGCCAACAAATACTCATCCGTTTCACCTGTGTGACCAGGCCTTTGACTGCTGTTTTGACACCTCGGGGCTCTTTGTCACAGCCAAAGTAGCACAGCACTGTGCTAGAGGCTTTGCCAGGGCTGCAGGAGGGTAACTTGTCCAGATCTGTGACAGTCGTGCAGGGAGACAGATGGGCTCGGGAGTGGAAAGGACAACAGAGATGCACCACCATCCTGATCCATGCAAAAGCTTACATCACACATGATGTGATTCCTGGGGCTATCCTGTGCAGGGCCAGGAGCTGAACTGGATGATCCTTGTGGGACCTTCCCAAGTCAGGACATTCCATCGTTCCATATGCACAGGTTGTGCCATGGAACAACTGACACACAGCAGTAGCGTGCTGGCCCCGAGGCCAGGGCACCCACCCAGCAGCAGCAGCAGCAGCCATGGAGGCTGTGTGGCTGAATAGGGGCCTCTTGCTCAGCACTCAGCATCCCTACATGATTAGAGAAGAAGCAGGGCCCTTTTAGAGATTAGCGGATGGTAAATTATTCCCTTCATTTGCTATTCCTGATGAATAATGAATTATTCTCATAACATTTACTATGCTGCTCATTTATTATACAGGACAGGGGAATGTTTAGAAGCTAATTATTGCTAGGAAGGCTCTACACTTGCAAAATACGTGACTTTTGCATATTTGTTATATCCATGCTGTAAGTGGGGGGAGGACTGTTTGTCTGTTTTAGCACATTTCTGTCCCTCCAACACCCAGCCTCACCACCCGCCTGCGGGCAGGACAGACGTCTCCCTCATCGTCAGCAGCCAAGCTGCTCTTCCCCCTTTGCAGGAGGAGCCCCTGGAGTAGGTCTGGAAATTAAATTGTCACTTCTTCTTACATCCAACAGTGAGGAGTAGCAGTGTTTTGCTGGCTGGTGGGGCAGAGATCCACACTGTGCGTCACCATGGCCACTGTACATCTCCCATCATCTTTTCATGAGGCTGCCACTGCTGCCAAGGCCTCAGAAGCTGCATCCAGGGAGAAATCCTGTGCTTCATTGCCATGTCACTGATGAGCCAGGGGCTGCAAATGTCCTGGGAAAATTGCCTGGGAAATGCCCAGAGCAGAGAGCGATGGCAGGGCTCAACAACAGGCATTGCTAGAGAAGCCAGAGAGCCAAGTCATGAGGAGCCAGGAGGAGATGGCCTCCTGAACAGGGAGAGGTTGGGGACATTGTTTGTTATGTTTTAAGTGTTGTATTGGGAGACCAAGTGAGTAATATCCTTAACAGTGGTCTACCAGGGGCTATAAATTTTCAGTTGTCAAAACTAACTGTGCTGTGCTGCTGCTTACCAGCAGATTTATCCTGGCCATTTATAGCTGGTAAATAATTTATCAATTATTTTGAAAAATGCTTTTAAGGAGACTTGAACCTCATGTCCATCTCTGCTCCCCTGGGCACATGGCACAGCACTCTGCTCACTCACCATGGCCAGCTGTGTCCTGCCCACACTGAGGGGTTGCTGTCTTGGGTTTCCCTTGGTGTCCTGCTACAAGAAGACAAGCTGGCAGAAAGGTGTCAGTGTGCCCAAAGCTTAACCCTGCCTGTTGCTCCCAGCTTGAAAAGCAGCACCGTGGACCTGCCTGGTGGGGCTCTCTCTTTTCCAAGCCCTGTGTAACAGCTTGTGGGTCCAACCCACGGTTGGTGAGAGCTGGCAGAGATACCATTGACCTTGATGGAATGGAGCAATATACATTTACAGCAAGAGATGATCTAGTTCTATGCTTTCTAATACCCTCCTTATCTACATTATGTGCCTAATATCTATGTCCTCTCGTGGCTTTCAGTGATACCCTTACATATCTCTGGATAACTGTTACCAGAGCTAAGTCAGTGAGAGGTTTATAAACCCATGGGGAAAGATAGTTCAACACCATGTTTCTGAATAATTGATTATCACACACTTCAGTATAAAACTGATCTCCAGTGATACCCTTTTGGCTGTGCCTCATCATGCCTTTTTTGTTTTATTTTCATTCCCCAGCAGAAATCTCTCTCCACCAGCTGCCTTTGTAACCTGGTAAGAGCTTTGTGAGCTGCCAGTAAATGATCTTTTATTTTATTTTTCATCCTTGTAGTGGTAAATTATTGTGTCAGCACAGAGACGATGCAGGTGACTAACCTCATAAAATGTAGTAAATGATTAATAAAATCTCAAATAACAATAGCTCCATGGGCAGATCATAACTCGCCTCTCAGGCAGACACATGCCTTTAGAGGACACTGGCTGATTGCTCTGTGGGGGAGATTTTTTTTAGCCGTGAGTCAACAGAGAAATGCCAACTTAGGAACAGCTTGTGAGCACTGAGAAGTACATCAGACCTTGATTTTCAGCTGTAGGGAACACCGGCTGTGCTGAGGGGTGTCAGCAAAAGCTGGGGATACCAGCCTGGATACTTGCCTGCCCTTCTTAGCAGGAAGCTGGACCACTAGCTAGCAGAAATGGGAAAGGTGCACACATGAAGATGCTTTCTGTCCATGTTTGGTTTTACAGGTCCTACAAAACTCAGAGCTACAGAGGCTTCAGCTGCATCCCCATCATTTTGGCACTTACCTCCACAGACAAAATACTCTTGCAGCACACAAAAAAATGCCTTTCTTCAAGCAACTGTTTATTCCCTGAAGGCACCATATGGGACAGAAACCTCAGAGAAAGGGAAACAAACTGTACTTTTCCATGCGACTCCGACTATTAATATTCCAGTATTGGCCAAGCACTTGTAGAACTGTAACGAGAACATCCTCTTATGTGTGGTTTCCAGGATTTATGCACAACAAGCAATACATAAATATCAATTAATGAAGCAACTATAGAAAAATTAATTAAAACATGAGAGGATAGAAGCTGTGAGAGGATAGAAGACTCTATTCAGCCCCCTAAAAAAGAATGACATGCTCACAAACCCCTCCCTCCTGCTCAGAAGAAAGCTCTCAATTCCAGAGGAAGGAAACCATTAATTTTTTTTTTAATTGCACAATACTTTTAAATTAATTTCCATAAGCACCACAAGCAGAAAATGAGGGAGGGAAAATCAAAGATTTCACACCTTAATTAGGACTCATTAACTGTCTCTTGCCTGCTGGTTCCAATCCAAATTCCCTATATACCTTAATTTCCCTGTGGTGGCAGACATGCAGACAGCAAGCCTGGCTTTGGTCCTCCATGAAGCCCATGGTGTCAGGGATTAACTAATGGCATCTAAAGTTATAAATCTAAAACTATAACCACTAATTACCCTGAATTAAAATTAAAAACTACTAAAGAAGGCGTCTGAAGGTGAAACCTCAACACGCATGGAGAAGTTGCTTTTTTTTCCTGTGCGGTGTTTCAGCCACAATCTGGACATGGTTTTTTGGCAGAAGGTGGCAATTGAGTTGGCCCTGGCTCCAGCACAGCCATGGGATTCTCTCCATTGACCGTCCCAAGAGATAGCTCATCCTGCTGGAAGGAAATATGGAACAAAACAGGGAAATGGGCAAGGAGCATCTCATGGGCCAGCCAGGCAGAGAGCCACAGACTGTGTTTGGCAGGCAGCAGGGGCAGGCTGGAAAACCTCCTGCAACCTGCTCACCCCCAGATGACATCTGTAACTGTATTTTCCTTTTTTCTGTGTGTCACAGTGATTGTTCCTTTGGGTCCCTGCAGAGTTTTGGTGCCAAGGAGCTGCCAGCGAGTGTCACGGCAAGGCACTGGACTTGAAGATCATTGGTCGCAAACTGCAAAACACTCTGATCCTATTTTTCCTCAGGCTTTTCCAGCTGAGAGCCAGGGACGTCCATTCACTTTCAGTGGAGGAAAACTGGATCAGTGTGACTTTCTTTTACAGGAAAATAAATGGAAAATAGGGCAACTCAGTAATGCTTTTCCAAGAAGTGCGCGCAAGATCTGCATCCACAGAGGGGATGACACACTAGCACTAGGATAAATAAATTGCAGCAGTGCCTGCTGCACACGTCAGTGCCCCACAGAAACACTGGTTCATGGACACATGGCTTGTCTGTTACACACAAACACATCGACACCACACACTTAGTCACCGCCTGTTATCTGAGGGACTCCAAGGGTCAGACCCTCATTAATGCTACCAACTGTAACGATAGTATTTTCCTTTGCCAGCACCCAGTGCTGAGGTTCTGGAGTGTTTTCCTCCAGGCAGCACCCTCTTGACTTTGTGTGCAGCTGGAGGATTACCCAGCTCAGCGCCGAGTGTAGGTTTGAGCCAGCACTTCAGGAACTGATCAACAATGCTTTCATCCGGGAGGTGAAGATGCTTGGCAAACAACAGAACTTCATTGGACCTACAAAATCAGAGACCGATGAACAGATGCAGATTCTCTAAAAATCACGGTGTGTGCAACCCGAGGTGTCAGGACAGAGCAGCTGAAGGCACCGACCTCCAGGCCATGCCTTGTCTCCGGCTGTCCCCTCCTGCTCTGCCCAGGCAAATGTCACCCCTGCCTTCCTAACACTTTCCCTCCTTGACTAGAAGCTTCTCCATGGTGTTATTTTGCCCTCTGCATTTATCAAGAATATCACCCATTAGCTGCAATGGGTAAAAATAATATTTTGCATGTGCCTGACTTTTCCTCCTTGAAGCTTCTCACCAATTGTATGAAATCAGTTGTTACAGTGAGCTGAGCAGGTCAGCTGAGCATTGTGGTGGTGGTGGGCCGTGGTGAGCACCACCACAGCTCTGCCTGGACCAGGGACCTCAGTTCCTGCAACCCCACCTGGCATCAGCTTCTATGCAGAGGCAGAGCAGGGCATACAGCCTGTTTCCTCATTTAACAGAACTTGTTAATTTTTCTCTTTTATAACCTGCAGCATTATCAGCAGCAAATTACCACTATCGATAACTCATTAGCAAATAAAATGAAAGACAACGCTGCTGACATCTGTATGAAACCATGTCTGAGTGGCTCTGGCTGCTGCTTATTGGGCTTTTAGTATTCATTAAGGCCAGTAAACGGTATGTGTTTAAAATGCTGATCTATGCAGCATGTGTTGAACTCTCAATCTACATTAGCTGAGACAGCGGCTCGTACCAACTCTGCTGCCTAACGAACTTGATTTATCATAGTTTCCTAAGCCCTGTTTATGAGGCTGTTTTGTTTGTAATGACTTAATTTTTTTTTCACATGGGAGGATTTATCAACATCTGTGCATCACATTTTGTTGGGAGTCCGGGTGGCCTTGGTCATACTCATAATGCCGGAGCAGATCTGGGGCAGAGAGTCGCTCTGCTGGGAATCCTGTGACTGCTTTCCAAATGACAGCTAATTTAAAAGGTGGTGCTTCCTCTGACCATTTGTCTCAAAAGAAGGAAAAGCACGTTATCATTTCCTATCCTGTCTTTTCTCCATCTGCTTGAGGAAAAGGAGTGCAGGCGGTGAACAGGCCTGTCAGGTTGGGGAGCTTCCGACCATGGGCTGCCAGGCAGGTCAAGCAGCAGATTAAAAGATGGCTTGGACATCAGTACTGATAAAAAAATTATATTTGTGCTGTTCTGACATCGACTGTGTCCTCTCCAACCAGTTTGACCCTGACCAGATAAGATGCTCTCTGCTGTTCTGCCTCCTCTTATCTCTTAAGGCTGCAGCCCCACCACATCAAGAATACACAGAAACCATTCCTTAGCACAAGTATCTGCAGCATTTTCACCTGATGCCCTCAAAACCTGGCTCACAGTCTGCCAAAAGCGTGACCTCAGAGACACTTTGTGTACGGCATGCCACTATTAGGCAAAGACTGGGCATCTTATAGCATCTTAATGATACTCTCAAGCATCTTCCAGTGGCTTCAGGATCCTCTCTGGTATCCCTTTTACACACTGAGACAGCTCCCTGAGAAGGAATTCCCTTATAAAGCAAATGTCTCTATGCATTTGTGGCTTTGGGTTTTTTTTTAAAGTCGGGGGGGAAGAAAAGCTAAATATTAAAACATCGGAGGGTTTCTCTGATACAGGATTAGAACCAGCTTTACCAGAAATATATGTGGTTTCCTACTTATCTGTCTCTGAGGGTGGAAGATGGACATCAGTGTCTCCAGAGTGGCTGGGGTGGAAATATCAGTGTAATTGTGGAACACTTTGGGCTTAGGGCGCACAGGCTCTTCTGGGCCTTGCCAATGGCATTGGGAGCTCATGTAAGTGGCAGATATGAACCCAAAATGCTGTATTTCTCACAATGCCTGCCTTGGAAAGCCTTTAAGGCAGTGACACTTTTTCCATCTCACTCCACCCAACTCCTCAGCTAGTTTAACCCTGCAGCAAGAGAGCTGGGTCTCTATGTGCTGGGTCCTTCCTCCTTAACAAGTACACCACCAATCCCCTGTGAGAGGGAGTTTCCAGCGCTGTCAGCTGGCCTCATGAATGAAGGCTCCAAGTTCCTGGAATAAATGTAGGGAGGGTTTATGGTGATTGGAGTATTTTTGTGGAGAAATTCCTCCTCCTGGCATTGTCCATAGCTCTGCATGCCTTGAAGGCTCCTTTGGGAAAGTCCATATGTATTCCATACCATTCATTACTCATTAGGATCAAGATTTTGACCCACAACATAACAGCGTTATTATCATTGGGTTTATTAATGTTGTCTGTTTCCATGTGCACTTGGGGAACTTCAGTTTTTGAGAAGATCAGAGTGGCCCACTGTGATGAAGCAACTTGTTATAAGGTCATACTTTGTAAAAAATGAAGAGTGGCACATGCACAGTACCAGAGAGATCCTTGATGTATTCCTTTTATAGGTGATATAAACTACAATATTTAGTATAAGCAATTTCTGTCTGAACTGGACACCAAAAGTTTCTCTATTTTCAAGCAGATTAATAGCTCTGCTTTTTTGTCTGTTCTCAGTAATTCAGATTAAGTTAAATATGGTGTATGAGTAACACAGATGTTTCACTGTTAGGAAAATTCCCAGTTACTGGGAAATTTCTTTGGCTGGACTACAGACAAAAATCAAGGAAGCTGGTTATTCTTCTGACTTGGAAAAAAATAAATATTTGATGTTGCCATTGAAAAGCCAATAGACCCATGTGAAAAGGCTGCCTTTGTGGGAGTGGGGAGCTAGGATGCTGCTCATCCAGTTTCAGATCTCCTCATGCACCAGACCAGCATTACAGCAATGTAGCAGTTGTCCTCTTGTAAACACACTTTACTAGGTCACACAGCACATTTGTTTCCAATTTACTTATTCCTGGAATTTGGCATATAACTTCTCATCCACAGCGTCTGTGGAAATTTTTATTAGAAGGGGAAAAGCAGTGAATAAGAATCACCAGTCCTGGATTTGATTTCTGGCTCAGCCTTTAACTCAGGCCATCATTATGCAAACAACCACTTAGTTATCTGACTTCATGCATAAAGACTTGCTGCCATGCAGGGCTGGGGCAAAAATACATGCAGGACTTTGGGGGGAACATCTTTCTGTCTCTCCATCTACCCACATATAAAATAGCTCTAAGAATATATTCTCTCCCTAAGTTGAGCTGACTTTTATGGGTTTGCTTGGAAATCTTGGAGGAGAAGTGCTGTTAAAGCACAGAGAATGATTATTAACTGATGGAGAGGTATTTTAATGAAATATGCTGGCAAAGTTCCCTTTACTGTGTGGTGCCAGTGTTAAATAGGCTGCTTGAAGAGCTACATAACTTTGCCTTCTGAGTGAATGGCTGAGAAATAATCAGAGCTGCCTCCCCCCTTGCATTTGTTGCTAGGTGGTTCTTGTTTCTTGCCATTTCTCCTTCATCTCCTCCCCAGTAAATTCAGTGTCAGCTCAAAAGCTGAAGGAATCAGCAGTTGTAACATGTATTCCTCACTCGAGTTTCTCACCCCTGGGAAGCGTTTCTCTGGGTGGTCCAAATGTCACATAGTCCCCTTACGTAACCAGCCACAGAAGCTCAGCCAACTCTGCCTCCCAAAAGCTTTCACCAGTCCCAAACACTCCTTGGTATGTGTGCTTTGGCTTAGCCTACTCAGGATAAATAGTGTGAGGATGCAAAGGGGATCGGAAGAGATGCAGAGATGTGATTTCTGTTTGTGGTGGGTTTCTTGGGAAGCATCAGCGGCACTGAATGCAGAGCTGAGCTCACCACTTTAGTGTGGGGCAATCCCTCACACTTCACCCTGGGCACGGTCCTTCTTTGTGAAGTTTGCGGTTGTTGCACTCGTGTGAAATAATTTTTCAGCTGTGGAAGGCATGAGGGAGCAGCAGTTGTTCTTGAGGGCTGATGAGCAGAGTCACAAGCAGTCGAGCTCTCCCCAGCCCTTGGAGCAGCTGCGCCCGAGACGGGAAACTGCTGTAAGTTCTCCCCACGGGCATGTTACCAGATACCATTTCCTTGTGAGTGACCTTTTGTGCTGGAATTGGACCTAAATGTGCTCTGCTGAGAGGACCATTCCCCTGAGCTGTCCTCATCCAGAGGCAATACATTCTCACAGCCAATGATTGCTGTGCTCTGAGAAGGCCCCTTGCAACCTGACCGAATATTCCTGTATTACAGTCACGTCCTCAGCATCAGCAGGGTTAGCAGGTGTTTCTCTTCAGACAGTTTTTCCCTAGGTCTGCAGAAAGAGGTGACTTTGGAGGATTGTCTCAATTCCTCCCTCTGAGAGCTCCAGGTTAGCCATAAACTCTCACACTAGTCCTGTTGGGTGCCACGGAGAAGTGAGAACCCGAACTTTGTTTTGTGGCCACCTCAAGCAGTTATCACATCTCCTGCCATGGGAAGAAGGTTGGGAAGTCCCCTCTGTGTTCATTGAGCCCTTGCCAGTGTGCAATGTGAATGGGACACCAAAACAAACCCCAAAACACCTGCAAGAAGGGATTGTTGTAGGAAGATCGACTTTTGCAACCCAGCATTACCTTCGAGGAACACGGCGAAAGCCAGCCAAACACACCATCTGTTTGTGGTGGAACGTGTAAATTTATATCTATTTCTGAATTCTTGCATTATGAAACTGGAAATGTCTCAGCTGCAGTGTGCACAGTACATGAAACAGCATGGAGATCCACTCAGTGTTTGATCCCAGGACATGTGCAGCGCCTGCTCATATTGAAACTAAATGAGGCGAGACCGCATCAGGCAACAGAAACCATTGCAAAACTTCTGCGTCTCCCGGGGCCTTTGCAAAGCTCTTCCAGAGAACTCACCAGGGCTTGCCATGGAAGAGTAACAACTACTTGATGAGCCAGTTTCCCACATTATGCATCTGGCATTTCCAGTGCCTTTCCCCAAAAATCAGCTGTATTTCTGTTTGTAAATGACTCATATTTGCATCAGCTAGAGGCTTGACTGAACGGTTCTAATTTTCGGTTCTTCTATTCTCTTTCAGTGGTTCACCTCGCACCTCTTCTCTTTCTCTCAGTGCCTGTTCCTCACATCAAGAGGGTGACTTTTTCCACTTACAAGCTCCTTCAAATGTTTTGGAGGGATGCTTGAATCTCTAGACCAACAGGTCAGCCACGATAGAAGGCCAGCAGCCTAAATGGTACAGAAGTCAGAGGCTTTACAGATTGTTCTGGGCAACCCAGAGGTGTATGCCACCTCTTGACCATGGGCTGGAATCCCCTGATTTAAAGACCAGCACTTCAGGTTAACATGGGCCCTTGGTCTATTAACTCCTGGCCTCTGGAAGTTACCAGCCTCTGGTATTAGTGTGTATTAGCACAGTGTATTTAAAGTGGTCATTCTACAGGGCAGGAATGCCTTTTTGAGTGTTTCTAGCCCAGAGGGCTATAAACATATATATCCTATACAACAAATAGTGATAAAGATGGGAAAGAAAGGAAACAGCCACTGAAGCGTGGAGCACTTCCATAAGCTATTACAGAAATGCTAAATACCACTGGCACACAATGACTATGGTGGGTTTTGCAAGTGTGAATTTCCTTGGACTTTGGTGGCCAAGGTGAACGTTTTCTCACCCATGTTCAAGCTTATTAGCCAAGTTACATATTAGAGAGCTCTGTCTTTCTGATATAACTTCCCTGCTCATTTGTCTCACAAATACATTGCACCCTCCCCTTGATTAAAGTTGCATGGAGCCTTCAGCTCTGTCAATGGTGTAATTTGCATTTTACTTGGCTTACAAGCCTTGGGGGTTTGTCTTGAGTTATATAGGATATGCTATACAACAATTAGCCTGGAACCAAGACAACATGCTTTTGCATGGTAATGAGCTATTTTCTTCTTCAAAGCCTGACTCGTGTTGAAAGGATTGTATTCCAGTCATCTTCCAGTCATTTAGTGTGATTCTTGTATGTATTTTTCAAAGGGTTTTGGCCAGCCACACTGCTTTGGGATGGCATGAATATGGCTGCCATGACTATTTGCTACCAGCTCTCAAGCTGGCAGGGCTGACTGCAAATAATGTGGAATAGGTGAAGAATCAGTTTGGTCCTTTAATTATCACCCTATGATTGGCTAACATTAGGGTTTTGAACTGTTACCAATTGAAAAAATAAAAACAACTTCATTTTGTAGTTTTGATGCATTTGCTGGATACTGTGAAACACTTTCAGCAGTCTTAGTGAATTCTTGCTGGTTTCTGATTTCACAGGGTTTGTGCTCATTCCTATTTATTAATGCTGCCCCTTGGATAATTACAGCTCTACTCCTCTGCAATCGCCTCTGATCATATTATAATTTCCTTTAATCTTCACACGAAATTTCCTTAGATTCAGGATCCAGAATGAATTTGAGTATTATTGATCAAAATAATGTGCCACATCTTAAAAGGGTCCTTACTACATGGTGTATATTCTTGCAGCTCATTACAGAAGAATCACTTTGAAATGCAGTCTTGTCCCATTCCCTGTAATGGGAAGAAATGATCTAGTCTTGATTATACTATTGTTCCCCCTTTCGGTGTAGGATTAACATCAATCAGCTGGACAGCATGATTGATTTTCTAATTAATAAGGCATTTGTATCAGCTTGCATAACCACACAAAGCTTAATGGGTTCCCTACTGTATCTGAAAACTGATTTTGTGCGTGTGAATTTACTCCTGCACTTGGAAGCTTTTTAACTTGTAGTAGGGTTAGTTGGAGCATCCTTTATGTAGAACTTTCCGGTGTAACAAATGCTTTAAAGTGTGTTTCACTAATCACCACAAACAGATATAAAAGCTTATTTTGAATGAACGCTTTTGTTCCAAGACTGAAAAAAAAAAAAATGAGAGGGATGGGAAGAGAAGAATTGATGCCTTTCAAGGTGAGCTCAAAATACATCACTGCTCCACAGGAGCCCTAGGGATGGGGGCTGCCCAGGGGCCCTGCCCTGCCTTGCTTAGCATCATTTTAGCATCATTTGGTGTATGTTAAAAAAGCCCTGGACTATTAAAATGACTCAACCAGCTTTACCCCAAGGTCTGTGAGCACCTGTGTGCTCCCCCGTGGGACTGTGTGCCACCCTGCCTGCATGTCGTGGCAGCCGTGACCCCAAAGCGATGCTCGAACGCAGAGAGGCCCCAGCCCTCCCAGCTCTCCTAAACGTCAGAGACAGTGGCCAGAGAAGGGAAAGGCCAGTTAGTAACCTTAACACTGCCCCAGGAAAACCTGTCTGTCTGCCTCAGACATGAGACTGGAGGGTTATAGTGTGACCTGGTGGTGACAAGGAACTGGGGCATGTCCTTGGTTAATAAGTAATCAGGAAACCTGGAGAAGAGCTGTCCCACTTCACGTGCCTATTCTGGGTTATGGCAGCGACTTGCTGTGACAGCATAAATGATTCAGAATGCAGAGGGTGTGAGGAGCTCCCACCTCCTCCTGCATTTTAAGGGCCAGAGGCATGGCTGCATCTGCAGCAATGCACCTGGAGCACATGGTGTGCTGGATTCAATTTCCCTGGGAAGATGGTGATGAACCATCAAGCCAAAGCTGAGCAGAGAGGGTGTCCTATGGGAGTTGGCTGCAAGAAAAACACTGACTTGAGAAATTCTGATCTGATGCACCAGTTTCTTGCACATGTGAGCTTCCTGCACTGCCAGTCCCAGGGGAGCCAAGCTGAAATCAGTGAGAAGAGCTGGCATCTCCTTCGGTTCGACTTTCATCTGGCTGCACTGAGAAAATGGTTTAATTCCCATTTTGCATCATGTCGTTCAACAAAAGGAGAGAAACTGCGGGTTCTGCTCCTGGTATGAATCTCCCCTTGGCTGCACAGTTCCCAGGAGCAAAAAGATGAAACAAAGTCTAAATCTTGCAGGCAACCCAAAGTAAATGAGGTCAAACATGTCCCATGATTTTAATCTACCTTGTAAATTAAATGCAGTGCAGATGGGAGCATGGTGAAGCTTCTTCACAGTCTTCTGCCCTGGCTTACCCTTCCCCAGCCTCTTTGCACTGAATTATAAATCCAATGGCGAAAGCTATACATCAGCACAGATTTTGGCCCTTAGCCCTTACATACTGTCTAGAGAAAGAACAAGCTTCACAGCGTTAAAATAAATAGACTCACATGCGAGCCCGAGATGATTTAAACCAGCTCTCTGGTGCGAGAAGCAGTGGCCACCCACACTGTGGTTACAGTTTCTGGGACAGACAGTCAGGGATGGCAGCTCACGGGCTGTGGGGGGGGCGAGGGGAGCACACCACTCACAGCTGCCAGGAGAATGGGAATGTAAGGCTTTGGGGGGAAAAGACTCTGGGAATAACCCACTATGTGGGCTGTGCAGGCTGCTACCAACCACCACGTGCCACACAGGGGGTTGGGGGATTCCTGGGTTAGTCCAGCTGAGGCACTATTTTCCTTGAATGATCAGAGAATCACAGAATATCCTGAGCTGGAAGGAGCACACAAGAATCATCAAGTCCAACTCCTGATATGGCCAAAATGGTGATACTGGTTTAAAAAGGGGTGGTACTTCCATTAAAATAAGAACCCCCCAACCTGGCTTTAGACTGCACTAAAGTGATTTACTACCTGTAACATGATGGTATCTCATTCTCTGTTGAGATAAAATGAGATACATTTCGAGCTACACATCAGATCATCCTGGCTGGTTTTGGCTCCCAGAGGACAGACCAGTTTGCTGCTGAGGAAAACCCCAGTCTGCACCACCATCTCCACACACCTCAGAGCTGCAGCTAAAGGTATACACTATCAAAGCCTTTTGTACAGCAACATCCCAATTCACATGGTATAAAAAGTTATGTGATTTCTCTACCTAGGCTGAAAAACAACAACAAAAAATAATAAAAATGGTTGCTGGAGAACTCGGAGGGTAATGAGGCAGGAAGGACTGAGTTCATGTAGCAATATCTCAGGTCACCGCCCACCAGCTGGGCAGTGAGACCTTTATCAGGATTCTTTGGTCAGCTGAGACTTTGCAATCACTTTAAACTCCCAAGGATGAGTTTTAAAATAAAATATTTCAACCCTCCTTGATGAGATTAGAAAAACACACTGTAACAATGACCCAGCTGATGTGCAGTAAGGGAGGAAAAGATGGAATGTGTGAGCTTTTGCCTTGTACCTCCATGATGAAAGACTGTTGAAAGCCACAGGCTGTGGGGACCTTTCCTGTCTTGCTGTCCCAGCTGAGCAGGGGTGAATTTAGGGGCTTGGAAATGCCCCGTTTGGCCATGGGCAGGTGCCTCCTTGGCAGAGCAGCGAAGAGTGCTGGGTGCAGGACCTCCTGCCCTCACTCAGACGCTAAAGGAGGATTTCCAGCTCTTGAATTAACCTCGGAGGTTTTCCCTGGTTCTGCTCATCTTCCAAGCTCTGCCAAGGCCGCTGCTGGAGGCAGAGGCTGCAGCACATGTGGCCCTGACACACAGCTATGCTGCAGAACCCCACCACTCGGGCAGGCTCCTGCCTCCTTGGCTTTCCCTTCACCTCTCAGCCTCCTGACGTGCCCATCGATTTTTATATCATGTATCCCATGATACACACATCCATCTTGGAATGCTCGCATTGCTGCTGTGATTTTTCATTGGAACAACGTGGGATGCTGGAGCATTAAGTGCAAACAGCTCCTCTTGCAAGTTGTTAACTGGATTCTCATTTAGATTTTATATTTGCCCTTTGTTTTATCCTTTCGGGAAATTTGTCATCCCTAATTAATCCTGGATCATGCAATATTTTGTGCAACCACCTTATTGATTGTTCTAAATGTGCAATCATTTATTGTTTTACTTACTCCATTGGCTAAATGGTGTTTTGTTTTTTGAGACCAACTCATCCTTTGCTCATTGGCTCAGAATCACTGGAGTTATTCCATGAATTCACAGATTCATTATATCTTGTTAATAAGATGGGATAAAGCTGTCTTCTGTAAATTATTTTATTTCATTTGGTTTCCCCAGAACAGAGAAGGAGATGAAATATTATCCAGGCTTTCCTAAGCAAGGCCATCTGTATTTTCCAGTCTTTTTGGCTGAGTGGTGAGAAGCGACAGTCAGCATCTCTCTGCTGCAAACTCAGCCTGGCAGAGAGGGGAGCACAGGGAGACATCCCTCTCTGTGTGCTCAAAGTGGGATGGGAGCAACCCCCAGTAGCAGAGCCTGTTCTGATCAGTCTAGAAGACCTGAGGAAAAACCTGGTGGAAAGTAGGTATCTCTGGTCCTCCCCATGGAGGCAAAATTATGTCATTTGGACATCCAAGCTGTCTAACGTGCAGCATATATTCAGTCTCTGAATTTCAAATATTTCACCTGTAAGCAAAAATACTACTTACTCCACTCATCAGTTTCATCATAACATTTTTATTTCATTTTTTCCTAAGGATGTTTCCTCTGTAATGACTTGAGCAAGGTCCCTGGCTGATGGCAGCTCCACAGTGGCAGCCCCAGTGCCATCAGAGCCACATCACTTTGCTGACTGAGGTTACAGTCCATGATGTCAAATTTCCCCCTGCCCTCTCTGTTGTATTACACAGCCCATGCTATATCCCAGTTTCTGACAGTGAAGATGTAGAACATTTTATGATTCTCCATCATCTGTCCAGAAATAAAACTCTGTTGAGCTCAGGCATTTTGGGGCTGTGCTGTCTGCAGCCCCATGTCACCACTGATTTTGGTGGTGTTCTCTGAACCCAGTTACCACCCTCTTCCCACTTCTTTTTTGTCCTTAGGGAAGCCATTGCCCTTGTGATGAAATCTACCCATAATATCTCTGACAACAAATGCTTTGCAAAAGTGACCACACCTTGTAGTTGCAGCAGGATGTTCCTACATTGAGACCTGATCCCAAGTCCGTTGCAGCAGTGGGGTTATTCCCACCAACCCCTGCAGGCTGTAGGTCAGGAGGCTTTTTGATCTAGAACAAGTCTTTCCCCAGAAGGGAATACTAGCTTTGAGCTGTCTCCTTCTGTCTTTCAGAAAAAAATCCCATCCCAAAAAGTGAGATTACTTAACTCACTCCATGTGTCAGACATCAAGAGATGCTACATCTGTTTTGGTTTTTTTCGTGATGCAGCCCAACTCTGCAGAAACTGCAGATTATCCAGGGTTAGGCAAACCCCATCCCCCAGCTGCAGAGCAGGAGTGCATTCCCATCACTGATAAGAGATAAGGAGAGAAGTGTCTGAGCAGTTGCCTACTTAAAAACTCTGGCTAAAGCAGAAATCAGGGCAAATATTTTTAATTTCTTGCAGAAATGATAAAAGGAAATAAAAATCCGAAAACATTTTGTTAGAGGCCAGCTCAAAGCAAAATATTTAGACACTTTTTTATTATTTTTACTAATTTATTTAATTGAATGCTGGTACATTTAGTCTCAGAGGACCTCTTGCTGCAGCAGCTGAGAAGGGGGGAGCAGACATATCCCCAGCCCCGACTGCCCTCTGCTCTGTGCTCAAGTGCTTCCCAAAACAAGCAGAAATGGTTTGCAGACAGTATTAGATAATTTGGAAAGGACTTGGGAACTTTAGAATGATTCACACTGAACAAAGTGAGTGAGTGGCAAATTACAGGGCAGTTATTTGACTTTTCAACTCACCAGGCTCGAAATGAGCACTATTATTTTTATCATTATTCACTGATGTCATTGTGGTATCTGCTTGAAAGATGATGGGGTTTTAAATGACCTGAAAAAAAGGGGAATATATTCAGGTGTGCAGCACACCAAGGGCTTGGTCAGACTCCACTGTGGCACGAGGGGGTTAACAGGTCCACTGCATAATGCCATGAGCATCCTTGGCACAGCATGGACAGGAACTTTTCAGCTGCTATTTGAGAGGAAAGCCTGAGCTTGCAGGGAGATGCAGTGGCACTCAGGCTCTTGTTTTCTCTTCAGCCACAGAGAGATGTGGCTCACCAGCCATGTGTGGCATCACCCAGGGGAAGAGATGGGCAGAGGGAAGAGCTGCAGGATAAATGCCTCTGGGTTCCTTCTCTCTTGGATCACCTCCGCTTTTCCCCCCTGAAATATTTCAGAGGGAGGTTTATCTTTTCCTTAATTGCAGAATGTTGTGCAGTGTCTCTGTATTATTAAAATGACTCCCGATTTTCTAGGGGTATTCTGTTAATTAGTAGATTTCTCCTCCCAACTATGCTGTAAATGGAAAGAATACATACTAAACCGATTGCCCTACTTATGCAGCTACTCGGAGGAATGCTAAGATGGATTAACATGCATAGCAGAAGGCTTATGACCCTGGGAGACAGAAGAACCTGGAATAACCTTAATATCCTGTCAACTTGCATTACTGAATCTCAGTGAACAAGAAGAGCCTATTTAGCAGTCTGTCTTGGAGGAAAAATTCATATCTTTTATCTGCCTTATTCCTCCCTCTTTTCAAATGGAAGTGTTGTTTTTATCTCTCCTGACTTTATTTTTATGAGGCATAATAAAGTTGTGTCACCCCCCGCACCACCTCCCCATCCTAAATAACATCCCTGTTGCACAGACTGGCTCAGCTCTTGAGAGGTGCCTTTGTTGTGCTGTTGTGTGTTGAAAGCCATCTGCACCCAGGCAGAGGGTGCTGAGCTGACCCCACATGCTGCTGTCACCGATGCTGTCCATGTGCAGTGTCACCGATGTCACCCTTCTGCTCCTGCATGCTCTGTGTGAAGGCACCACGCTGCCCATTGTGGGCAGAAGGAAAATGAGCTGCCTTAAAATTGTATAAATCCTCTCTTTCAAACATTTGATTCTCGTCCATGAATTGCTGTTGTGGATTTCAGAGCTGCCCCAACTGGAGCTCTGTCACCCAAACCCCAGATATTTTGCTGTTCCAGATCTTCCCAAATTGTTTGTTGGTTCTTCTAAATGTTTGATCCTGCTAGAGAGATGGTTACAATCAGACCCCTCTTTCCAATGCACAGCTCAGCCCTTCCAAGCCCCTGCCATCACATAAGTAACTACTGAGAGCAATAATACTCTTAATGGAATGTCCATCCCCACAGTCCTCTGTTATACATTTAACATCTGTGAAGATCACTAGAGTCCATGAAGCTAAACACACCCTTTGTCCTGAAGTAACAGCTTAAAAGTCCCCTAATTGCTCCCATGCTGGGGACAACCCAGCCCCAGCCACCCCTCTCCAGTCCCAGCAGCATCACAGGGAGGGCTCCAGTGCTGGAGGGGTACACTTTAATGGGAGATGCAGCAGTGCTCCCATGGCAGGCAGAATCTTCATCATCGTTAATTATTCCTCCTTCCCTCACATTACCACTTGGGGTTTAGCTCAGCCCTGATAAAAGAGGGGTTATTGCTTCAATGGAAAAAAAAGGGTCAGAAATGCATCTCACAATTACAGAGTTCAGTCTAATTAGGATTGAAAAACACACATGTAATTGCCTTATGTGTTTGCTCCTGAGATTCCTTTTCAGTGTTAAATACTCATGGAGCACCTTCCCTGCTAAATGACATCTTTCTTACAGTTCACAGGGAGCAAAATTTACCCTAAAGGGGCAAAACCACAGAGGTGAGAGCCCTGTGCTCCTGCCCCTCGGGAAGGTCTGCTCCTCTGGCTGGAAGCCAGCCCTGCCTTGAGGGACATTCTGGAGAACTGGAAGGAGAAAGCAGCCCCGGGGTTTGGGACAATTCCTCATGTCTGTGGGGGGAGAAAAATGTGCTGAGCATAGAAACAGATCAGAGCTGAAGCAATGCATCCTCCAGCCACCCTGCTTGCCTTGCTTAAATAGAGGGAACACCAGAAGCTGCATTTCTATTCTGAGTGAAGGCCTTTGGGCTCAAAAGGCCTGGTAGCAAATGCATAATGAGGGAAAGCAACAAATACAAGTATTTCTTCTGTAGGAAGGAAATTAGAGAATATAGTGAGGAAAAAGCCTCATCTGGGACGCACATGGTATTTACTCCAGCTACATTTGTCAAAAGCAGCAATCGAACTCTGTGCCTTCTGAAGGAATTAATTCAGTTCTCACTAAGGAAAATAATAAAACTCTCATCTGTCAGGATAACAGCGCTCCTACCCCAGGCATTGCTCACTGCCCGTGGTGCAGTGATCCCTGCTTGAGTTGCCCACCCACCCCTCATCACTCTGGGCAGTGTCCAGTCCCAGGGGGGTTCAGAGACCAACATTCCTGTGGTCACAGTCCAACCATGCCACATTCCCAGCATGCCCTTTCCCATGGAAAAACGCACCCACATGTATCAGCAACACGTAATAGCATTGCACAGAATGTAGAATATTTTTTTATAAAGAGGCTGCAGGGTGTGTATGGTCCATGTGAATGGACTGGGCACTCACTCCCCTATCATGACCGCAACAGCAAAGAGAGAAGAAAAGATGAGGAGAACACAGGATCCAGGACAAGTGTTCCAGCACTTGCTCCACAGTGGCAGGGGAAGGGGATTGTGTGGGAAGAGGCAGAAGGAAGACTGGAGCCTAATTAAAAGGTCAGCCAGGCTCTCTTGATCCTGTGCCCTTCCCCACCGAGGAAGTGATGACCTTCTTTACATCATGCCTTGTCAAAAATACAAACATAATGTATCAGCCTGGATGTGGCAAGTAAAGCCAGAGAGAAAAACGTCGCTGGGATGCAGCCAGACGCCGGGGAGTGCCTGGCTGCAGTGCTTGAGTCATGCTTGCACTTTGCAGCTCACATATTTCATCTGAGTTCAGTTGTCAGTTAGTTTTTGTGTTTATTTTGTCTCACGTCACCCGGGTGGGGTGATGGCATTGCCAGGATGGAGTTGAGGCATTGCCAAGTGTGTTTCCATGGCCTGGCAGGCTGGCCTGGTGCTGGGGGGTGAGCGGTGGCACAGCTCACACCACTCTGGGTCAAGAGCTGACTACAGCAGGGTCTTGCATTTATGGAAAGAGACCCTTATACGACTTTTCTCCTTTTTTTATTTTGTTTTGTAGTTCTTTGGTAGCAAGAAGGGGATGTGCACACCTGCAAGCAGAAACAGCTTTGCTGCTGGAGACAAAGGCAAAGAGAGAAAGCAAAAGGCTGAGGTGAGGGTGAAGCACCAGAGACAGCCCCATCCTGGCGTGTCAGTACACAACCAAACAATTGATATGTTATTTGCTGTCAAGTTTCCATGTTTTCATAGTGTCCCTTATGAAAAACACGGCACATTATGGTGCTATAAATCCTTATTATCTACGTCTTCACAACCAGAAGCTTCCCATTACCCAAAAGAAGGGTGAATCCCATGAGACACATTAATGGCATTGAAAACTCCTTCTGTTATCTTAAACCTTGATTAATCAACCTTATTTAGTACATGATAGTGGCATAATTGAAGCTGTCCTTGTATTAAAAAAAAAGTGTAGTAAGTACTTTAGCATCTGCAACTCATTTCCTTATTACACAGATATTGATGCTTCCTGGAAAGTGTTGTGAAATTCCTCTGCTTAGGGATGATTCCACTGATCTATATTTTCAGGGCATGTTAGTTGGGGGTTCCTGTTTGTAGCATTTTTAGCAGGAGAGCAGGATTGCTGCTTCTTGCAAACCCATCTGTTCCTGCTGCTCATTCACAACCTGGAGCCACAGTCTCCTGTCACCTCCCTGTCACTTCAAAAAATAATAACTGTGAGAGGACAATATAATGGATTGTTCACCAGCCTATTTCTAGGTATTAAAAGTACAGTTTGGGGGTTGGCTCCAGAAAAATGGCAAATTATTTTTTTATGAATTTAACATAATTATGAGCAAATGAGGCCTGATCCTGAACTCACTTGGGTCTACATTCACTCACAGCTCATGGAGCTGGCTAATATTTTTGGAATATGAAGTCTTTTGTGACCTTTTTTATAACAGAGGTAATTTGGAGAGAAAAATTCTGTAATTTTTCTGAGTTTTTTCTGCTTCCTTTTTGGCTTTTTTTGCTTATTTCAGTAAACATTCACAAAAAAAAAAAACTCACAAGACTTTTGCACAAAGAGAACAACATTTTGTGTTTTCTTGAGAGCATATTGTCAGGCAACAGAGGAACACAACAGAGGCAATTTGGGCTGAGATAGTTGTTGCCCAGACAGTTTTATGTCCTCTCAAGCCGCCTTTGTCCTCTGAATCTTCAGGGTCCATCAAATTCTGCTGCTCCAACTGACTGCCAAGGGAAGCTGCGAAAAATTTTTGCCAATGATGCTTTGCATGTAAAAAAAAAAAAAAAGGAACTTCAGCAATTATTATTTTGGAGTTCTTAAACATAGGCTTTGAATACTTAGAGAATTAAACTCCAATAATATAAGCCAGAGGGAAAGCATCTTCTTTTCTTCCCACTGTTCTTTTTCTCCACTGTAAAAATCAACATGAACAAATTTCCCCTTTTTATCTCAGACAGTATTTTCTATTTGAATAAAGATAGAGGAGATTACAGGGGGGTAAAAAGGTCCTTTTCAAAATGCTGGGGCTTTTCCCGGTGTTTTATGGTTTCCAGTTTCTTTGGTCAGTGTCTTCTGAGGCCTGGGGAAACGCACGGACAGCACAAGCAGGAATGATGAGTCCATCTTCATGGCTGATGGACATTGGTGCTTTTAGGCACCAAAATCTGGATATTTTGGGCGCAAATGAATGCAGACTGAGTGGTGTCCATGAGCTGGCACAGCTCAGCATCGCAAAGGAAAGTGCTTGTTTAAGGACACCTGCAGCACTCCAGAGCCTAACCTGGGGAAAGAAAAGCCCTTTGTGGTGATGGCACCTCCCCTTCCCTTGCCGTTTTTACTCTCTCTTATTATTAAAAAGAAAAATGTTTTCAAAATTCCCCATCCTTTCCCAGCACACTCCAGGAGGTGGGAGCCCAGGTGCCTGGAGCTCACATCCTATTTCTGGGATCACACAATCCATAAGTGCGGCTGCAGCTCAGGCAGGTTAAGGGCAGTGGGAGGAGGTTTGCATCCCAAGTGAGGGTGGATGTGGCTCCCTGGATGTGTTCAGGCCATTTAGCTGTTATTTTACTGGTGGTGATTTACGCCCTAGTGATAATCTCTGCCCGCTGAGTTATTTACGACTGTTTTTTCTGGAAAAAAGTACTTCAGCCCTTAATAGGCACGTTGCTTTTGGCTAAGCATGTGGGCACCAGGGACAGAAAACAACCAGCCATTTGTTGTGTCTCAGGACTTCAAGTTCAGGACAAAAAGAAATCCTGCATTACTGGAGCTCACTGCTAAATGATAACTTAAGCCAATTATATGTGCCTCATTCATCTTTTAGATAAGAAGCAGAGAGAAATAGTTTCCCTATTTCCATAATCATGCCACTAACTAGACAAAACGAGATAATCCATAATGAGCTAGGGAGAGAATTAAATGGAGAACAGGGTCTTTTGATGACTTGCCAGTTTTCTCTAGCATCATTCATACAGGTTATTGACACAGGACCAATTTTTCATCCTCGCTTCAACAGGACTTCCATTATTACAGTTGAAAAATGGCAGGCACAAATGTTTGCAGGCACATTTTGGTACCTTAATTTAAAATTTCCTCAGATTTACAAGTCCTTAATTGTACATACAAGCCAGGTGCCCAGGAAATGTATGTGCAGAAAACTGCAAATACTATTTCTGTGTGATTGCAAGCTGGTCTCCAACTCCGGCCCTCAGTAATCACAAGGTGGGTTTTCCTCCTCTTGAAACACCCTCAGTTTGTCCCCCTTATTGGTCAGAAGTGAACTGGAAATAAATTTCTGAGATAACAACTCCATGTGAGAATTTGAAATGGGTTTTACGAAGTGGTTGGAAATAGAAACCCCAAAACTTCTGAGCAGATTTGTGGAACAAAATACAGTTTCCTAAAGCTTTGGAAACAAATTAAAAATACTCTGACTCCAGGAGTGATTTGGTCTCCTGTGTTTTCAGCTCTGCAAGGAGCATCTACCTTGGCCACCTCAAAAAGTCTGTCTTTGAGGTTTCCTTTCCTCTGAGCCCAGACATTCCTTCAGCCCTGGCAGAACAGGGGAGGAGATCTGCAACCACATGTTGAATACCATGTTGCCACTAATACGTAATACGTCAACTTTCTCTTTCTCTCAGGACACCAGAACTTTTTTTGTGATAAAACACCAATCTCATTCAAAAAGACTTCTCCAGCTCTCACTTTCATGAAAAAAAATACTAGGGACTTGAGTTTCCAGCCAAGAAAATATGGTGCTCTATCCAAAAAATGCAATGCTCCGGCAGTCCCCAGCAGGCAACAGGATGGAAGGTGAGTACATATGCATCTTCATGAGATTTTTCCTCATTTTTCTCTTTTTCCTCAGTTTCTCAGGTCACCCAGTTTGAAGCTGGGATGCACAATCTGGTAAATATGACAGCAACAAGGTCCTGATCATTATTCAGTGATTGCCTTACAGAAAACTTTAGTGGGACTGAAGAAAGGACAGAAATTCTTTCTGAAAAGCATTAATTCCTTTTTTTTTTTTTTTTTAAGGAGAATGAGTCAGAATTTTCAGCTTTTTCCAAGTAGAAGCTGCAGGGGTGGAGTTTTCTTCAGCTCAGACATCTCAGCTAGAGCCATTAAGAGATGGACAGAGGGAATAAATCTTTACAGAAGATATTTTTGTGATTGACAATTCCCAGAGGGTCCCCCTGGTTTCCACAGCACCGAAGCTCTTGGAGGGTCAGGCTGTGTATGAATTAAACTTTGAATGTTTGTGCACATCAGAAACAACCAGGTCAGCATCAATTTGCAGTTTGTACAAATTAATACTACACCATGAGAAAGTTCAATACAGCAGCTTTTGTGCAAAACCACCCTGGGGTGCTTTGCAAACAAAGTACACTAAAATGTTGTGTGCAAGGTCTGCACTCCACCAAATGATAAATATTAAGGGCCTAAACAGAAGGGCTATTTATACTTAAACCTGCATGCATTTATTGATTTTTATTCCATCCTGATTGTGGTTGAAATCCAGGCTAAAATAACAGCCACACCACCAACAAGGTGTCCCACAGTCTAACCATTTTTTGATTAGACACACACAACATGGATGGTTTCAAGCACTGACTGCACTGCAGCAGCAGCCTGAGCATCTTGCATAGCCCTGTGGGTTTCAAGACAACACATTGCTGTGCAAAACTCATCAAAATCTCTACTGTGAGGGTGGTCAGGCACTGGAACAGGTTGCCTAGGGAAGTTGTGGATGCCCCATCCCTGGAAGCATTAGAGCCCAGGCTGGAAAGAGCAACCTGATCTAGTGGAAGATACTCCTGCCCATAGCAGGGGGTTGGAACTACATGATCTTTAACATCCCTTCCAACCCAAACCTTTCTAAGATTCTATGAAAACAACTTTCAAGCATCTCTGTGTTGGGAGGGGAGAGGGGCTGCCCGTGGGGCTGTCAGCAAAGGTGGCCTCCAAACTGCTGGGGGTGGGAGCTTTTTCAGGGACACCTGGACACGCTGGCCTTGAGATGGCCTTATCTACTGGGCTATAAAAGCATGCAAAGCAGGGCAATAAAGAGATGAGGAGCGATAAGAAACACAGAGGAGGAGAAAAAAAGGGAGCCTGACAAAGTTCGCGGCCAGCACAGGGTGGGCATTTCCTTCACCAGGATAACAAAATACACCCAGTCTCTTTGGAGCACCTTGCTGACTATTCCTGTCCAAGCTTGGTCAGGTTAGGGTTGGCTCTTTTCCCTAAAAAAACAGATCTCCACACCTTCAGTGTGGTTTGCAGGATAAAATCACTGCCATTTTGGGAGTGCAAATCAGCTACACCTGCCACAGAGCTGGCACAGATTTACCACCATCATTTAGCACACCACTCATAGATTAAAGGGGCTTGTCCTTTTCACTTCACCTTATTTATGATTTTCAAATAATAAAGCATTCAGGGAGAAATTATGGCTCTGTTAAGCCATAGGTGTGTTCATGTTCATCCCCTGTAAATGTACCTGAGGGCTGGAAGTTCATCAGTTCGAATTCAGGAATGAATCTGAACTGGAACCAAGCAAGCATTGGAACTAGACCAGCTTGGACTTACACCAGCTTTACAAAAACCCCTTTGCTTTGGGACTTCAGGCAAGGTGCAGCCCATTTGTGTTTTGATCTGGGCTTCACACACCCCAGTATTGCCCAAATGATTATGAATTTATCGTGAAAATTTAGTGAGGTTGTGTTTTTCATGTCTGTATAACCACATGGCCAAGTCCCTGTGCAGCACTGGAGGTGTGCACAAGGGAGCCAAAGCAGGGACACGTCTTTAAGGCTCAGAGCCCCCCTGTCTGCCAGGAAGCCTGGCCTCCCTACCCATGCAGACATGTTTAATTATTCCCAAGGGTCTGGGGGAAAAAAAAAAAAAAAGAAAACAAAGGAAATAAAAGGGCAGTGTGTGCTAAGCCCTGTGCTTGAAAAGTTTCTCAATAGCATCCAAAAGTGCTGAGCTGGGGTTTTTTTGCACATATGGATCTTCATGGAAAAGCTCCTGTGCAGGGGAGGATGACGCTGTGGCTTCAGCAGGGTGAGCTCCTACATGAGGCACTGACACCAGAACACATCCTGTCCTGGGGGTTCTGTGACATTCCTGTGCCTCCCCATCCCCTGCTTCTTTCAGGTATTAAAGCTGTGTTTTGCTGTAACACTCTCCTGTTTAAGGGGCTGCAGGTATCCAGAGGTGACACATTCAGTGAGGCAAGAAAAGGGGTGATGACCCCTGCCAGGCTTCAGGCACAGCTGTGGGCACAGGGATGTGCCACTCACAGAACTGAAACGGGGTCAGGGTAATTTTGTCCTGGTGGTGCACGAGGATGGTCACACGTGCAGGGCTTCAGTTAATGCTGGACTGGTCTGGCACATAGATTTGTAATAGCCAACACAGTTTGAAAACCAGCAGTCCTCACCCAGAGTAAGGGGAGTGTGGACTTTAGCATCACGTTAATTAATGTGGCCTTTAAAATCAGTTTTCCCCAGCTCAGACCTGCACCTTGGCTGCTCACCCGGGCTGCCAGCCTACACTGCCCATGGTGGCACATCTCAGGTGGTGACAGAGTGCCTGGGCCACATGGCACTGACCAAACTCACTCCAGTGCTGCCAAGCCACAGCCAAAAGGGCCTTGCCCTTGTGTGTACCCCCCCAGGGCAGATTTAGGAAGAAGAGGTTGTTACTGTTTCCACTAATCGGCTGTTTCCAGCAGCCCCTATTCCCACAAGTGACCTGAAGGGTTCCCACTCCTGTTTGCTTCCTTTCAGAAGGTGCCAAGAGCCCCTCAGCACCCTTGGCTGATCTCAGTATATCTCAAGTCAAGCTCTTGAAGCAGATGTTTTTGTTAAATTTATTTCTACCAGGACACTTCATTGGAAATTCATGTCTATGAACATCATGGGCTGGTCTCTGTCCTGCCTTTTGATGGCTCCAGTGGAAGAGGAGGAGAGCAGAGACCATCACCATGGCCCAACCCAGGGCACAACCCTCTCCATTGACACCCACGACTGATTTTGATGACAGCCCTCACCAGTACATCTGAGCTACCATTCCTTGATAGGAACATTCCTTGTTCCTATCAAACTTGAATTCCTCACTGAAGTAGGATAATTGTAGGAAAGACTTGTATCTCCTTCCAAGACTGCCTGTAGGGATACAGGTTGTGCTTGCAACAGAAAAGGGGCGGATATGCCAAGATGGCATCAGGTTCTTCATTTCACACATCTGAACTCGCAGTGAAGCAGCTGGTCAGGAGCAGTGTGACATTTGCTCAGAGTGGGTGGGCTGTCCCCATCCTCAGGGGGCTACAGGACCCAGCTGGATAAACCCTGGTCTGCCCTCCTTGCTGACCCTGCTCCGAGCAAGGCTCGGACCTACTGAGACCCTTTCAACCTCTATTACCCTGTGACCCCATGAGACTAAATTCCCCCCAGGGTACTCCCAGGGACCCTCTCCTCAGTACTCACATCATTGCTTTTAAAGGGCTGGACCAATCCTGAGTGCCAGTTCCTGTCTCTCACTGCCAAACACTCCCTTCTCCCATTTGCCATGGACAATGCCATGCCCTGTGTGTGCTTATTCCCATCGCTAAACACATTTTCTTAGACAGGGTGTATCTGTCAAAAAAAACTAAATAAAATAAATAACATCACAGGTTAAAAGGAATTAGGTGGATGGACTCATCTCATTACTCACAAACTCAGGCAGCAGGAGCTGGCACCTGAATATGCAAACGGAACAGAGCCCTAAATATCCTAATATATTTTAGAGTGGTCATTTCTAATTAGCACTTGAATCCAACACACTACTTAGCCTAATTAGGGACATAACAGAAAGCTGTTTGAGCTCATATGCCTATTGAAAATGCAGATCTCTAGCATGAAGTGCTGCCCAAACCGGCAGCAAGCAAAGCCTCTCAGCATCCAGCACAGATGAAAACTGGTCCCAGCATGGACCTAAACTGGTCCCACGAAGCTGATGTATTAAAAATCTGCACCATTAACTCCATTAAGATGCTTTAAATGTAAATCTGAAAGGTTTTTATGAGAGTTATGTTACTGGGGGAAAAGAAGGCAAACCTACAGTTTTCAGGAGATACAGTATTTATTTTTTGCATATCTAATCCAGAGGATTTTACAGTCTAATTTAAGCCAGGAAACAGAAGGAAGATAGATGAGGAGGAGGAATAGTGGAGGAGACTCACAGAATGGTTTGGGTTGGAAGGGATGTTCAAAGGCTATCTAGTCCAACTCCCTGCAGTAAGTAGGAACATCTTCCATTGGATTAGATTGCTCAGATCCCTGTCCAATCTGGACTTGAATGTTTCCAGGAACAGGGCATCCACTACATCTCTGGGAAACTGGTGCCAGTGTTTCACCATTTGCATCGTAAAAAATTTCCTCCTTATATCTAGTCTGAATCTACTCCCCTTTAGTGTTAAACCATCACCCCTTGTCCTATCCCAATGTACCCTGCTGGGAAGTCTCTCCCCATCTTTCTTACAAGCCCCTTTAAGCCCTGAGCAGCCCCAGCCGCACAGGTGGCTCTCTCAGAGCTGATGCCAGGAGGGTTAAAGGCACCGTGTGGCTCTGCAGATCTGCCAGGCCGGACAAAATAGGTGTCATTTCCAAACCTTGCTGTTTTTAAGCTGAAGGGAGCACACCCCTGCATATCCATGAGGCACGAAACAAACGCCAAAAAACCGCTCTGCTTTGTCTGTACACGCCTCATTTTCAGCGACGGATTTAGCCAAGCACTGGGAGGATTTCATTGTGAATGGAGAGAAGGGGTGCGATCGGCTCCATGGAAACCCAGCCAGCTGGGATTGGCGGGGCCGTATCCAGGCTCGGCAGCAGCGATACCGCCGAAAGTACAAGTACTGTTAATATTTAAAACCGAGCAGGGACGTGGTAAAACCTAGCAACCCCGCGGCAGTGGTTATGCAATTCGCCATTAATAGCTCAAAGGGATCCAGCATCGTCTTAACACCTCCCCTCCCCCGTTTCTATATGTGAGGGTTTTTTTTTTCTTCCTTCCTGCTAAACCTTAAAGTGAGAGGAAACAAAGAAATTGCTATTACATAATACAGACCTACAGACAAGTCGCACGCCTGCTGTTTTGGAAACATTTTAGGGGGGGCAAGTCGAAAGCTAAGAAAAGCCATGTGATAGGATCCTATTTTTTTTTCTTTTTCTTCTTCCTTCCATTTTCTAATTTCCCAGTTAAAGACATTCATTAGCTCCAAGATCTGTTGAACCTCATCTATTATTGAGACATTAAGTAAGCAGGATCTTTGGCATCAATAATTACATCATACAGGTCTACAGAAGGTGGAGTTGTGCATTGTCACGACTGCCCCATTTCTTAAAGAAAAAATGAGATTATTAAGGGTGGGGGTTTGGTTCAGGCATCACATGGGCTTTGCACACTCTACATCACCACCAGGACAGGGTGATCCACATCAATCCCTCTGCAGGAACATGGGGTAACACCAGCAGTGGGCTCGCTTGTGGAGATGCTTGGTTGCAGTGTGGGGCTGGCTGTAGAGAAAATGTGGGCATCCCTGAGCCCTTAGAGCAGCCTCAAGGGTCCAGGATGGCTTGACTGACACCAGCCTTTCTGCGGAAGCCAACAACTGCTGCACCACAGGCGTGATCTTGCTCTACTGTTTATTCTCACGTCTCATAGTGCAGCACAGAAGAGGGTGGGTGGTTACTACTTGTGTCACCATATTTCTCAGGAGACATCTCCTGTGTTTAGATTTGTTTTAGTGTTCCTGAACACAGTTCTGAGCATCTTACCCAAGCAAAGGACAGTGGCTCAAGGAGGTATATCACCCCAAAGCTGCTTGGGATCTACCACCATGTACCTGCAAAATAGCATTTCTGTAGTCACTGGGCTGTCCCATATGGAAAAAGGAAAAATAGACAGCCTGGTGCTCCTTAGCAGAGACTCAGCCTTTCATGGGACAGGTCTAAAGCTCTGGTTTAAAGCTGTCAGTGCTGGGGAGCCCTGGTTACTGGGAGGAAGTAGGTTTTAACCAAGGTCAGACAGGGTGCTGCAGTGGCACTTAAAGAACCACAGTCAATTGTGGCTCTCCTGCAGGATGCTCCAACACAGGCAGGGCAGTGCTCTGCATTCTCCATTAGCAAGCCTTCACACGTCTCTTCCTGTGCCTCAATTCTCTGAGCATAATGTGGAAGCAGTTATTTCCTCATTTCTTGGGGCTGTTGTGAGGATACACACAAGCCTATGAGCTACTCAGTGTATAAGAACATCTAAAGTTTGCACAAAATAATTTAAAACACCTCCAAAATAATTTAAAACACCCCAGTTCTCAATTCCCAGGGAATACAACTACACTTTTCTTCCTGCTTCATGTTTTTCCCACATGGAAGAGGGGCCTTCCCTTAGCCCCGGAGCCAAAACCCTTGGAAAGGTCTTGAAAACAAGATAATATATGTTGTCTGGATCCTTTTGCTCTTTTCTGTGTTAGCTAGCTAACCACCCTAGGAAAACAAGCCATAAATCAATTGAAAGCCTAACCTACAGTCTGCCAATCTGAAAAGCAGACACTGCCCCAGGAATGTGACCGCAGCTCACTAAAACAATGGAACAAAGGAAAAAATCTAAACAGTTCTGCCTTGCGCTTTGTAATTCAGCAGAGCTACAGACACATCAGACAGGTAGTGATCTCCCACAGGCTCCACCATCACCTTAAGCCCACGGGTCTCCTCCTGAGCAGTGGGGTGCAGAGGGCTCTGGTTTCCAGGTGCAGATGGATTTCAGCCTCCAGCTCAGCTGGAGAGTATTAGGGCAGCTCAGACTTCTCCTATAAAGAGACCATGGTCCCTACCAGAGGGCTTTTCTGCTTTTCCTCTCGTTTCCTTCCTTTCTTCTTTCAGCAGAACTAATGCTCTTCTAGCTTTTTCTTAAGGAATTTCTACCTGTCTGTTTTTGAGAGCACTAAGACACTCTGTATGCCTGCTTTGAGCAAGGCAAGAAAGCACAGGGGCTGAGTGGGTGTTGTTGGGTGAGTCACACATAGACTGTGGTGCAGGGCTGCTGGCTCCCAGCGTGTCCCAGGGGTTTCCAGCAATCCCATCATCAGCAAGGCTGCCCAGGGTGGTGATGGGGGTGAAACTCACAGTGGAGGGATGGGGCTGTGTGAGGGCACCAGCCACACTCAGGGAACAGCATATTGAATAACACAGGAATAACAGCTCATGCTGAGATCTGCCTTCAAGCAGATTGAGTGTTGGTGCCATAGGGCAGTCTGTTATTTTCTTGTATCCTTGGATGAAGAGCTTTTAAAGACTGTGAGCCTCCAAATAGTCTGCAGCACTCAAAGTGCTTCCATGAGCAATGCAGCAGTGAGAAAGAGACGTCATTTGCAAATGCGACTGTGTGAGGTTAATGTATCAAATTGGACTACTCTTCAGAACAAAAAACTGTCCAAAAGACCAGAAATGAGGAGAAATAAGGAAAGAAACACAATGAGGTTGCAAACTCCACATGAATTTAACGGCTCTGACCACAAAGCAGTATGGAACAGCAGCAGGAGACAGCTTTCAGTCCCTAATGGGTGACTAAGAAAGAAAGTTTGCTGTAAATAAATGTTAGTGTTGCTTCAGGACTTTTGATTTTATAATCAGGGATCTCAGGTCCTTGTAAGTCAAGATCAGAGCAGTCCAAGCTGTGTGATACCTGTTCCCAGGTCAGGCCAGCTGGAAATGAAGCCAAAGCCAACAAGTTTCCCAGGCTGGGGTTTGTGGGGGGCTGTCTGGGGGAAGTAGTTATGGCTGATGCTCCAGGCTGCCCCGTGGAGTCCTTTCATTATTTAGACAGAAGAAAGAAACACCCCCTTTTCCCCTTGCTTGCACTAAAACCAATCCTGTCAGCCAGAGAAGTGGCCTGTATTTTTAATACCTTTTTTGCACTTCATTACTGAGGGCCTTGAGCAAATTATGTCATCGGTGATGACATAACAAATAGAAGTAGTTTCAGGGCAGTGTAAGTGAAGGGGAAATTAAACCATTTAGCACATGGGCAGGAGACTATGTTTGGGTTGAGGCAAGGATTTTTTTCTAATTAAAAAACTGGAGAAAATCTCCTTGCCTCTAATGGAATAAGCGCCAAGGCAACTTCATCTGGCCCACAGACTCCCCCCGCTACCACTGTCTGCTGTAAGAAAAGCAGGAGGGAGGAGTGGGCAGAGTCTGATTTCTATGTAAAGATTGTACAGCCAGACCTGCCCTAGAGCTGCAAAGCAAGCAGACACTGGAATCCAGCCAGTTTTCTGTCGTTTCTGCAGGGCTGGCCAAATGTGCTACTGCTATTTTGGCTTCATCTGTTTCTTTCCCCTTTTCTAGCCTAATTGCTATGGCTCCTTGATTCCCGGTTAATAGAAGGGGTTAAATTGTTTATTATACTGGAATTTGAATTTCAGAAGAAAGCTATGATGGTTTTGTGTTGCCTGTAATGGGTGAAGCAATCCTGATTTCTGGTACCATGGTTAATATTTGGAAATACCCTTTAACAGTTTATGCAAACCGAGCTGCCCTGTCCTTTCCTGTGAATTACTGAAGCCTGTGGAATGTAACCCTCACAGCCGCCCCATGACTCTTCACCTGCACCTCAGGCTTTCTGTTCTGCTTTTAGGATGTTTTATGACAGTTTTTCATGTCAGGTGAGGTTGGACATAAAGCATAAGAAAGGCTGCGCTGCTGGTATGAAAATATTTCTCATTCCTTAGTCTGGGGAGACTTACAGAATTTTCAAAAATAAGGGAGGAGCAGTCTTAACTCACGATCACAGGAATGAGAGTCCTGTTCCCATCTTGGAGAAAAGTGCCCTAACCACATCAAAGTGTGGAAATGGGAGTGCTTGGCTGGTTGTGCTCATTATTCCCCATGGAAGTGGTGATGCCAACCCGTGAGCAAACCATAATCACCTGACAGCTTTTTTTTTTTTTTCATGCATTTATTGTAATTTTATTTGGAATCATTTCAGTGCTGGGTGTGGAGACCAAGAATATCACCTTGTTTTAGATGGCACAGTATTCTGTAGCACAGTGTTACATTGTCTTGCTGAGGTTCTGGGAATACCCCTTTCTGTTTGCTAGGATATGGAGTAATAATGAAATTTTCCATAGCAGAGATGCTGCAGCCCAACACTGACAGAGACTGAAAGATGTCTCTTTGTTTGGAGCAGGACCACCATGTTCCCCATCTCTTCCCCAGGTTGTCAGCTAGCCTGATAATGATTTAGACTTAAATATTCCTTGTAGAATATGATGGTAATGAAACCTTTGAAGCCAGTGTGGGATTAGCTCTGGATGTTGCTTTGAAA
This sequence comes from Pseudopipra pipra, assembly GCF_036250125.1. Classification (NCBI taxonomy): domain Eukaryota; kingdom Metazoa; phylum Chordata; class Aves; order Passeriformes; family Pipridae; genus Pseudopipra; species Pseudopipra pipra. The sequence goes on along the minus strand of NC_087558.1, from coordinate 6,815,999 downwards.
TCTGACATTGTGATAGAGAAAACTGGAAATCGGTAGTAGTGTTGGCACTGAAGCCTTGCTCAGGAAAGAGTGGGGCTAGAAAATACACCTCTTCCATAGGCAAGACATCCCCCTGGGACATTGCAAAAGGTCATTTATATCCTCTTTTTTTTTTTTTTACGTCCAGTGCTGGGTGGCTCGGGAAGAGCTTTAGGGCAATGCAAAAGTGGTCGAGGAGCACCTTCCCAACTGCTGGAGATCTGTGACATCTCATTTTAATCATCCTCACTGGACCTTCTTTCAAGAATTCTACAGCTTTTTTAATTAATTTATATTTCCGGTATCTATAACATCTTGTGGCAACCACGGATGGTTTCCAAGGCATTAATGCACACAAATAGAGATATAGGCCAGTTCTGTTTTGGTAACATTGAGCAAGTTCTTACAAATACTTTTCCACCTTAACAGGAGAGCAGACATCAAATGGGATCTGGCTGGACCCCAAAACAAATAAATAGTGCTGATGTTCAGAAAGGAAACGCCAGTTGTCCTTAAATAGTCAAGCATTGTTCTCAGACTTCCTGCAATAATCTCTGCCTTTTTACCCAAAAAGATTCCTAACTGTGTGGGTCCCAGAATTCTCTGATGTCTCCATGCTGTGTATTTGTAACATTTGTGATTTTTATACTTTTTCCTCTTTGAACAATCCTTTGCCTAACACACAGCATGTGGCATGTGGTGGCATTGGAGGGTATGAAGTGGATATTCTGTGTAACCTGGACAAAATATCCATAAGGTGATGCTTGTCTATAAAACTTGATGTCACCAGTCTGGCTTGTGCCAGGAAGATACAGGAACTAGAGAGAAGCTCCCCCAGTGATGTGGCACATGGGGAATATGTGGCCATGTCAACAGTGACAGATGGGATGATGAGGACACTTGGGAACTTCACTGTTTAATCAGCAGTGCCCGAGCACACACAGGGTAGCTCACAAAGGCAACAGCAAGTCTTGGGAAAATTGTGGTGATAAAACCCTGAGAGAGGAAAGTGTAACTGATGTGTCAGAGTAGCTCAGAAACACTTGAAGCAATGTCCAGCGTGTTTGGGCTTGGAGGCTTCGGCTGAAGGTGAACCTGAAACAGCTGCTCAAAAGCCTCAGAGTGATATAAAACAGGGAATGTTGCAGTGAGGGGAGGATGGGGCTGGCAGCTCTTGTACCTGGTGGGAAAATATTGCCAGCAAGGAGACATCATCATGGGAGATGATGATCTGGGACCCAGCCAGAGCAAACATCCAACACCACGGCAGAGGGTATGTGCCAAGTGTCAGTTGTTCTCTAGAGCTCGATGGGAGAGAAAAAACCTTTAGTCCATAGGGAATGAGCCCTTGTGGGAGCAAGGCAGTTTTTCTATTGCTCCAAGGTCTGATCATAAATAAACCGTGGATAAAAACCATTCAGAGCTTGCAGGCAAAATGTAAAAGAAGTAGGAATCCTGCGTTCCATTCTGCCATCTGTATTTTTCTCCTGGGAATTGTGGGGTATTTTCCCATTTTAATTATCCTCTTCCCATCCAGCTCTTGCTCTTCTGCAAATTAGTGACTGGCATAAAAAGGGGATGTGACAGACACAACCCAAACAACCTTCACTGATGATTCAACTTGAACAATCTCTGCACAGGAACAAGGTTGTGATGAGAGACAGGTATGGAAACCTTCTCACCTGGCCAACTTGGGTGTTAACCTGCATGATGTGGGGCCTGGGAGCAGTCCAGGACCACAACATGTTTTTGTGGGACCTAATCCTTTGATGAAGAGAGGTTTATCCTGCATTTTTGATGAGGAGCACCAGCCCAAGCCAGTGCTGTGGGATGTCAGGAGCTTCACCTGGCTCTTCTCCCCAGTCTTTGAACTTCTTGGCGCATCCTCATGTGGAGTCCAGTGACATAGTTCTGTGCTCCTGCAGTGGCAGATAACAATGGATATGTGTTACTAATAAATTGAAGTATCTGCCATCAAAATGTATTAGGATTTAGAGGCTAATTTGACATCTTTGCTGATGGGTTGTCCAAACTGCATATCTTAAATAAGATATGCTTACAAATACACCATGACCTACGAACACTTCAGTAATGGGCTTGAGCCAGGAGTGAGTTGTGCTTCACTGAAGTAATTATTTATTCACTTAATGGGGACTGATGGTTCTGCTCAGCTGGGAGCTGTACATAATTAAAACCATGGTCCCTGCCCCAAGAGGGTTCCAGTCTGAAAGATGAAGCAAAGTCTGTGCCAGAAGAAGTTGTGGGAATCCTGTGTGCTCATACTGAATGTTCAGAAAATTACATTTAAAAAAAAAAACAAACCACAAAACATTAGACCTTTGCATGCAGTATGAGACACAGACCATTTGGGGCTCATGTATTTAACACAGGTTTTTGTTCATATGCTGCAACACCAAATGAGAGATGGTTGCTGTAGGTCAGAAGTCATCCCAAAAGCTGCAAGATAAACTCAAACTTATAAAAAAAAAATATATATACCTAACCCTGAAACTATGCTCAGAGGAACCTGAGGGGAAACATTGCCCAAACTGGAGCTGCCCCTCTTAAACCCAGCCCAGGAAAGTGTGGGAGCCAGTGCCAGACAGGTTGCCCCAGGCAGAGCAGCGTTGATCAAAGAGACCTGGGCTAGAGCAATCCCCGACAAACAGATGTTCTGCAGCTGCCAGGAGCCACTGCCTCTCCCCAGGTCTGAAGAAGGGCTTGTGTGCCTGAAAGCTTGGCTGTTTTTTTACTAATTATATAATTTGGCTTAATAAAAGCTATTACCTCTCCATACAAATCCTGTGTCTCTTTGAATAGGTTGGCACATTTCCTAATAGAGCCAGAAAATGCTTCTTAAACAGAAGTTTGGCCATTATTGTTATTAAAATAAGAAAGGAAATGGAGGCTTGTTCACAACAAAGTGATATTTATTGCTCAGTTTAATTGCTTAATGTAAAGTGCATGACTGGGGATTTGAAGGGGCTGATTTGCAGTTTGGTCACCCTTTGAAACAAAGCCACTGTGGTGAAATTGCATGTTGGAACTCAAGGATTGAAATGGCTTGGGCAGATGGGAGAGGAACAGAATCCTTAGCTAAGCCTGAAGCGAGCCGGAGCAATTCTGCTGGGAAAAATTCATCCTGGAAACACTCAGTGTCAGGACCATCACTGTGTCCAGGCCCACACCCTCGAGCAGGGTGGGAGATGCTGGTGCAGGATGCACTCAGACCTGTCCCTCCAACCAAAATCTGCATATGGAGGCTGTGGCTGCAGAGAGGACCAGGCAGGTGATGGGATGTCCTGCACAGGTGCTCCCAGGGCAGTGGGGCAGGTAGAGGAGTGGAGCAGGAAGCAAAGCTGAGCAGGGGGATGTAAGCACGAGTGATGTCAGCCCCAAATGTCTGAGCTGTCCATAGATGTGAACAGGCAGGAGGTGGAAATCTGTCCAGGTAAACCTCTGACTCCTGTGCCACGGGCACCACAAAATCTCCCCCAGCCACAGCCACACAAACCATCAAAGCCTCAGCTGAGCTGTGCTACCAGTGCCACACTCCTGTTCTTGTTTTTATGGGGAATAATGTGGTGCAAGTTGCACTCAGCTGGAGGAGTAAGGTTTAATTGTTGTCCCAGCCCTGCTGCTTTCCAAAGAGTGACCAGGTACCATCCCCACTCCTGGTACCCCCCACCAGCAAGACCCCTCAACCACCCCCTCAGCTGGGGCTTGGCCCCTTTGTAGCTCAGGCTTTGGGACAGGTGTACAGGTTTTATGGCCTTAACACAAATAGGGAATAGTTCAAACAAGTATTTTGTGCCCAGCCCCTCCCCAGCAAGTGCTGAACCCAACATTTCCCACGGGTGATTCAGAAGCGCTGCAGAGGGAGGTGGGAGCTGCCCTGCTCCTAGCTCTGTCAACATGCAATAAATCCATCAGGATGGCAATGAAATGGCTTTTTTTGCATGCCTGGAAAGCTGCTTTCATCAGATGCAATACTGATAGCATGAGTTCAAGGGCTGGGGAGCTTTGACTCCTGGGCACAGGAGCTCATGGTCATGGAGAGTGCATATTCACCTTCATCCACCCCAGGAGCCAGAGAGACACCCTATGTCCATGTTGATGACCAGGAAAGACTCTCCACCCAAACCTGAACCCTATACTTCAAACAAAAAACAATCCAAAGTCCTTTTCCTATGAATAAGAGCAAGGATTTTCCCTAAAGACACCCTGAATATCACCCATCCTGCCATGTCCAGGGCTCTTGGCACAGCTCCTCTGCAGACAGGTGGATGGGACCCAAGAGCTTTCCAACAGCACCATGGTTTTCCTTAAGTGGCATCTTGTTTATTAAAATGTAACTGTGAGGCTCTGAGCTATTCCCATAGCACTCTTAGTAATCAGCCCTGGTATGTTGAAGGGCATATTTGTCATGTCTCAGGCGGTCTCTTGGAGAAACAGTCACAGGTCAGGTTAGTTACCTAATTTATATGTCAGGGGCTGCAGGAATGAATCAACAGCGTTTTTTGTATTTTTCCAGACAGTAGCTTGATATTCCCGGCATGTTGAACCCCAGGAGTTCCCCTGCTTTTGTGATCATTTGCAGTCCCTCCTCATTTGGCTGATGTTACAGCAATTCAAGCAGAAAAATGTGCTATGAGCACAGAGAGCCAATGTCTCCCTCGTAGATGACTCTGCAAAGCAGCCTGTGTGTGTGCAGCCCGTGTTGCAAGAACCTCCACACACACCTCAGTGGCAGCTGACCTCTCCAGCAGTCCCAGGCACCACTTCGGGGGATCATCCCAAAGGCCAGGCAGCAGCATCCTGTTTCCAGGTAGAGAGACAGGTTATGGAGTGGGCAAAAGCAGTGGTGGGTGACTCTATGAGCACAGTCTGGGGTTGCACACACAAATATGTGCATACACCACACTGCAAGTCCTTCAGTGCAAATGCAATTTGTGTCCATTCAACAGGTGAGGAAATTTTACCCATGGAAAATGTAACCTGCCAAGCCTGCACCACCTTGACCAAGGAAGTGGTGGAATTACCATTCCTGGAAAGTGTTAAAAAAAAAGTGTGTAGATGTGGCATTTAGGGACATGGTTTAGTGATGGGCTTGGCAGCGGGTTAATGGTTGGACTCAATGACCTCAGAGGTCTTTTCCAACCTTAATGATTCTGTGATTCTATGATCCTTGATTCTATGATCCCTATCCCATTAGAGCTCTCAGGGCATGACCAAAATGAAAGCAGAGAGCTGAGGCAAGAGGCTGCCACCTCCAACAACAGCCCATCCCAATGCCAGAGGCTGCCCAGCACTGCCACATGGATATTCCCGCTGGGACTGAACACGATCCCGTTTGAGAGATTTCAGGCAGATCTTTTCCAGCATGTGAATCTGTGTTTGTTTATTTTTATCCGGCCATATATGTTTGGGAAGATGGATATAGGAAACCATTCCTGACGGAAGCAATATCTGAAACAAAAAGCAGAAAGCTCAGCAGTTCCCTAAATGCCATGGGATTCCTTCATATCCACCCTGATGCCGGGTGAGGCAGGTGCAGGAGGAGCCCAGCACAAGGGGGTGCTCCCTGCAGCCTGCAAAAGAGAAAGCAAATGTCTCAATGCTCCTGAGGCTTAAAAAAGCTTTGCCCAGGCTCAGGGCTGGGGGGTGACCAAGGGTTCCCCCACATTGCTGCAAGAGTGTCCCTGTGTTTGGGGTGGCACACAGGGATGGGAGAAGAGCTGGGCAAGGCTGTGGCTGCCTCCCAACAGGAATTACAAAGCAAAGAGGAAGGTCTTTTACAAACACCCCATTTACTCCAGGCTGGTGGTGGGGTAAAAAAAACTTAGAGGAGCGGGCTGTGCCCCCAGGGGCCGTGGGAAACACGGTCAAGTGGGGAGAGGAGGATTAGAGGTGCAGCTTGCCATCATGGGGGTATGCAGAGGAGCAAATTATTAGCTTGATTTTTTTGCAAGACGAAAGATCACCCATTATCTGCCTCTGGAAAACACTTTCCAAAGCCTTTTGTGCAGCAGTTTGCCTGTGAAAGGGCTCTCCCAGCACCCCAGGCCTCCCGGGCTGTGGCCGGGGAAGGGCTGGAGAGGTTTGAACCTGAACTCATTTATTTAGCTTTAACTTTTCTCTTGCTGGAGTACCTGGACTTAGCCCAAACCTCAAAAGTAAGTTATAGCCAAATATTTTTGAGGTTGGTAATGAGATACCAAAGGAGATAAAAAAAAAAAAAAAAAAAAAAAAGAGCCCTGTCCCAAATTCCCCTGCAGCAGTGAGGCCAATGCTCCACAGGCATGGAGCTGGGTGTGGGGGTTGTGGTGCTTATCTGGCTCAGCATCCTCCTCCTGGGCCTGACAAGCATGGCTGGGTCCACCCAGGCCCTCCCCCAGGTGAGCCCAGTGCTCACTATTTTCACTGTAAAACAAACATTTGAACCTTTCTGCTGTTATACACCCACTGCTCGGGGTTCATTGTGACAGATTGTGTCTCTCCTTACCCTAAATTCCTACTTGTCTGCTGGAGTCTCCCACTTCCCAACAGCCTAGAAACATGGTATGACCTGTGAAGCCTCTTCCAGGCTGCAGCAGTGTACAAACTCACTCCAGCTCATGGCCTGAACACAGGAACACCATCCATGGCACTGCCAGGGGCTGGCAGGACCCAGTGGACCCTGCTCAGACAGAGGAACCTCACCTAATCCACCCATTCTGCTCTCCCATGAGGATCTGGCCCTACATCCCTTTCTCTGCATAGCAATACTGGTTCCGGGCTGGAGTTCCTGGCTGGTGTATTTTTTTTTGCATTGTATTTGAATGAAACCCTGAGAAAGTAAGGATAAATGCCTTGAGATCTTCAGGCTCTAGTGCAAAGCAGCATTATAAAAATCTTCAGCTTCCCTGGGAGAATAGTCAATTAGCAGTCAAATGCCACCCCTCAGCAAGGGAAAGGGTTAATTGCTTTGGTTTCCCCCTGATGCTTATGGTTGCTGCCAATCAGATCTGGAACGATAAGAATGAAGTATGATTGAAACCTCCGGCTCTTCCAAAAAAACGCATGTTTTAATTAAATTGAGAACTAGCTGGTTAATCAGCACAAGGGCTAATGGTCTGATTAGCAAGAAATGTCTGATGAAAAATAGACCCTCTGATTGGCTGGGCTGGAGGGAGAGCCATGGACTGGGGACACAGCCCAAGGCTGGGGGAGCTGTGGGTGCTTTGCAAAGGGTATCCAGGCTCCATCGAGACCCCTCCAGGGAGGAGACACATCCTTTATCCCGAAATATGCCTATGGGGGAGGGAAAGGGGGGAGGGGTGTCCTTGAATAGAGCTGCCCACCCCCCCAAGTGTGTCCCTGCTCAAGCCCAGCTGTGCAAACCCTTTTCAGGGAACATCACAGGGGACCAGGGGATGCCAGGGCGGCAAGTGAAACCTCTCCTCAATTACCTTTGAAAGGGAGAGTACAAGGATGGGGGAGACAAGATTGCAAAATCAATTTGAAATTTATTGTCTCAAGGGGAAAAAATAACCCAGCCCAAAACCCACCACCACGCACGAAATAAACTTTTAAAATTAAAAAATCAATGGAGAAATGTCCTTCTGGCCACCCCTTCCCCCACAGTGCAAAGCACAGGCTTCCTTCTGATTAAAGCTCAGCCTGGAGCGGTTTCGGTGGCAGGAGGCCAAGAGAAAGCTTAAGGTGCTCTCTGCAGTTTAAGGTGGAGCTGTTTACTTCGACTTCCCCCAGAAGTATCAGGTCTGGCGGGGGAGCAGCATCCCGGTGACACCCCGGGCATGGCTCTGGTTTTACACCACCCCACGAGCAAAGTCAGGCACTCAGTTCACGGGCACTCTCTGGCAGATGAGCCTTGGCGGGGGTTTGTTTTGCTTGCAGCTGGCCCCGATAGGTTTTCACCAAAAAAATTCAGTACAATGCAAGGGAAGGAGTGTGGGAATAAGCCCTGCCCCTTCATTAGGGAGATGTGTTTGGGATCCTCCCGCTGATGCCCACACATGGGGATTTGCTTGAAACCCGTGATTCAGGACAAACCCTGCAGAAGACTTGTCCATGGTGGCCTCTGACATCCCTGCTTTCCATGAGGGTCAGCAAACACCCAGCATATTCCTGCTGCTTCTTGGACATGTGATCAGTGCTATGGCATAAACACCCCCAGATACACCCGGAGGAGGAGAGTTCTCAGCCTGCAAACAGGCAGGAGGACATCTCCACGTCAGAATAGGTTGAGGAGCAGGAAAGGGGTGCTGCCAGGCAGTTCCTGACCCTGAAACTGGGTGCAGCCTCATCAGGAAGGGTTTGACCCAGAAACCAGGACCAACACACACAGCCCATGCAGAGACATGTCCCAGCCCCTGCTGTTGAAGCTACGATGGCTGCTCGATGCCCTTCCTCTGCATAAGGGGACCCTCAGCATAAGGTGATGGGTCAGATGCCCACCAGAAATGCTTTAGCCCTTCCAACAGCCCCATCTTTGCGAAGGGAGGGAAGGAGCACTGGAGAGCCACAGCCCAAAACCACACGGGCCCTTCTCCAAAGATAACTCAACTGCAGTTTTGGGGAAGGTTCAGCCAGGGCCGCCTGTGGATTTCAGCTGCCCTTGGATCAGCCAAGCCCCTGGGACAGCCTCCGTGGAAGGACACCACAGCAGGGGTGCTTCCCCTGGTCTGGAAGAAAGCAGCAGCACAGCGAGGTTAAGAAATAACATACAGGGGTGATGTAAATGCCAGCAGGATTTTAAAAAGGGCCAATCCCAGCTCTGAGCCCTTCAAAATATGCGCAGAAACCCATTTTTCAAATCTTCAGTGCCATCCACCCCAGTTAAAGGTGTCATTCAGCCTGTTGCCAGAGTGGCAGTATCTCCCATTTGAATCTAAATACATGAGATTAGACCTGGTTAGATCTGAACCAGGCTATAAAATGCCATGAGCAGTTTTTAAATTGTGCCTGATGTAGAATAAGTCTTACAGAGATTTTTCTGGGGCTTTTGTTTAAAAGTGCTGTGGGGAAGCAGGTAAAAACCACTGAGAAGCTCCCAGAAAGCCCCAGATCCATCTGCATGTAGCCACCATTGAGACCAGAGAGCTGCCAAGCACCGAATCTATAAATCATGAATCAAGCCCCCCATTCCCATCCCTAAATCACAATTGTTTTAGAAAGAGATAAAACATATTGGTTCTTTTAATTTTCCTTTTGGAGTCTGTGCCTTTAGGCACATTTTCCAGCTTTTCAAAAACAAGGACTAGAAACTTCTTCACATTTCCAAGTGAAAGCTGAGCGTCACTTAATTACTTGCACCCAAGAGCCGCAGCTTTATGAAAAATTCCAAGTATCAGAAGATGGTAATAAAATCATGGGGGCTGGCAATGCTGAGACTCCAGTTAGATGCAGGATACTCCTTTTGTAAGCGTCCAAGAAGAGTAGGCACCACTGGGATGCCGTTCTACTACAAGAGTAACAAATACAATGAGTTTTGGTCAACCGACACAGAAAATAGGCCTAAAGTCTCTGTTTTTAGCCAGGGTCTTCCTTGTTTCCCATTGCCACTCAGCTCCCACTGGCTTTTAGTCGTCATGTCAGAGGTAACACATACAGAGATTTCACTGGGAACAGGGCAAAGGTGGCTGGCACTTGTGCAAGGGCTTTGGCAACCTCAGGGCAAAGCACCTGGCGAGGGCGAGCGGGAAGTGGGGAGGTGCCAAGAGGAATTTGGGGTTTAGTAAAGAAAAGCTGAGGCTCAGCCAGCCCTTCAGAGAAGCAACCCCATGAAATTATGTGATATTTGAGACCTCTTCTTGTTCAGGTCCCAACTTGAACCTCTATCCAAGCAGTTTTGTTGACCTGAGCTGGTCTCCAGGCTTTGGGTTCAGGATCATAGAATCATTCAGGTGGAAGAGACCTCTAAGGTCATCGAGTGCAACCATTAATCCAGCACTGCCAAGTCCACCACCACGTCCTTAAGTGACACATTTACATATCTTTTCAATCTCTTCACGGCTGGTGACTCCAACACTTCCTTGGGCAGCCTGTTCCAAAGCTTGACAACCCTTTCTATGAAGAAATATTTTCCTAATATCCCATCTAAGCCTCCCCTGGCACAACTTGAGGACATCTCTGCTCGTCCTATAGCTTGTTACTTGGGAGAAGAGACCAACCCACACCTTGCATCCTGTCTTGCCTTGGGGTTTCTCCTTGGGCTTTCAGTCCCTTCTGACCTGACCCATTCTGTGATTCCTGTGATGTCCAAGCATCCCCAGCCACGGGCCACCACTGATGTTGGCACCACAAGGGCTGTCTGTGCCTTTGCACAGAACATCTCTTGTTGCTATTCATGGGAATGATGAGATAATGGCCTGAAATCTTAGTTCCTCTAATATAATTGAAAATGGAGCAAAACTGTAACTCTAAAAAGGAAGTCTAAATTAGGTTGCAGAAGAGAAAAGGATATTTGACAGCAGGAGCAGGCTCTGGAAATGCAGTCATTGTTTCTACTTATGGGTTTTGAAATGTAAATAATTTAACACCCAGCTAAGCAGAGGGAAATCTGCTATTTTTGGTTTATTCTGAACAAAGACAGCTGTGTATTCTAAAACATACAGTTCAGCATTTTAAAAAAAATAATACAGAAATAATGCTGGTGAGAATGTCTTTAGGTATTTAAACCCCAGTACCAGGGTCTGGGATGGCTGTGCCTTGCATTACACTGGTACATTTGTAGCAACCTCGAGTCTTACCAGGTCATCACAATAAACCCATAAATAAATTATTTGGATGGGCTAATTCTAGGGATTCATTAAAAATTTCAGCTGAAGTATAAAAGCTCAGGGAGATATTACAAAGGCAGCATTTAGGCCTTCGGTGAGGTGGTGCCAGGGCTCAGATGGTCAGGCTAACTCCCAGTTAGGTGATAAATTCGGAGTCAGAGCAAGACAGATCCTGCTCTCATTAATAGATTCCCATGGCAGCAGCTGCTGTGAGGTCCCAGCTGTGCTCAGTCCACAGCAGCACAGAGAACCGAGCTGCAATTCAAATTCAGGTCCCCATTAAAATAACGAGAGCTGTAGCAGGCACACAGGCATGTCCCTGGGAGCTGATGATGAAGCTTCTGCTTTCAGAGACCTTAACTGAGTCGTTGTTATCTGGGAGTTAGCACAGTCAGGCCTGGTTTGTTTTTATGCTCTCTCGGTTCTCTCAAATACAAATTTTTTAATAACTTGCTGGGAGAAAGGGTTAAAAACCTCCCAGCTGTATAAAACCTCCTGCAAATGTCACTGCCTTTCCAGGCATGCTTGCTGCCTGCTGATAGACCCAGCAATGGTTTGATGAGATTTTGGTGAGATTCACTCCTGTTTTTTTGCTGGCTGAAACCAGACATGATGATGAAACCCCATACACCACCAAAACAAGAGTAACCACAGTATTAGGAGTAGCTGCTGCCCTCTCTTTAGTCTTCATGGGGTCTGCCCACACAAGACTGGGAATACTGTGCCGAGGTTCCTGAGACAGGGCATCTTTGCAGCTCAGAGAGGTACTTCTGGGTCCCAGCTCCTGGTCCAGACTCTGCAGAGAGGACACAAGGCTCGGGGAGGAATTTTTGCCCAGCACAAGGGCAAAGTGCCCACACTGAGGAAGGGCTGAAGCTTTGTGGGCTGATGCACATCCACCCACCAGCATTCCTGCAAAGGAGGGCAGGTCTCTCCTGGAGATGCTGCTCACCTCATCCCCATCCCATGCCCATTCCCAGGTGATGATGATGGTGCAATCTGAGCTCTCCCAGCCATGGCAGGGAGACATCAACAAGACTTCACAGGCCTGGCTGGGGAGGTGAAACCTGACCCAGCACCTGCCCTGGCATCGCCTCAGCCAGCCAGGACAGCAGGGATGAGCCTGCACCTCCTCTGCCATGGATGGAAAGACAGATTAACTCCTTTAGAAATACACAGGTATATCTTGGGTGGCCAGGGTTTCTTACACAGCACAGAAACTCTCCTTGCCATTGCCAGGCTGTCTGGCTGTAAACACATTACCAAGCTGGAGGGCAAAACACATCAGTGCTGATTCTTCTTGGAAAACCTGACCCTGGGTGTGGGGAGCACCTGGAAATCTTCCTCCCAGCTCTTATGCTAATCCAGCCCCATGGGCCTGCTGAAGCTCATTGAAATTCAGGGGGAGTATTCCCACTGAGCTTTGAATAAGGTCGTTTTTCTCTTCAATGTTCTTTTCTTTTTTCTTTTTTTTTTTTTTTAAACCTATGCTCACTCTGGGGGAAAATGTATTTAAACACAGAAGTGCTGTGTTTGCAGCCTCGCTGCTGTTGTCTCCCCAGCGGCAATGCAGCTCTGTGAGAGGCTTCATTCCCACAGGGAGGTGGTTAGAGGGGATGGCCTCTGCTGCAAAGCTGGTCGAGCCCATTTCACCTCTTTCCAAACCCACCCAGACATTGTGGGTCCAACTGGGCTGATGTGGAGTCAAATACTGCTTGGGCTGCGCTCATTTTGTATATGAGAGAGGGATAGTGAATGGAAGAGGTGGGCTGGCATGTCTAGGATGAGATTTTCCTTGGTTTGGGGGTTGATCTGGGCTCCTTTCAATGCATGCTTTTCATCTGTGTACCAAAATAGTAAGTTAGGTCTTACGTAAAAAGTGTTATCCAGGGAGCTTGAAGCACCTCTTGAAGAAGAGCGGTTATTTCCAATTTACAGACAAAAATTAGGCTTACCCAGGGTTGCACACAGCAGTGGTGGCCGAGCTGGGAATGTCCGTAACACTGCTTTGTTCTCCCTCCCCAAGGTCACCATGTCTCCTTGTCACCTGTGCTATTCAGTCAGAATAAATGCTACTGGACCTCAGACCTCCTTTTATCCCAGACTATCTCCCCTTCTACTCTGCAGTTGTCATTAAGTCATTTTTGGTTTTGGTGACAGCAAACAAAGACTTGGCTGTTCTTAGCCAAGCCCATAGTCAAGGAAGGTGTAGAAGGTCCCAGCACAATCTCGCCCTGACTTCCCCGAGGTTTGACATGGAAGGTTGGAAGGTCCACAAAGCAAAAAACCTTCACCATTTCTCCCCAGCCAGCTTTCCCCTCTTGGCAGCTTTATCAGCCTTTCCTGCTTTGCCCTAGGAGATCCTTAGACTAGACAAGCAAGGTTTGAGTGTTCACTGCTTTCTGTTTTCTCCCCCTTTCCTGCTGAGTATCTCTCCATCTCCCATCCTTCCTCAGCACCAACACTGCCTCTCCTGCCTGCAAACACAAAGGTGAGTGAGTGAGCTCAGGGAACACTAAGTGCTCCAGATAGGAAGCAGATGGGATTGAAAAGTCTGGTACAAATTGTCTTTACTTTAATTCACTGAAACTCCCTTAACCCCCTCCAAGGCTGCTCTCCGTATGCTTCATTAGAGGGCTGAAAATGAAGCTGCTTCTTTGCAATCCAGGATTTTGTAGCATCATTCATAGGTGTCCCTTTTGCCCCATGTTATCCATAAAGGTGGTGAATATTGCAAAAGGCTTCCTGTGAATATGTGCTTGGATGCTGGAATTAATTCACTGGGTGAATTTTGCTCCTTTCTTCGTGCTCCACCTTTCTTTGAGTGTTCATGGAGTGCATCAACCAAAATTAATGTCTGCAAAAACTGACTTTTGTAACAGGATGAAAATCAATAGAAATTTTCAGTTTCTCTCTTCAGGCTGAATCACATGAACATTTTGAGCCAAAGTAACAGAATGTGTCACGAGTCGAAGATAAATGTTCAATCAAAATTATCCAAAATCCATGTTTTGACATTTTCCATTGTAGTGAACTGGTCAGATTTTGCTAAATCCTGTTTCCTGTGACTATGAAACATGACACATAAGTTTTAATTTCCAGTTACTTCCACAATGGATGTGTGTAGGGTCCTACAGGGCCTTTGGGAACGTCAGCAGCTGGATACATTTGTTTCCCTTTTCCCGGCAGGATAAATTCCTTGGTTTTCCTATTTTTGGTGATACTCACTCACAAGACTTGCATAATACACCACAGGCTGGAGGCTCTTTTTGCCTTATGCGAGATTTCCTTGGGATAAAATTATAGATTTTGCAGTAGCTTTTTGCTAGAAAAATGTATTTTAACAGAAAATTTCCAGACTACTCTGGAGCTGTGATATTCACAGTAATCAGTGTTCATGGAATGTACTTTTCAAGCACATACTGGTCTTTATTATTTTGCCACATTTTGGCACCTGAGCCAGGAGGTAAATCCCAAATCCTGTGATCCACATAAACTAACCATCCTAGCTCAGAAAAGTAATTATGAAAAATCTGAATCAAACATGACCATAATGAGTTAAAAATATTTCAAATAATGCCCAACTCTGGCGAAGTAACAACCTACTTGCAGAGACTCCACAAGGAGAAAAAAAATCTAAATTCATTGGATAAATTATTTGTTGCAAATTATTTCTTCAGCTCTAATTAGTAATCTTCATTTTACACAGTAGGCCTCTAATGACCTGCTTGACAACTATGATGTCTGATAGACAGTGGGGATTTGCATGAAAATGAGTTTTGTTTTCTCTCATCCCAGCCATAAAATGACAACAGTGAGGCTGCTGGGCTTTACTGTGCAAAAAGGGAATAACCAGGCACCCAAGCTCTGGGGTAAAGGAGATAATTCAGCTATATTTTGGGAAACAGAGGAAAAAAAACAGGAGGCACTAATTCAAACAAACAAACAAAAAATAATAGCGCCCTGCACACAAAGACTAATCAGATACAGTTCCTAAGTGGAGTCATGTGAATAGCAGATGATGGAGTGAAAGCAGAAGATCCAGCTCTCAATGAAAACATGGTGACCCAGCTCTGATAGGTCTTGCACTGCTGTTTTCTGGGTCTGAACAAGCTTTTGCCTTTTTATGGCAAGGGTTTTTAAATGTTGGACCTATTTCAAGAGCATTATCATCTCCTGTCTGCTGATAATTGACAGGATTTGGATATTTCTCTGGCTTGTATATCCTGAACCCAGACAGATTCAAGAAGAAGACAATGCTCTTGCCAGTCACAAGCAGCTCAAATAAGGTTAAAACAGAGCAAGAGAAAATTAGGGTAAGGCAACAAGGCTAAAGCCCCTCCTGGAGCTCTACGGGTTTCTTTCTCTGGGATTTGCAGTATTTTTTTGTGATTTCAGCAGTGTTATTCCCAGCCCAGTTCAGTACATCTTGTGCTTTGACAGCTCACTGCACCTGGAAATTATTGTTTGATAAAAACTGGCAACTCCTCTCATTTTGGAAGGTTTTTTGGAAAAGCAACTTTATTCTTACTTGCTTTCTGAACTTCTGCTGGTGTAAAAAGAGGTGAAAGTGGGTGTCAATGTAAGGTGCAAGAAGCACTGTAACACTGTTTGTGTGTTCATGGACAATATTCTTTGATCTAGGGTCTTTGATCAAGGGGTGAAAGCAGGGAAAAGGTTGAAGGCTTGGCAAGCAGTCACTGAGTGCACATATATAATATATCATCAGACAAGCTGCCATAAGAGTCCTGATGGTAAATATGAACATGATGGCTTGAATTGCTATGGTATTGGTATAACTGAGACCAGAATCTAACCTCAAAAGCAATCTTAGCCAATTTATCTTTTTTTATAATTATTATTATTTTATTCAAAAGAGTATTGTAACCATATCAATTCGTTAAGAGAAAGGCAATTTTTAGTTGCTGGTCCTCCTGTTCACTTGATTTTTCTCTTAATGATTTGGCAAATGATCTCCCAGCAAAAAAAAAAAAAAGATGAAAGATGTAATAAACTGCTTTCAGCCACTTCTCTGTGAATTGATCCCACTCCTTCTTCATGTATTGTTGATCTTCTAATTTAATCACTTGTCCAGAGGGCACATGCAATTTTTTAGGAAGTAAAAATGTCAAACAAGGGAAAAAAGGAGGAGGGTGAGAGTGGAAATGTCTTCCCTTGCCAGGCTGCATCTCTAATACAGGAAGCACCATCCAGCACAAGCGCTGCCCTGGGCTGGGGGCTGAAGGGATGAAGAGGAGCCTGCCTTCATCCTCCTGGCATCAGTATCACCAAGCTTGGCTGGGGGAAGCATAAATCATTTGAGGGTGGATAGACAGGCAGCCAGGAACACATCAACACAGCCAGCATGATTGCAGGAGCTTTATTTTACCAGAAAACCAACCTAAAAATAGGCTGAGGAGGGCACGGGGGAGTGCTGTGTGCCAGCAGCCCTGGCCAGGTGGGCTTCCCCTCAACACCTTTGCAGAGGCAGCAGCAAAAGTGATTTTCCACAGATGGGCGTCAGGAAGTGAGTCTGTGCAGTGCTGGTTCAGAGGGGCAATGACTGGCCATGGTCTGCAGCCTTCAGCTGGTTGGTGATGGCAACATCTGGCTTTCATGTACCCTAAAAGGCAGAAGCTGAAGGGTTAGACATGGCTGTGCTTGTGGATGCAGCACTTGAACTATTTATTTAATTCTTTTGTGTGTTGGTTGGGGTTTTTGTTTTTTTAGGGTCGGGAGTTGCTATTTTAAAACGCCCTGTAAAAACCAGATGTGTAAATCAATTAACTTTTAAAGTGCATTTTCATGAGTGGGAGAAAACCTCCTCAGCTGTGATGCCAGCCCAAACCCACAGCCTCGATGCTCACCTCACACAGGTGTTCAGTCCCTCAAAGCCACAGCACAGCTCCTTGTTTTCACTCCCCAGGGTCCCCCTGCCAAGGGACCAAAGATCTGCATTCCTGGTCGAGGAGAAGAAGCAGTGAGCAGCAATTTCTGCACGTGGATGTGGAGGGGACCTGCTGTGGGGTGGCTGAGGAAGGCATAGAGAGCTGCAACATGCAGCAGTTTGGAGCAGGTGGTGCAGGAGGAGAAATGTCCAAGAAAGTCCTTTCTAGGGAGTTTCCATGAACATCTGCAATGTGAAAAGCCAAGCTGGGACATGTGCCCACAGCCCTGTGTGTAGATCTCATCCAAATTTCCTCCTAATCTCCTCCTGGTTTAGCTGGGCTGATCCAGGCTGCAACACCTGACAGTCCTTCCCCTGAGACACAGCAGAAAACGGGGATGTCCGTGGGCTCTCCAAATCTGAGACTGTTCTGTGTCCCCCCCTCCCCCTGGGTGTCTCCTGGGCACAGGGTGAAGCAGAGAATGACCAAAATAGCCCTGTGTGCCTAGAAAGTGATGGCAGGTGGGGCCTGGACCTGCCTCTGCACAGTGAGGGTCAAGTCTCTTGGGTTTCAAAAAAAGAAACAGGCTGTGACTGCAGGCCAAGTCTTCTGCTGGAATAAATGGCCACGGTCCCACTGAGCAGAGTTCAATCTATTTATACTGGCAAAGAATTTGGCCCATCAGATAGAAGAAATCCTGGACTCCGCTTTGACTCTCCAAGTTTCTGCCCCGTAGGGCCACAAGACTGTGTGTCCATAGAAAGGAACACTAAAAGGGAGCTCTACCACTAGCACTGTTTCGTAAAAATTGTGGATACAGGGAAAGTCAAACTTTTCATAGGAACACACCCATCCTGACTGGACTTTCTTAGGGGCTGTTTCTCAGTAGACTCAAACCATAAAATTCCCCTCTTGGCAATATTTGTACCTCATCACAGCAAACAACTGAGTTCAAACCATGCAGAGAACCAGGGATGGGGAAAAAATGGGGAGGCAAGAAACCCAAACTCCAATTCTCACTCTGCCTGTGGGACTTTCACCACCAGGGAAGCATCTTAGTAAAGGGTGATTTGCTCATCCAGGGTGTTCCTCTCTCCAGGAGGGTGGAGAGGGGATTTGGTTTTGCTTGTTTGTTTTAGAGAAGCTTTGAAAAGCTTTGGCTTCCTTTCAAATTCAGGGGAAGAGAGCTGCAAAAATCTAAAAAAAACCCACCACCAACCAGCAAACCCAAAACCTTGATGGGTTTTGAAAGCTCTTTCCTGCCCTGTTCCAGAAGGGGCTGTTAATTGCAGAGCATTTCAATTGCAGAAAGTCTGACTATTGAGTCAAAGAGTCTTTTTGAGCCTAACCAGATGCGTGAGGCTTTTGTAAGTCACTCTCAACATTGCAGAATCTCAATATAGTTAGCATTGCTCAGAATTTTTATTGCCAGTGGCTGTAAATACGTCTATATGCATATTTCACTGCAGAGACCCCTACAAGCATCTAGGAACCAAAACTTCCCCTCCACACCCTGGCCACCGAAATTAGATTGTAACCTGATTGTGTAATTACTGTGTAACAAGGTTTGCTCAGCCCCTCCGTGCACGACGCCTGTTTTCATAGCATTGAATATGAGCGACATAATAGGCACCAGCTTGAATAGCCTCATGCCAGCGAGGCATTGCATTTCCCAAAGCAGCCTGAGTTTGCAAAATCTGGTCCAGCTGCTCAGCACACAGAAGGGTGACAAGCAAATGTCTCCCAGCCCGCGCCGGGCCAGGAACTGGAATGTGTGTGGGGAAACACTCCCCTTCCCCAGCCTGAGGTGGGCTGGTTGGCTTGTAGCACTGTCTGGGTTATTTCTTCAGGCTGCCACAAGCCAACTACGCTAATGCTGTGGCCTTCACACGTGTTTTGCCTGCACCAGCGTTTGCAGATCTGAACCAACAATGCTCGCACTAATATTGCTCCGTCTGCTGCTGCTCTGGCCTTTCCTCTTTGCTCTGAGTGAATGATTTAAAATGGCTCAAATCCCACACCAGGCTTGTTTTTCTAATGAGTTAGGCAGCAAATTTGCTCATGTATTCAACCCTGGCTTCATCCCGAGTGGTATGGTACTGGAACAGCCCATAAACAGCAATTTGCTCATCTTTTAAGCTTTATTGTTTGGGCAATGGGTTTTACTCCGACGGTTGAAGACCAACCCTCTCTTCGCACAAAATGTTTTCCCTGCTCCAACAATAACTACAACCCATTCTTTCCACTTTGCATTTATTTGCAATTAAAATAAATGGACCAAATGCTACCAGATGAAATGAACACGACATTTCTGGTTGACTTACCCACAGTTCCAACAGGTCCCATCGCCCGGCGGTCGCTGCATGTCCTCTGCACCCCTTGCATACTGCTGACATTTTGGCTCTTTCCTGAAACAAGTCCTTCATGGACTCACTGGATCTTGTTCTCAGCCTGTCTCTGGAAGGGGCGTGTTGACAGTGCACAGTTGCTATGGGAGGGTGGTCTCCAGTTCTGCACACATTGGTTTATTCTGGGGGATGTGAAGGAGCAGAGCTGGGACCTGTCTCCCTGTGATAGTAGAGCTGTCTATAAGTGTTTGGCTGTTGAAAGAGAATGGCAAAGCAAAGATTATGAGCCTGAGCTTATTGGAGGTAATCTTTCTAAGGGTTAACATAATTGAAACATGCTGTCTGGAACAAAGAAGTGAAGCATTTTGAGAAATTTTCAGGCTCTTTAGCATCAGATACATACACTTTAGGGAAAGGTTTTCCTGTTCTCATCCTTTCGTTATCAACCATCTCCTCTAACTCATGACTCAAAGTCACCCAGATCATGCTCCTTGGTTTGCCACCCTGCAGTGCTGTGACTTGTCTCTCTGTTTTGGGAAGTGCCCAGGGCAGTGCCCAGGAATAGCTGCTGCTCCCAGTGAGAGCCAGGCTGATAGAGAAGAGAGTGAGGACAGGACAAACTCGGGGCGGTATCGACATGTCTGTGTCTGCATGCTGAAGAAATCCACCTTCCTCCCATAAAGCTATTTTCTGTTGGTGATAAAACCAGCAGAAAGCTATTTGGAGAAAGGCTTTTTAAGTCTGAAATGTGCTAAGGAAGGCACTCAGGCTATTGGGAAGGTAATGCCCCTGTTCAAATTCTTCACCCTTTCTCTTCCTAGGCTCACATACTGCCATTAGTCCTGCAATAACAGCCAGTACGGACACACTCTGAGCCAGGGATCTTGCCCTTTTGTCATCTTGAATTGTGTTTTCCTGCAGAAGCATCACTGTTGTTAGTGGGATGCTGGGGATGTTAGTGATGCAGCAGAGATGGAAGTCAATTGACTACTTGTAGAAGAGGGACAAGAGAGAGACAGAAGAGCAGATGTCTCCCCACGCTTTCTGATACATTGAGATGCAGCAGTGTACCAGGACACCAATGGCAGTGCCTGCCTTCCCATGGCTTTGAGGCAGTTGGGGATGAGGGAGAGCACAGGCCAGTCAAACCCATGAGCTAACCCCCAGTGTTTTGGGCTACAGGGGCCTTGAGAAGTCCCTCTGCATCCAGGCCTTCTTTCAGTGTCAAAGGACACTTCATCATCACAATGACATTAGGACTAAACTATCCAGCTATAGTTGATTAGCAGCTTTCAAGGGAAGGATGGCAGAGTGCTTTATGAGCTGCACACAGAACACTCAGCTGCACTGAGTCATTCTGGGACAAGGAGCAGTGGAGACACAGATCTGGGACAGAGAGCAGCGGAGGCACAGACGGTCAGCAAGCACGTGGGGCAGGAGAGGAAATGCCAGCAATTCCCGGGCAGACGTTCACTCCTGCCAAGTATGCCATGGGGCCTTTAATATCCCCACGGAGCAGATATTTTCAAAGTCTTTGCTAGACCTTAGAAAAAAAAAATCGCATTTTTAAGGTGTCTCTAGACAGATGTACTGAAGAGAAGAGGAGCGTGTACATTCAGGTCGGCCTCTGCCCCACCGGGGTGCTGGCGCGGTGCGTTACCAGGTCAGCGTGATCTCAAACAAGTCGAATGTTTCGGGCGAGAGCGGTCATGGTGTTTTCAGCTTCATCTATTTTTATCAAAACCCATGGGCTGCTTTGAGCATCGAGGCTTTTGGCACCCAGGCGTATCCACCCCGTGATTGCTCCCGGCTGCACGCAGACCCCATGCCCCGGCCCTGGGGAGGAGAGCAGGGGGAGAGCCAGGGAGGGACGAGGATCTCACTGCACAGAAAATGGACATTTTGACATACTCCCATCTCATATTAGAAATGTTTTGATTTTGCTTCCTCTGCAGAACATAAACAGATTTTGAAACCTCAGAAGTTGCCATGAGACAAACCCGTTGTTTCCTGGCCAGCTCTAATTGCGGTTCGTGACCAGCCCTTGCCTATTGAAGTCAGAAATTACACAAGGGAGGATCCTGGCTCAGCAGAGATTTGTAGGGAGAAATGTGATTTGTCACGACCTCTTTAAGCAAACTTAATTCTTCAGTTAAAGACTTTTTTGTGTGTGTTTTCTGTCCCTCCTCACTACCAGAAAATACCTGCAAAAAGTGTCCTACATGCAGTGTGATAATGGGAAGGGGCTGATATGAACATGGCGTGTGATATGAATATGGCATGTGATATGAACCTGGCATGTGATATGAACCTGGCATGTGATGTCAGCATGACAATGTCCTGTTTTCTCTGGCTTTCATGCCCTGGAGTGCTGGGATCTGAGTGCAGCCCTGTGGGAACTGGAGAACATCCCTCGTGTGCCAGAATAGCACAGCCACCCCAAGGGCTGAGCTGAGCCTACAGCAACAGTGTCCCCTTTCTTCACTCGTGTCTCTGTCCTCTAAATCCATAGGCTGAGGCTTCCAGAATTGTCTTGGAAATTTTAATGCCTACAGGAAAGAAAAGGAAAAAAAAAAAAAAGAAGAGAGAAGAAGAAATGAGGCACCCAATTCCTGAAGACAGCTTTGAAAATATCAACCTTGACAGCTTTGAAAATATCAGCCTTGTATTTCTGGGCAGCTCAGGAGCTCAGAATTGCTGCCAAACTGGACAGAAGTAGGGTAAAGCAAGGAAAATGATGAAGTCCTCGGGCAGAGGGGCTTGCCCACGGTAGGAGGAGGCAACGAGGGTTGCCTGACCACATTGGAAGAGTGAAATGTCCAAGGGGCAAAAAAGGTGGCTGGACAGAGGTGGCTGGTGTTGAGCAAAACAAAATGTGGCAGCACACCAGGAAACCTTTCCTCAGGCTGAACTTCAACCTGTTGTGAAACCTTCCCTCTGGGGAAATGCTGGAAACCCCCCGAGTTCATGGCTGGAACAGCAGGAGGCCCGGGGAGGATGCGCCCCGCAGTGAAATACAGCTCTGGAGAGAGCTAGTGTACCTGGGCTCTTCTGATTTATCTGATCACATCAAAGCAACCCATCCTGCAGGGCTCAGTGCAGGCAGAGACGTGACCAGCAGCCAGGTTTGGCAGAGCAGGGGCAGGAAAAGACAATTTTGCAACTGGTTGGTTGAGTTACAACAGGAGTGCACAGACCCATTGCGTGGAGAGGCACTAAATCTACAGGCCAGTGTTTTCCTTCGGGATCAGGGCTTCATTGAAGAGAAAATCCTGATTTCACTGTCTGACACAAAACAAGTGGATGGCACTGCCAAGGATTTATAAATATAGGACTTCTTTCAAAATAATCAGCAGTGCTCTTGACCTGAATTCAGGCTTTAGGTTTTTCATCCCTTCTCATGACAATTTTATTTTATCATCCCCGCCACTACATGGATTTTTCTGCAATGACTAATTCTGAAGATGGTAAGCTCTCTGCTGAAAAACAGCATCAAAAATGTGTAGTTATCAGGAGTAATGGGTGCCAAAGGCACAAATCTTGCAGCTGTGTGAGGGGAAATGATGACAGTCACATGAACACAGAATTATTTGCATCCCATCTTTGTCCTAGTGCTTCTGTAAAAGAAAAACAATCCTTTTTTTTTTTTAAGTGTCTGAGGAATAACATCATAAACAAAAAAAAACAACAAACCTTCCAAGTTACTGTTCAATTTCCTTTGTGGTGTCTGTAGCAATCCCTCAAAGGGTTAGCTCTGAGCATTTCTTTTGCAAGGACAACACAGGAAACGATTTCAACTGTGTTGGTAAGTACAAAGCTCATTTTTTTCAATGGATTCTTTGTGTATTTGGTTTCCATTTATACTTCTGCATTTTGGTGCACCTAAGCAAACACTTATGGGAGGAGCCAGGGAGCACTGAATTATTTTCTCAGAATTGATATTTTGAATATTTTCAGCCAGCTTTCAAGTTGACTGAAAAATTAGGGTCATTATTTAGGAGGAAAATTCCTTGGTTTATTCCCCATTTTCCCAATATATTATGTTTCAAACTTAAAACCTCAATAGCGTCTAGAAGCTCCAAGGTGTTTATCCCTGGCCTGCACTCTGCAATGCTCGTCCAGGAAGGAGAAGTGTTATGTGATGTATCGGGCCTGCTGTGACTCATCTCACATACCTGAAATTA
This sequence comes from Pseudopipra pipra, assembly GCF_036250125.1. NCBI lineage: Eukaryota > Metazoa > Chordata > Aves > Passeriformes > Pipridae > Pseudopipra > Pseudopipra pipra. The sequence goes on along the minus strand of NC_087558.1, from coordinate 6,792,777 downwards.
TCTGAGAAATCACTGAAGACCCTCATTATTGCAAGAAAAAAATTTAATTCTTCTCTGTCAGAAGATAAAAGCTGTCATGTTTTGACCACAGCAAATCTTTAAACAGGGAAAGAAGAGCTCACATTCTGTGATCACTTTTTCACGTGTCATTGACTGCCATGATAATCCCATTGCCAAATCCTTTGGCATCTGAAAGCCTTGGCAGTTGTCATCTTTAAGCCATAAACTAGGGGCTGCTTCTCCTGAAACCCTCTGGCTCTTAGGCTTCACTTTTCCACGTTTTTGGAGATTTGGGGTGCTTCCAGCCCAGCGAGCAGCAGGACTTGTTCATCTTAGGGCAGATGCTTCCAAAACGCAGTGGGAGCAGGGCACACATGTTTCCAATTATCATATAAGAATAAAAAAAATACATTTTTTAGAGGTTTCCAGACTTAGGCCTAAGTGTTTATAAAACTGGTTTCAGCTTTTAAGAATGTATTTCCTGGCTTTGAAGCTAAGAAGAGCCCCTTGACTCCATGGGACTTTGGATGGGATCCCTGACTGCTCCTGGAACTCCAGTCAGGAGCGACTCAGAGCTCCCACAGCTCCATTCCTGCTGGGCCAGGGATGGGAGGGCTGTCCCAGCCTGCCAGCCCCATGGACTGCGACACTTTTATGAAGGTTGTTTGGGGGCTTTTATGCCATTCCATAGGATAAAAATTACTGCACTGTTTTCCAATCTCTGAGGAGGCTTTGGTCAGCTTCAGTCAGGAGGCACATTTGTGTTCAGTGGTGTAAGAGCTAAAAACTGCAGACTATCCTCAAAATCACACCGTGGGGACTTAGAGAGAGGAGAGAAGGGTCCTGTTGGGACACTAATGCTGGATCACTCCCTGATGTGATCTCCTGCATGTTTTGTCCAGAACTATTATAAATACCATAAAAAAGCATCAGTCCAGTCAGCCTAAATAAAGTATATTATATATTAACACTCGTATATTAATATTTTAAATATATATCCTGTCCTTTTTGCCCTCTGTTTTTTTGCTTCTTACATTAGCAGTGAGAACTGCTGTTATATTTTATTTTCCTTCCCTTCAGCATTTGATGTACCTCCATGAAAAGCTGCAGTTATTCCATAAAACCAGTCACTGAGGTAAATAATAACAATCCTACCCCATAAACCTGCTGAAACTGTTGAAATACAATAAAAGATTAGAGCAATCAATATTAATATAAATTATAAGAAAACAGAACGTTTGCTGAATCTGTTATAAAAAAAGGAATTTTTTTCCAAGTTGATTTTAATTTCGAATAAATAAGAGAAATATTTTCTCAGGGAATGTGAAGGATAGTTTTATAGCATCAGTCTATCAGAAATAATGCCCTGATGGCTCTGTTCTCTGCTGTTCATGCTGAAGAGCTCAGACTTTAAAGCACTGGTTTTTCTTCTTCAGATACAGAGTGAAAGTACTGATAATGAACATTTCATAAAAGCACAAAGACCTTTATCAAAGGAAAAGATGCATAATGCATTTTCAGCATTATTATTATTATTATAGCACTTGCCTTTACACAATTATTATTTGATGTTTAGGTTTGCTCGAGAAGAACATCTGAAAAAGATCTGCTAAGTCAAATCCAATGCTTCTAAAAGGCACTTAATGAATTTTTCTTGGTGTGTTTATGTTGAGAGGTTATTTATTCGGAGATCGTCTGTCATTTTTTTGTGCAAAACGCTTGAATTTTTTAAGTCTATTAGTGAGATTACTTGTGCAATGGGTATATTTTTCCCCACAGAGGCAGTCCTGCAGGAGCCTCCTGCATGTTGATTTAGTGCTTATGAAATACGCCTGCCTGGCTGCCCTGGAGACCATTTTTTTCTTAATTGGTGGAGACACAGATCCAGCCCTTCCTGAACATGCCCGATGTGTCTGCACACACCAGCACACAAGGATCTGAGCAGCCTCAGCCCCACTGTGCTGCTGGGACAAGGAGGGTTTTGGAGATGCCCCATGGAAACAGAGGTTTTGACCTCTCCCATACATGGGATGGATTTGGAATAAACCCATGGCTCTACCCGTGGTTAGGTAGAGCCACCTGAAACACCCATCATCTGGGCCGCGTGGAGCCAGATCCTGCTTTTTCACAGTAATATTAAAACTCAGCCTGTGTGGGAACCAAACTGGGGTTTTTTTTCCTTACTATTGATTCCATTACCTAATTTCCTGAGGAATTCCTGCAAAATTCCCTGAGAAACTGCACATGGGAGAGGACAACTCAAAAACATCATCTCAATTATATATGGCAGATTTTCATGCCCACTTCACCCACCTCGTGACACGAGAGCCGGGAGGTCGGCTCAGTGCCGGGGCCACTCTGCCTGTGGTGCTTTCCCTGCACATGGGGAAAGTAAATAAAGGCAACCCTGGGATGGGGAAGGGCCATATCCTGTGCTTCCCCCAGTCTTCCCAACCCGGCGCCCAGCTGGTCCATGTCCATCACTGCAGGGTGATGTTTGGGAAAAACACTGGGATGGATGCATTTTTTTTCACCTGGGGTTTAAGTTCATGCTCCATCTACATCACTGGGCAGGTTAATTGAATCGACAACACATTAAACCATGTCACATTAGTATTAAAAATCAATGGTATGGACCAGACATCTGAGAATCAGGCAAGGCAAAAGATGTTATTATTTTTCCCCCTGCTCTCAGCATCTCTTTTAACACTGCAAAGGCTGCCAGAGCTGAGAGGCAGCAACACAGAACACATCCCTTTAAACTGAGGAGTTTATCACTTCAGCTCTCCTTTGCCTCCCTTCCCTGGTCAGTTGGCGTCTGGCAGCATAACCTTGTCTCTTATTAGTGCTGAGGCAAGAGACGAGGCCATGCTCGGGCGATCTGACAGTTCAGGCCCTTGTTTTTACAGATTACCTTCAGCAGCTGAACTTGTCAGACATTTTGGGTGGAAAGAGCAGAAATGAGTAATGAAGGCGGTCTGATTATAGCCACAAAATTCAGCCAACCCCAAAAGGACGCATGTCTGCTCCAAAAACCCCAAGCAGATATTTTCAGGCATTTGCAGGCTCTGGGGCTGCCGAGGTTGCTGCCAGCAGCAATAAACTCCCGCGATCCGATCTCAGCGCACGCCCAGCCCAGCCGGCTGTTTCATTTGGGTGAGGTGCAGAGGGCAGAAATTCCCTTTGTTTATCTTCACTCCCAATGACAGGGTCTGTGCAGAAACCCAATGATTCAGGGCTGTTGTTAAATCTTAATTTTATTGCTGTTTCCTTGAGGGATCAAGCGCGAGTGTGGTTTTCTTCACTCCTCCGGGTCTCTTTGGGGAACAACGGTGTTTTGAGATCCCTGGATTGCCATTGCATGGCTATAGCAGATAAAGCACTTAGAACTCTGCCTTTGTCAACCAGGAGAAGCAGAGGTGGCCATAGAATCACAGAATATTCTGAATTAGAAGGGATCCACAAGGATCACTGAGTCCAGCTCCTGGTACTGCGCAGGACAACACTATGAATCTCACCGTGTGCCTGAGAGCATTCTCCAAACGCTTCTTGGGCTCTGGCAGGCTTGAGGCTGTGGCCACTTCCCTGAGGAGCCTATTCCAGTGCCCAGTCACCTTCTGGGTGAAGAACTTTTTCCTAATATCCAGCCTAAATGCAGGAATGCCTCGCAAGGTGGTGTTGCAGCGCTGCAGCATCCGCTCCTCTGCCCCTCCAAGACAGCTTGGTCTCCTCCTCAAGGTGTGGGGCTCAGGAAACAGAGATTTTTTTCCTTCCTGGTCTGAAATTTAACTTTTACCTGAATTTTGACAGCACTGACAACAGTTTTTCATTTTGCTGTGTTTCTGCAACAGACAAATGGGGATGGCTTCGGGCTGAGGTTGAAGCAAGAGGGAGGAGATTTCTCCTACAACACTCAAACCCTTAAAACTAGGCATATATGTCCTGAAAACAAAAGGATGGTCTGACTCCAGGCACTCCTGATACCTGCACAGAGGAATGCCATACAGCCAGACAGTGCTGCACCAGCACCAAACACTGCTCTCAGTTTTTCCACCAAGTTGGTTAATGGCCACATATCTAGTCAGAGGTCAGACTGACCTCAGAAAACGTAGACAATGCAGCTCACTCGGTTTGTAAACTGAGCCCAACACCAGGAGCTGTAAGATGAGGCTGCCCAAGCCAAAAACCTCAACCCCGTGACCTGACTTGGTCAGACCTCGATGACCCTGAGACAGCTAAACCTCCATTTTATCATGGAACAACAGATCCTGCATCCTTTTGTGGTCATTCCAGCCATGGCCAAACTGGCACAAGGGCTTTAACACTGAGACTGGGTGAAAAATTTCTGTTTGCTGAGCTAACTTGAGAGACTGAGGACGTTGGAAGGAGGAGAGCCAGGGCTGACACAGAGCAGGGAAAAACTAACGGCTTTTTGTGCTCTGCATTTATTTTGCCGAGTTATTTGGAACACCTTCCTTAGAGGTTTTTTTTTCTTTCTGCCTAATTGTGATCATCTCTGATTCTTTCAAATTATTAGCATTCAGAAATAACAACTATTTGCATTCAGAAATAAAGCATTATTATTTCTTTCCAGTATTTTTCGTAGGTGTTTTCATTCAGATCCATCCAATGAACCCAGTCTGAATTAATGAGCCTGCCTAGGCAGTTTTTAGATAAAAGCAAAGGCAAGGAGACATTTCTGTTTTTGCTGCTGCTCACTGATGCCCACCAGGCACCTCATGCTGCTATTCCCTGAAAATAATCGGAAATGGTCCCAAAGAATCAGCAGCTGCCCTGGTGGGACCGCCTCCACCCAGTTATCAGAGGACACCTGATGATATTAAGCAACAGCAGAGCAGTGCTGGTGTGTCTCCCGTGGTTTATATCTAATTACAGAAAGGGCACCTCTTGACCAGCTGCTGCCCAAAGCGGTGCCCGCTCTGTCATGTTCTCCCCTTCGCCGACACCCTCGCTACCTCTGATCAAAGGGAAACGTGAGGAGCAGCTCCTCCTGATCTGAGGAAAGCTTTTGACACAGTTAACTGTAGCATATTAATTAACAAACTTCAGCACTGAGGCTCCTCTGATGCAGCCCTCACAGGGTTTCAAAGCCAAAGTGGAGGAGGAGGGAGGGGATGTTCGTGTGTCTGGGTCCTTTGCCATCACGGAGTTACAGCAGCCAGGCACAGGACCAGCAGCCAGGGTGGTGGTCCAGGGTGCCAGGAGGGGATGGACCTGCAGCAGGCTGGGGCTAGGCAACCCCCACCCACCTGGCCAAGCTCACCCTTTCATTCTCTTACAGCCTTGATATCCCACGGAGGGGCTTCTCACTGTGTTTTGGCTCTGTGAATTTTTGAGGAGATAGAAAAAACCCCTCAGGTTAGAACAACCCACCTGCCAAATGCCTGCCCAGCTGCAGGGGCTGCCTGGCTCCTGCTACCCCACATCCCAGCTTGCTTGTGTCCATGTTTGGACCCATCATGCTTCCTCAGTCTGTGCTGCAGAAACCTGAACCAAGGGAAAATGGGGCAGTGGATGACAGAAATGTCACCATGGCCCCAATGCACGGCAAATGCAGGCCATGGAAATCGGGTCAGCTTCTTCTGGTGTAAATCAGCATTCCTTTGCTGAAGCCAGTGGATTTAAAAGAGTGCAAGAAAGACCAAAATTAGGTCAATCAGATGCACAGTTCCTTTTATGCAGCAATGTAACCCTCTTCTTTCTTCCTACTACTCTGCACAGTCAAGTAGGTCAGAAGTATCTCCTGTCAGGCAGCTGGGTCTACCGAGGTAGCTCTAAAATATTCTCCAAATCAGGAGGATATAAGGAAAAGCCATCCTTGTCCCCTTCTCCCACTGCAGTCTCTCAGCACAGGTCTGAGGGTGAAACAGACTCTCAGGTAGGGGCTGATGAAGGTGAGAACTAAAACACCCCCCAAAAATCTCAGTCTGGACTTAACCACAGGTAAACCACATTTATAAATACCCCATTCATTGCACTTGCCTTCTGGGCAGGGTTTTGCCATGGGCTGTGCTTGCAAGGGACATCACAGACACAAGGAGGAGCTGCTCTGGTGGCACCCAGGAACCTCTCAGCTGCCTGCACTGGAGCCTGATCCCTGTGGGAGCAGCACCATGTGCTACTTCAGGGTCTCACAGCCTTCCAGCACCACTGGCACTGGGGCATATTTTCCTTCCCAAATCTGTGCTGGGCCAGTTGACACAGACCTGTCCTCAGTGGGTGGGGCAACAGCTCCTCTATTTCTCTGCAGAGCCTCTTATACACAACCTTATGTACATATTTTACATGCCTTGAACCAGTGAGACCAGAACAACTGCTTAACACCCACCGGAAAAGAAGCATAATTGAAACAAACTGGAAAGAAGATTATTAGTGAAGCAATCCAGCTTCCTATTTTCATTCACCAGGAGTGGTGCCAAAAGGTAATTCTGAAGATGGAGAAACTCTGAGGGGAACCGTGGTGGAGTCAGCGGAGCAGCGCAGGGAGCGCTAACGTGGGTGAGAAATGGTCTTGAATCGCTGAACACGTTGTTCAAGCTGTAATGATTTTGTGATTCTGACTGAGAACTTTCTGCCTGAATCATAAAATAAATAAGGGTCCTGGAGCACCACGCTTTTGTGGTGCTTTGGCTTTTGTACCAGCAGCCAAGGAGATGAAATCATGAGACTTTGAAAACCCGAGCTGCTCCCAAGTTTGGCAACTCCCCTCTGCGGTGAGGAATGAAAGCCCTGTGCCAAGTCAGTCACAAATTATAAACAGCCCCAGAAATGGCAATTTCTTCTGCCTCCAGCTTTTTTCAATATTCTCTACTCTTCTCTTAGATTACTCCACATCTCGTGCTTGCCTTACCTCATATCTATGTGGAGTCTCTAGTGGTCTGCAGACCATCTGTAATGGGTGACTAACATGTGTTAGCACCAGTTCTCCCACTGGCTGTCTATGGAGCTGGGATGTGATGGGCTGGATAGTGAGGGGTCTGAATTGCTTATCACACTGAGATGTTACTGTCACAACACCCACTTCAGACAGCGATAGTAGCAGCCAGAATTTGGTCCAAAAGCAATAAAAATGAATAATACTAATTTCTGCAACTATTTGCCACTCACAGGCAAATCAGTCATTTCTTTGCCATACCTGAGACAGTAGATGCCACAACATACCTTCAGTGCCATCTAGCTACTAAGTTACATGGAGAGATAAATTTGCAACCAGCGCTAATTGCTGTAAGGCCCATCAGTGGCTCGATGTCCTGTTGCACCAGCTGATGCTCTGCCCTCAGGGGTCTAATCAGGATGGTAATGAAAGCCACGGAGATAATTCACAACTATAGAAGACTCTGCTTTAAATGGTTTTTTATCTAAAGTATGGCAAAGTGAATTCCTCAGAATGAAGGATAAATGAATAAATAACTACATGCACCCCAAACCCACAGGATATTTCCTTCCACTTGTAAAAGCACTTCAGTATCTCCAGTCTCTCTGAACATTGCCAAGAAGGAGCAACGGCGCTTTTGTGGTTTAGTTTTTATTTTGTGAAGATGTAAAGAAGCTGTGAAAAATATCTCCCTTGCTTTAAACTTACCTTGGGTTTCATGTCCATGTCCATATCTATCATGTTACCTCCATGTCCATCATGGAGGTATTGCAGTACTTTGATCCCTGACTGTCTCCAGAACTGCTGGACTTTTCTAGAAAATACAATAGTCTTCAAAATTCCACGGATCCACTGCCTGATGGTGACTTTACTGACCCCCTGTGATGACTGCACCCACAATGTATGCCTAGCTAAGCATGAGCTGTGCCAAGCTGGCAGCAGGCTGGGAAGCAGGTGGATACTGAGGGATACAGCAGACATGTAGCTTTCTCTGGATAACTCACTCTGAACCGAGTTGGTGTTTCATGTTCTCCAGCTTTGGCCCAGACTGTGGACCCTTGCCACATGGTTTGGTGTGTCCTGGACCAAGTTTCTTAGCAAAAAGCTAGAGAAAAGCAAAACAGAATTAACTTCAAAAAGCGGTTGTTTTTATGACATACTGTACATTGGTGGGGTTATTCCATTTATGGTGTAATTTGCCCAGATAAAACCTGTCTAGAAATGACCTTATGGTCTGGGTATGATGCTGATAGAGGATCATATGCACTTGTGCTCCTACAACGTCAAACAGCAATGCTTGGACAAGGATCAGCTCCATGGATGGAGCAGGTGAGTGTCCCTGCCCACTCTGCAGCTCTGATCCTGCTCTGGGTGCATGCTCATGGGAAGATGGAATCGGTCCCACCAATAAGAGCACAAGGAGATTCCCTGGCTGTGGTGGCAGCACATCTGGCAGCGATGCCACACTGCTGATGGCAGCAGGACGTGTGTCAGAAGAACTTAGTGCCTGTCAGAGCATGGTGAGGACTTTCACCTACTGTTTGCAGGATCTTAATGCTGGAGAGTTTATGCACACCAGAATATTACAGAACCACAGAATAATTAAGGTTGGAAAAGACCTCTAAGATCAAGTCCAACCATTGATACAGCACCACCGTGTTCATTACTGCCACATTCACATGTTTTTTTAACATCTCCAGAAACAAACAGCATTGGCTATTTCAGGGAGCCCAAGCCAGCTTCTACTGGCTGACAATCTGTCTGTAACATCAACGTCAGCGGAAAAGTTTTTGGAGCATATTAGTAATTGAAATTAGTGCTGAGGAGGATACTGATTTCACACGGATGGACCTTGGCAGTGTGAAGTGGGTCTTAAAAAGAGTATTTGTGTGGCACCTATAAGGAAAATTTTAGTCAATCCTTAAAGCTTGCACTGCAAAAGGTAGATCTGAGCACAGCAAAAGATGACAGTTCAAGCAGAGAAGGGCTGCAGCCCTCAGGTGTCCCTCTGAGCTGGAATTACCATACAGACACTTAAATAAAAATGAGCCCGGCGCTCGAACCTGACACCACATCTCAATCCAAGCCCTGCTGATTTACGCCAGCCAAAAAGAGACCTGACCTGAAGGGCCAAACCCAGCCCATGGCTATATCCCGGCAGCCGTGGTGATTTAGAAGCTCTGTCAGTGTCAGTCACCAGTGGGTCTCGTTGAAAGCCAGATTTATCTTGTAATCTGCACTAGAGGCGTAAACTGCTACTGCTGCTCCCACGCAAAATAAATCAGCCCAACGCGGCCCAGGGCTGGTAGCTGTGAGTGTCAGCCCTCACTCTGATTTATAAGTCCTTATCCTAAAGTCAGCGGTGGCCAAACGTGGGCAGAAACTTCCCCTCTCACCTACAGGGCGACACCTTGGGTTGATGTCAGCAGGACTCCAAGAGCAGGGTGGCATCGGGACCTGCCCCCTCTGTGGACTGCAGCCAGGGAGGTCTGTGAGCTCTCAGGGGGCAGGAACAAGCCTTTGGTCAGGCTGATGCTCTACCAGGCACCCCCAGGCTGAGACCAAAGCTTCCCCGTGCAGTGGCAGCACAAGCAAACACTCCTGTGAGGAGGGTGAGTGACCAGCACTGCTGCCTTGCCTGGGGGGGGGCTGCTTTGCTGTGGGAATTCCTGAGCACAGGGGGTTAACTCAGCCTTCAGGCTCACCGTTATTTTAGGCATCTTTCTCTGGTTCTGAAACACAGGCTGACGAAACTCAGGAAGAAAGATAGTAGTATAATAACCGCCCAAGTGTAGTCACACATCGTATGCCTCCATTCTTCATATCCCTACTGCGAGCTTATGATTTCAGCAGCTCTCCCCTTTGGGATTTTTTTCTTACCACATAAAGAACATTCTTTTTTTTTTCTGTCCTGCACAGCACACACCTCCACTGCCCTGGCACACTCCTTTTGCAGACAAAGCAAAACTTGCTAGAGATGGGTGACTGCTGAAAGCCCCTCCAGCAAAGGGAGTACAGGATTTGGGGATGCATCAGCAAAATGGTGATTGCCACTCATCCAACCAGGGCCACAGCCATGGGCTTTGGCAAGCAGTGACCCAGGAGCCAGAGGGTGGACAATGCTGTTTTCCTGGCTGCATGAGGCAGGTTGATGGCAGCCCATGAGAGCCCACACAGATGAAATGAGTCTCCAAGTGTTGTGCTGGAGTTTGTGCATTCCTCAGTGTTGGGTGAAGCCACAGGGGTTTGGCAGAGCAGCCACAGCTACACCCGGTCCCTCCACGGAGAGTGGTGGCAATTTCAGGCAGCAAAATAAAGTCTTGGCACTGCCAAAAAACCACAGCGATTATCAACAGCATAAGTAATCAAGTAAAAGCAGTTTGCCACAGCTGAATGACCAGATTGTCAAGCATGCAAAGAGTAGTAGCTAAAACTGATGCAGCTCACATGGATAATTTCTACCAGAATTATGTTATTGTATTAAAACAGTGATGCATAATGTATGGGAGTGCATCTCTGCCATAAACATTTTACATTTAATTTAAAAGTCTCTGGGTCATTAGAAAAGTTCTCTCATTATGTCGTGCAGTCCTTTGTGGAGTCAGCAATAGCAGGGTCTTTAAAAAAAAAGTTAAGGGAATCATACGGATTTAAAATACTTGAGCTAGGAATGGGAGTGTGAGCTGAGCACTGTGTGCCAGTATGTCCTGGATGGAACAGCCTGGGGGGCCAGGTGCTATGCAGAAAGTGGACATCCCTGGAGGCATGTTGTTGTGCAACAGGCTCGTAGCAGCAGAGGAAAAATCAGCATGTCTGATCCTGAAGCTCTTGCATACGTTTAACGTTCATGGGAGTGAAATCCCTGAGCTGGCTGCCTTGCAACACGGGTGAAATTGCCAGCTAGGTGGAGGATTGCACCCAACATGCACCCAGGGTGGTTCCCAGTGGCACTTGCTGTGAGCTGTGGGTCACTGCATTTTACAGCACTGAGACTCACTTGTTCTGATTAAAAGTCACTCCTCTCCCCATGTTGGGTAATCTCTCCCTGAAAGTGCACAGAAACCCTTTGCATCTCCCAGAGGCCTTTTTCCTTCTGTGATTTTCCATGGCTCCAACACGGCCATGAACACCACAAAGGCATATCCAAATGGATCTCATTGTCTGGGTCGTGTCCCCAAGGCCTTTCCACTGACAGCAGCTTCTGGACTCTGCTTTGCTGCCACTGAGCAGGGAGGATCAGCTGGACACGACAGGGAGCTCAGCCAAAACATGAAGCTCAGTGCTTGATTCAACATGAAAACCACCATCAGCTGGGGACGAGATCTGGACAGCCCATGCAATTTTTTTGTCATCTGAGAATGGGCTGATCAAAGAGCTGCTGGCAGGTAGAGCAGGGCAGCGTGGTCGGGCAGCTCTGCAGACCCACGGGAAACCACAGGTCCCTGAGATGAGAGTTCACCAGAGTCAGCAAAAGCAGCCTACTGACTTGAACTTTGTTATTTCTTACATTCACACACTCTTTAAACTGATCTCTTATTTCCCTTCCCCCAAGTTTTATATCCTTGGATTTTACTGGGTAATCTTTCCTCTCCATGGACAAGGAAGGTTTTAGAAGCTTTAAGGTAATAAAAGCATTGGGAAAAAGAAAAGTAGTGGGGTTTTCATGTACTGTGCAGCACTGTGCAATGGTAATTTGGAGATATAAATGCTATTTATAGTTTCTGTGCTGCTCTGCCCTGGGAATTCTTGCTCCATCCCTTCTGTTTCCACCTGCATGAGGGGCTCATGCTACCACCCTCTCTGCAGAGGCTCTTACTGTCCACCCCAGTTCCTCATGTGACACAGAAGAGGCATTTTCATTATGAGCATGAGGAACCAGAGATCTTTGTTGCTATCTAAACATCAGCAGCTTTAATATTTGTTGTTCTCAGATTCCTGCCCAGCAGCCTGTGCAGCTTTCCATATAAAGACAAAAACGTCGATCAATACTTAGCACAGCCACACCATGCAATTCATTCCATCCCAAGAGGGGGTTTTACCAGAGCTGAATCACAGGAAAAACCTGCAGAAATGATAGTGATTCCAGATTTCAGTGGATATCACTAGGAAACAGAGTGGCCGTATGGATTTCCCACCTACCAGCAGTTGCTGGCAACACAACACACTTCACTCCTGAGATGCACATTTAGGGTTGGGTTAAAAATAGATAAAGGAAGGGGAAAACAGCATAGTGATGTTCGTGAGGTTGGCACACACGCCAGCATGGTAAGAAAGGCACTGGGCAGGGTCGATCCTGTACAGCCCCTCAGCACAGGGATGGGGCTTTGCCCCTTCCTCCTGGGAGATGCTGCTTAGGGAAGCAATGGAGAAAATACAACGGGAGTGAGAGCAAAGCAAAGTGCGGTTCAGGTAAGGACTAATAAAATGCAGTTCTGACGCACGCAAGGCGTGTAGGGAGTTCCCACGCATGGTGCCAAAGCCTCATATTAAACACCTTCTCTGGAAGATGGGGATAATGATACTTTGTTCCTCCGTGTTTGAGATGAATGGAGAATGCTCACAGCACGCCTGCCTCTGGTGAGCAAATGGCCTCACCCTGATGGCCCTCACATGAGGGTCTGTTCAGCTCAGAGTGGGGTTTGCAGCCTGGACCTGTTTGGCGATGGCAGAGAAGGGAATGTCATACAAACGAGTCCAGAAACAAGGCTTCCCATCCCACCTGGGAGATGACCAGGTGAGGTGAGATCACCCCAGTGAACGCCTGGGACACCCACAGCCAGACCCACCCATCACCTGGATTTGGTACCACCATGAGGCCATCAGTACCAGCAGCTCTTAGCATGGAAAACATATGGATTTGGGGCACAGCACCATGCGGAGGACCCTCATCTCTGGGGTGACTGAGGATGGGGGCAGCCTGTGGGCACAGTGCATGAACCACCCTCAGCCTCCAGAGTGCTCACAGATGGGCTTTTGGTGGCCCTTGTCTCTAATTTGGGCAACCAATGTGTAAGTGCTGGGTGCCCTTATACAGCCTGTGAGGACAGGGCTGTGCAAGGGAAAGGGGTGGAGAAGAAAAGAGACATCAGTGTATGTGCACATTTGTGTGTGTGTGTGTGGCAATTCAGGCACCACCTCATGTCCCTGCTTTATTTATTCTGTCAAATACAAAACCACATGGAAGACGTTTGAGGTTATCTGAATCTTGAACTGAGTTTATCTCCCCTAAACAAATTATCTACTTCTGACTCATTTCTAAGAAACTCAGGCTTCTGTGACCAAGCTTCCTTTACAGTCATCAGTGAATTTTAAATTACAAACCAAGAGGACATAATTTTCAGTGAAAGACGCCTCCTGTGCATTTTGTGGGTTTGATTTAGAGGCTGGAAGACGATACTGAAATATGTGAGTCCATAACAATTAATGAGGATATTCTGGGGTTTACAGCCGTATCACAGTTTCCACCATGGGTCTCCTTTGGTTTTTTTCACTGTTAACAAACACAGAGATTGCATATCTCCACACCCAGTAACTGCCTCCACATTCATGTTAACTTTACAGAGACACACTGTTTTTCAAGGCCCACGAAAGGCCTTGACCTATAAAATTCAATTTCAAATGGTAAAAATCCCCTGGCCACCGTAGATGCCAGTGACAAACTAATGTGTTATGTTCCCTAACGGTCTGTTTTGAGTACTGGCTTGACCTGTAAGTGTTCTAGATACAGCCTGACTAAAATGGGTTTTATTATTTTCCATTAGTGCCTGCCGCAAGAAAATCAACGGGCAGTCCACAGGGGAAATAAAAGTATTTTCCTCCTCTAGATAGCATCTGCTTGCACATGTAAACAGACCCTTTCCCAGCCCTCTCCTTCCTTCAGTTTCCTTCCAGCCCTCTGATGTGATCAGATTTCCCAAGACTTGAGCTTTGGTTGAGACTCCTGAGGCAGGGTGAGGGCAGATGTGTCCCCACCTCACAGGACCTGCTGCTGTGGTTGGTTGATGCTCCACCAAACCCCTGGCCCAGGAGCTGGTCAAGGAGTGTGGCTGAGGGATGTTTCCCATATTTTCAGCTGGACTCACTGAGATCAGGAACTTTCTTTTTTATAGAACCACAGAATGGTTTGGGTTGGGAGGGACCCAACCCCCCTGCCATGGTCAGGAATGTCACCAACCAGACCGGGTTGCTCAAAGACCCATCCAACACAGCCTTGAACACTTCCAGGGATGGGACATCCACAACTTCTCTGGAAGCACAACACATACACGCTCACACTGCTGTGCAGATCCAGAACATGCCCATCAGGATTTGGGGCAGACACCTGTGTCATGAAGGTGTGTGGCCTCATGCAGGCACCACAGGACAGGGCTGATGGCACAGCTCTCCCAGGCTCAGCTGCACTGCCTGCTCTCTCCCAATGGGACACCTGGCAGCTACAGCTTGAGCCTGCCCAGTGCTGCCTCCACATCCCAAGAACATGCCCCTCAGGCTCTACTCCCCTCCAAGAGAGCTCTTTCCAGCAGTGCTCACCAAGCTTGTTTGCCCTTCTTTCATTTCCCAAAAGTTCTTTTTCATTTTAAGGCAAATTATACAGTTAGAAAAAAATCCCCTAGCATTAAAACCTGCCTCACGTCGTCGTGTCTCGGTAAAACAATGACATTTTCCCCTCTTTGATGCTCAGATCTAGCTCTGCAGGAAATTTTACTACCATGACTCTTTCATCTCTCTCCTGGTTTGAAGATAAATGATCCTTGGACTCTTCTGGACCTGCATAAATCACGAAAGCAATCTACTAAGAGAGCTGCCTGTGGCATCGACTTCAGCTGGAATTGAAAAGGACAGTCAAAAATATCCATAGTGCTTACACAAGGACTAACAGAGCTGGGGTAACCCACAGAATCACAGAATATGCTGAGTTGAAAGGGACCCACAAGGATCATGGAGTCCAATCCTTAGCCCTGCACAGGACCATTCCCAAGAGTCACACCATGGGCCTGAGAGTATCATCCAAATGCTTCTTGAGCTCTGTCAGGCTTGGTGCTGTGACCACTGCCCTGGGGAGCCTGTTCAGTGCCCAACCACCCTCTGGGGGAAGAACCTTTTTCTAACATCCAACCTAAACCTCCCCTGACACAACTTCAGGCCATTCCCTCGGGTCCTCTCACTGGTGACCACAGTGCCTGCCCTTCCTCTTCCCCTTATGAGGATGTTGTAACTCTAATGAGGTCTCCCCTCAGCCTTCTCTTCTCCAGGCTGAACCCAATGACCTCAGCCACTCCTCACAAGGCTTCCCTTCAAGGCCCTTCACCATCTGCATTGCCCTCCTTTGGACATCTCCTTTTGTCAAGCAGGACCATGACAGACCTGTGATGCTGAGGATTACTGGAGAGAAACCACAGAATTGAGCAACTTCTGAGGAGATGGTATTCTCTTCCAAAGACAAACAAGTCCTGGCTCATTCTCCCAGGCCACTGAATTCGGTCTTGGGTGTCAGATACATGTGACACCATCCCCTTCCTAACCACATCCAGCTTGGCTTGATTTGGGGTTTGCCCCAAATCAATCTCTGAACAAGGGGCTCAGGACAGAGAGATGTCACCTTGGGGACTCAAGTTTGGGATTTATG
Source organism: Pseudopipra pipra (assembly GCF_036250125.1). Classification (NCBI taxonomy): domain Eukaryota; kingdom Metazoa; phylum Chordata; class Aves; order Passeriformes; family Pipridae; genus Pseudopipra; species Pseudopipra pipra. Next base: position 6,777,256 of record NC_087558.1, on the reverse strand, counting down.
AGAGACAGCTTACCTTATATTGCAAGAAAATTTCAGCCTTTGCTGAGGTTTCATATGCAGGATGGAGAAACTCAAATCGTTACTGCTCTGTCAGTCTCAGCATCATCTTTTCTCCTCTCAGAAACTCCCCTGAAGGTCCAAAATGATGAAAAAGATAACCAAAGCACCAGAAACTTTGCCTGGGAGTGCAGTGACAGCCTCCAGGCAACACCTCCCCTTGTTTGGAAACTCTATGAGAAACCACAGGGACAAAAGGACAGCACATGGCCTGGGGAAAAGGGGGTGATTAATCTCACATTCCCTTGCTTGAGGCTGTTTTGGCCAAACTGGAGCAGGGAGCATGTGGAAAAAATATCCTTACTTGAGGGTTGGCTATGGGGTGGGCAACAGTGGCCAGCTCTCAACATGGCTCCAGCTCCACCTGGAGTAAAGCAAATCCTCTGTTGCATGAAGGTTTGGGTGCTGATGAGAGTGTGATACTTGTCCCCAAGCACAGCTTTAACCTGCCAGGAGGTTGCAACTGCAGAGAACGCTGCTCCAGCAGCCTCCAATACAGCAAACAACTGCTCTGGGTGACTTGTGCTGTTCTGTGGGTGGGGTGTGGGCTGCAGAGCTATTTTTGTCTCCCCTCGCTTTCATCCGACTGCAACTGGATACCACAAGCCCCATCAGCCCTGAGCAGAGTGTGCACAGCACTGCTGATGCAAAGCACTGTATGCTTGCAGGCAAGGAGATGAGGTTCCTCACTTCTTTTTTTTTTCTTAAGCAAATTTTTAAAGCCCTGTTTGCCAAGTAGTTGTGTTGCTCATCACTCCTCAAATTCAGGAACACCTGCTGAGATCATTCATGCAGTGTTGCTCCCCATTAACTAAGGCATTATCTTGAAACTGGAT